>NW_016690188.1:9240050-9354090 GCF_001604755.1 Lepidothrix coronata
CTCTTCTTGGAGAGAAAGAGATTTTAAATACAAGTGATTGCATTTTAAAAACCCCATACAGTATCGAGATATTACATACATTGCAATATGTTTTATGTTTACTCTCTGGACAAGTTTATTTTTTCACAGATGGAACAAGGTTGCAAATCTGGAGTCAAAAGAGACTGTTTTATCCATTCCATCAGTATTTTCTTCCATTATTTTGCTCAGAACCTTCCTGTTCTATCCTGAGTAAGATAAATTTAAGACATAGCTACAGGTCTTAAATCAAAGTTTACAGCACTTTCAACTTACTGCATACACTAATTTTCACACATTGTGTTTTCCCCTGTGTCTGTTTTTTCTCCCTCTCCTATAAGCTTACACTTCACTCCATCATGCCCAATATAGGAATAAAAGCAGGGCAATGCTTCTATTCCTGTCTTTGCCACTGACTCACTCTATAGTTTCCTCAGAATTTGCATTTTCCATTTGGATCCTCTGGTATCTAAGAAGAATGTGTCTGTTGATGTTTTCTTTGTGGTAAGAGCCTTCATAATGTCTCCCTCTGTGCAGATTCTCTTGTGTTTAGTAAGGGTTGAGTCTACACTGAAGCCTTCCTATCAATGAGATTATTAGTAGGGGTTCTGGCTTCTACTCAGATGCCAAATTTAATAACAACTATAGGAAATTAATTTCTTAAAATATTTACTCTCAGTGAGACTTTACTTCAGCCAACAGACTCAAAATTTTGAGGTAGGGCACTCGCAGACATGCACACAAAATAGCATCAATACACACACTTTCCCTTATAATGCACACCAGAGAGGAGTCAGAGATATTAGTAGAGCATAATGATATCCTAGGAACTAGAAATACACAGAGACACTGCAAACAGTTGCTTTAACATGGATAATGCTAGCTACCTTCCATTGCAGAGCCCTGCAGCACTACTATCTGCTGAATATGCAAAAGCATAGCTCTTTCCTTTCCAGTGCTGTAATGCCTTAGGTCCATTTACTGTCCCATTTAAAATCCTTCACAAATATATTCTGTTCTTCAGGGTCATTACATTCATTGTTAAATAAAAGTAAATGTTTTAAATCAAATAAGCAAGTGTGTAGATAATTCTTACAAACTAAGATTTAGTCCTTAGTATTGGAATGAACATCAGAGACCTATTGTGGTTTGCAGATATTGGCAAAATCCATGTACGTAGAATTACGGTTGGTTCCAAATAAGACAAGTTGTGGAGCTGGCTCTTATCTTAGAGCCGGTGTTATTTTTACAGCTACTGCTGTTTAAACAAAGTACATATTTCGTTAGAGAAGATTCTAGATCAGTTGTTTGAATTTTGAGTTCGTCTTAGAAACACATTAACCAGAAATGTATTCCAATTTTCAATGTTATAGCAGGAATAAAACAGTGGGCTACATTATGGAGGCTGTGGTCTCAAAGGCACAAAGAAATTAGAATCTTAAAAACATAACCAAATGTTAACACTCTGTTATGACTGGTACAATCCAGCCAGTTTAGCTTAAATGTGCTGATTTTTTACAGGCAAAGCTGCCAGCTTTGCCGTTCAAAATTTGTTTAAAAAATTTCCACTCTGTGTTCTAATTACCAAGAATAACAGAACAGTAAATGGAAATCAGACACTTATTGGCTTGAAAATTATTTGTTTTGGCACTAGTGACTGGAGTAGTTTTAATAAAGAGACAAAGAGAAAATAAAAAATACCTCATTTAAAAATAAATACCTATTTCCCATATTAATTAATTATATTCATTGATAATTTCTATTCACATCCCAATCTCTTTTTTTCTTTTTCTCATGACAGGATTACCATGTAAATTCTTTTAAAATAAAGGATTATACTCTATTTGCATTAAGGTACTTTATTGAAAGCAGGATGTAAATATATGGAAGATATTTCTAAGACAACGTGCGTATTATTATAACAGCAAATGAAAGATCTGTTAAAATACATCAGAAAACACCTTTGGCTGAAAAAATAGAGGCGGCTTTTGGATATCGTGTCTGAGGATATGCACGAATAACTTTCTGACAAAATGCAGATGCAAACTGATCTTAGGTTTCTGTGCTTTTGGTTTCTTTACATAATATTTCAAAACAAAAAATAAATAGCACAATGCTGTTTTGCTGAAAACACAGGTTCTGATACCTAGATGGCATTCTCAATGTACATAACCCGACGCAAAGTGCTATCCTGCTCTTTAACAAACCTGAAATGTCATCGTGGTGTCCAAAAGAAGGAGACACTTAGAAAGCGCCAGGTCCTCCCTCGCCCCTGACACTTTGGCAAGTACACATTGAGAACTGGAAAAGGGCTCTTCCCAGGACAACTCTGTGGGGAAACCTCCCTCCGTGCGGTTCGGAAGGGCACTCGATCCCAGGACCTTCCCCGTCATTCCCGGTCGGCGCCCCGCTCCCTCCGGCGGCGCGGGGGCCGTATCTCGCCCGCAGGCGGCACCCGGAGCTGCCGCTGCTCCGTCCCGGCGCTGCGGTCCCCGATCCCCTCGCTCCGCTCCGCCGTCGAGGGGCCGCCGCCACCCGGTCCCGCTGCGGGACAGCCCCTCCATCCCTTCCTCCCTCCCTCCGTGCCTCGGGAGCAGCGGCGGGGGGAGGCGACACACGGGCGGCTCCGGCAGCCAGAGCGGTGAGTACCCCCGGGACAGCCCGACCCGCCGCGGGGGACACAGAGGCGGGCGGGGGCGGCGGGCGGAGATGCCCCTGCGGGAAGCCGCTCCCACAGCCAGTCCCTCGGGCGGCGTCCCGCTGGCAAGAGCGGCCGGGGGTCCCAGGGCAGCGAGGCCGGCCCTTCCTCCAGGGTAGCAGTGCCGGCGCTACCCCGCAGGCAGAGAGGGGGCGTCCGGGCGAGAGCCTCTGATGGGGGGCTCGGCGGCAGAGGACGGCCCGCGGGTGCTGCCGGCCCTCACCGGGTGCCTGCTGGGCTCCCTGGTGCTGAGCACGCTGGTGGGCAATGCTCTGGTGTGCCTGGCTGTCCTGCGCTTCCATCACCTGCGTGCCAAGGTCACCAACTGGTTCGTGCTGTCACTGGCCATCTCGGACCTCTGCGTAGCCCTCCTGGTGATGCCCTGGAAGGCAATCACTGAGGTGACTGGAGGCTCCTGGCTCTTCGGCAATCGCTTTTGTGATACCTGGGTGGCTTTTGACATAATGTGCTCCACTGCCTCCATCCTCCACCTCTGCATCATCAGCCTAGACCGCTACTGGGCCATCGCCAGCCCCTTTCGCTATGAGCGCAAGATGACGCAGCGCCTTGCCTGTGCCATGATAGCCATGGCCTGGACCCTCTCCATCCTCATCTCCTTCATCCCAGTGCAGCTGCACTGGCATAAAACCAAGGACAGGGGATATCCCAGTTACCGGCTGCCTGGGACACCCCGATGTGATGTAAGATTGAATCGCACTTACGCCATTACCTCCTCCCTTATTAGCTTCTACATCCCCGTGGCCATAATGATCATCACCTATACCAGGATCTACCGAATTGCCCAGGCCCAGATCTGCCGTATCTCCACCCTTGAGAGAGCAGGGGGGCAGTGGCCAGCTCACAGCAAGGAGCCCACCTCCTCTTTGCGGAATTCCTTGCACAAGGAGACAAAGGTGCTGCAGACTCTCTCTATCATAATGGGAGTCTTTGTTTGCTGCTGGCTGCCCTTTTTCCTGCTCAACTGTCTGCTGCCTTTCTGTCAGCCCATGCTCGAGAAAGACCATGAAGGACAGTCATCCTGTGTTAGCCAAACCACTTTCAACATCTTCATGTGGTTTGGCTGGGCCAACTCTTCATTGAATCCAGTGATCTATGCTTTCAACACAGATTTCAGGAGGGCTTTCAGCAACCTCTTGGGCTGCTGGTGCTTCTGCTGTGGCACACCCAAATCCACTGTGGAGAGGGTCAACTTCAGAAATGAGCTGGTTTCCTATCATCATGACACCACCTGCCAGAAGGAAGGAGCTGCCTCGTTGTCAGTACCTCCTGCTGCTGTCACCGCCTGGGTGCAGCCCATTCCCCATGCTGTAAGCCTTCAGGGAGAGGACAGCAGTGAGATGCCTGTGGAGAACAGACTTGCGACTTCTCTGACTCAGGCTGCCCCTGGGATCAGCCCCAAGAATTGCCAGGTGCCGGCTATTTTGCAATTGGATTGCAAGACAGAGCTATCCCTGGAAACTGTTACCCCCTGTGCAGGACTTGGTCAGTGTGAGGGACCCCACTGCCTTGTTTCAGAGGGATAAGTAATTGCATGCTTCTCACACACACAGCCACCCCACAGAGAGAGTTCACTCTGCCTCCATGTAAGCTACACCTGTACCCCAGCAAAAAATCCCATTCCAGAGGGATGGGAAAAACCAGAGAGGGGTGATGGGCATTTGAAATCCATTCCAAAGGCATGTAGTGGACATATATTAACTTTTTCCCATGGCCACCATCACTCTTTACTGTCATAGTCAGTAGACATCTCCCATGCATTTGTTCATCCCCAGTTTCCAATCAAACTTGAGATATTTATTAAGAATAGTGAGATAATTAGATCAAAGTAAAAATGTCTCATAGTTTGAGACTCTATAATACAATCTTACATAGACAAGTTAATCTCAGATTTATCTTCATTGCTAAAACTTTCCCCCCCCTCTTTGTAAGTGATACTGGAAATAATTGTTTGTAGCTAATTGATAATGGTCATCACTGATGTGCAGATGATACACATTACAATAGTTTACAGCTGTAAAGTCTATTGTAGTAAGTGCAGTGTAATGTTCAAGGCTGCAATTAATTGCAGAAATTGTGCATTATAAACTCTTTATTTGCATTTTAAATGATGGATTAGTGAAGGTCCTTCATATGAAAGCTACACCACATAGCCATTTAGACTACATCTGCTGTTGCTGATTTAATAACATATAAATATTGATACTGTGTGTGTTTTTATTTTCCTAGACTGGAAAGGCTCTTGAATGTTAAGCATACTACAGACCACCCACTTCTGTGAATAGTAAATGAGAAAAATTTATTTTCCTCAATAATTTTTTAATGATTAACTGTGATTTCTAATTGACTTTTTTCTCATGACAGGGCAAGCTGCTGTGTTAGATTACACAAGATTCAATTAGCATTGTTAAGTTCAAGTGTGCTGAAAGATATTAAAGTTATTTAAAAAGCCAAGGTTTACTTCAGCAGAAATTAAGAGGTGAAATTATTTCATATTTACACCACTGCAGCCACTCAAAATAAATATCTTTCAAAGCAGAACTTGGCAGCATTTTGTTACCTATGAATCACAAATGGCAAAGGTATTATTTTAGGGAGATCTATTGGCTATTCCTCAAACACACTTTTTATAACTCAGGTCATCAAATCTACATGTCTCTTTATGGATTCACCACAGTATATGTAAGGTATTTCGCTGACTGAAAGCAGTTTACTTTGATGCCTAACAGCACCACCTTTACAATACCATTAACATCAAAGTGATCTAAAAAATAGTTTCTAAATAGCCCTGGTATCAAAACAGTGCAACCTCACAAACATTTTATCAACACCCTCTTATTAGCCAGTGCCTAAACTTCTGAATCTAAATACAGTTCAGTTCAGCAAAGTACAAGTGGTAAGCCTTTACACTGTACACCAAATGCCTTCTCTGTTCAAATAATTCCCAACCCCTTTCTTTCTGTCAGTCTATGAAGTTCTCAACCAGCTACAGGTTATTTTATTACACAATTGAATACAAAATTCTTGTGATCAGTTAAAAGCTTAAGTAGCTGAGCTGCCAAAGCAGCCCTTCTCACTATTACATCACACGTGAAAAATAGGGATAAATGTCTCTGTAGTCTTCTTAAGTAGCTGCAGAGATCCTTGTCCAGCTGAGAGCTTTTCCCTGCTGTCAAGTTGCTCAGAAATTTTTGATTGGGTTTCAAGGTTAAGCATAAATGGAGATAGGCACATGTGCTCATCTTTTAGACAACTGGGCTAGAATATAAACAGCATTCTTCAAGGTAGAGAAAACAAACTTCAAGACAGGGCTGTCTGGAGCTAGAAATACATCAGGGAAAGGACAGGAACTCCTTCCTGTTGAAAGACTGAGGCTGATCACGCACCCCTGTACGGCAGAGGTGCCAGCACCTCTGTAGTAGGAGGCAGTAGCAGGACAGCAGAGATGTACTCAAACACACATCGATGCAAAGCTTCACCTTTTTTCCTAAGTGATATTTTAAAAATATTAACTGCAATGCACATGCATTCTTGACATTATGCTTAGGTTTATTGCCTGTCATGTTATTTATGTACGGCTTTATTTTGCCTTACAGACATGATTTCAGAGATCACCATTGACTTGAACAGGAAGCTTGTTACAACTACAGCACTGCTTCTACACTTATCAGTTCCAGGAATAAGAAGGGACTAAAAAAGCATGTGTGACTTGTCATAAGAAAATATAAAACCTTTGGACAATTCTGCAATTCAAACCACAGCAACAGAAAAATACATTCTTAAAGAAACTCCCTATTAGCAAAATCCTAATAAACAAAACCTAACAGGACTAGATTTTCTCCCGGTGTTCCCCTCCTCTTATACTGAAAATCTACCCATGTATTCTACCCCCAGAGAAAATTTTTCACCTTCCCTGTCTTCTTTCTCCTTCACAAATGCACACAGACATGCAGATACTGCAGAGGGATATTAGTGCTTTTATATTGCAAAGTATATTTCCAAGGCATCAGAGGAAATAATCTTTTTACGAAGTTAGTCTTCCCTCCTCCCTTTATATCTTGCTAAATTGCTGCAATTTGTTTGGCTGAGTTGAATATAAACTAAATAACACTATCCTTATAAATTACATCTAAATACATGTACAAATGGAAAACTAATTAAGTAGTTCTGATATACTGTTACATACAGTTTTTATGATAAATAAAAAAAAACCAAAGCAATCAAACAAAAAGAAACCCAAAAAACCCCAAACATACCAACCAAAAAACCACCCTCATCCACATGGTTATAGATATGTGCAACTTTAGCAAATTCTGAATGCAGTGGAAATATCAATGTAATGTAAAACAAGATCATACCTCAACTGTGTGTATGTATGTATTTATCATACCTCAATTTTTTTCTTTTTCCTCTGATACTTAGCTGGTTACCTTAACACTTCAGTGAAGCTTTCACTGAAAAACAGGTGACCTAGGTAGCAAAAAGAGAAACCTGTTACACAACTTGGTTGTCAGAAGCATCTGTTGGTTTGCTTTTGCCAAAATCATTCCTCTTGTGTTGGATTTCAGATGATTCACCTACAAACACCATATTAAGCATATTTCAAACAGTTGAATATCAGTAAAAATTCTTTTTGTGAAAAATTCTCTATTCTTCATAAACTGTTTTTTCCCCTTAGCTTGGGAGGTTAAAGTGCCTTTCTGGATGTTAAGCACTGTCAGTCCAGTCCTGCTGGACTCTGATGTACTAAAGTGGTTTCATCACCATGGTTACGGACTCCCACCACTTAACTCAACTATATCTTCTTGTAATAATTTAATTCACTTTCCTAAAACCTCTTGCCCTTCCTATTGTAAAGAGACATGCAGCAGGATGCACTTCCTGGGTATGAGCTATTCCTCAGATTTCTAATTTTCTTAAGAACAAATGTGCATTTACACCAAAGACGGGCACAAAGATGTTAAAGTAATGATTTTATTTTCTAGCATATTTAGCTTGAAAAAACTTTTGGTAGTCCTGATCTGGGCTTGTTACATTTCTCCCCAGTGCCTGCCTGTGTCTAATCATTCAAGACATTTTAGAAAACCCAGGGCTTACGAATGCATTTCACATTTTACTAAGTTAACAAGCTACATGAAACTGCCTATCAGTGGAACTACTGACAATCAACAATAAGCAATAAACAATGTGTGGACATGTACCCAGGGTTTTTTACATGTGCATAGCATAAAATGAATGAAAATGCTAGGGAAAATGTAGGTTTATCTTCATCAGCCAGAGAAACAGAATTTCATCTTGAGATAGTTTTAGTTTAGTTTCGGTAGTGAGAAGTCATTTCCATCTGCAAAATTTGCAGAAACCGTTGCTAGGTTCCCCTTTTTCTTTAAAAACCATTTTCATACAGCTTTCTGCAGTTCAACATTTTAATATATTTTTAACTAATTAAATTCATCTTTGCACCCACCCTCTGACAACACAGGATTTAATTTTACTATTTTCATTTTTAAATCTGAACTGGCTGAATGGAATTTATGCACACTATTTCATGAGTTCAAATCCCGTGATGCCTTTGCATGAAACATGCGAGCAAGTTGTCTGAGCTTCTATTACAATCAGGGGAAAATCTAGGCCAAACAGTCAAACATGTCTAGAGAGATTTACTGGATCAAGTGATGATATCCACTCTAGGATGAGAGGAAAAGCTCACTAGACTGACTAGCTGACAGGGGAAAAAAGGCCAGTAATGCAGGACAGCAACAGACAGGGTATAAATGAGCCAGTGTGCAAACTAGTTCCAATTTTTTGCTGTTGGTAACAAAGCTATAACAATCGGTTGGTAACAATTAGAGATCGTACTAAAAGCCTGACAAGAGGTAATGATCTTTACTACGTATGCAGAGCTGGATTTGCTCTTCTGTTGGATGGTCGGTCTGAAAAGTTTCTCCAGCCTTACCATTTAGATTTCAGGAAATAAAAAAATTATAATCAAAGTAGTAAGAACTATCGATTTTTCACGGTAATTTAAATAAATGAATGCGTAAAATAACACAGAGCATGGAGTATTTGCTAACACCTAAACCGATAATATAGTCAGAGACAACATCACGACAAATGTTCCTGGTGCACATTTGTTAACAGAAGACGAGAAATACATAAAGCAGCTGAGTTTCAAGAGATCAGACTGGTAATTAGATATTGCCTCTTATGTTTTGGACCATAGCATTATATTAGTGCTGCCAAAATACATTGTGACAATAAATTAATTGATAGGGGTAATTAATGCTGTAGTACCAATGCATCCAAGCCGTGAATTATAGTAGCACCAGATCGATACCTCCTTGGTGTGCTGCCAGACTTAGTTTAAAGCTCCTCAAGAGCTTAAAAACCCTCAAACATCTGTTACCATCACAAGTAACATAGAGCAGCTATTACTGGGAACAATAGGGCTTTGGGGGCACTGCAGTTCACTGCAGACTTCTTTCAAAAAGAGAGTAGATTTTCACTGTGCTGCTAACAGCTTATGCTACTGAAGTACAAAGTAACTTTAAAGATGTTTGTAGAGGAAACCATTTCCTTGAAGTGTGGTAAAATGTTGCTATGATGATCCTCAGAGGCACCACCTCTGAGGATGTGGCTGGGTCTAGTCCAAGGACAAGGGAACAGAGAAAAAACACAATGCCTTTTGTGCTGTGCTGATATCTGAGAATTCAAACTGATTTTGTTCGCAGCACAGGTCACTGCACTCACTACTACCATCACTTTTGGTTCCAGATAATGCACAACAGTTACTTATCTGAATATGCACTGTTTATTTTTTTTTTGTAGAAACAACATTTTATTTCCCTTCTGAACAATTCCCTTTGTGAATTTAAGCCTAACTTTCAGTGACAGGCAAGCTAGACAGGCACAAAATTTGAATTGTAAATGCTTCAACTGTTGTTTAGTATGTCTTACTTTATAAAGCTGAAATGTGTAATTTTGGGGTGGCTCAAGTTAAGCTCAAACAATGCCTCAAGTCATATGCTTCCAAAAATATACTTTCTCCCTAAGTGTTGCTACAACATGCCTGCTCCCCTGCAGTCCAGTCACGAGAGTAATTCCAAAGCCAAACCTAACCAAACCAACCAAACAAAACCCCCACCAAACAACCGAACAAAATCCAAACCAAACAAAACCCCCAAGGAAACAAAAGAAATAACCCTTGGGGTAGAACAGCATGCTGTACAGGGGAAAATTTTCACGTCATTTAATACCACTGAGTATTGACACTATTGTTTCTGTATTACTTAGAAAAGTCATGATTTCCTTTCAAGAAATGCTCATTGCTGTCTCTCAGCCTCGACCACAGTGTGTTTTCAATGACACAGGCCGTTTTCCTCATTAGCATGATATTCTGATTTATGCTGTAGGATTTTAGAGGCAGAAGACCCATCACTCTTGGCAAGGGTATCATGTATGGAAAGAAAGGAGAAAAGCCCTTCACGGCATATTGCTCCAGGAGCAAAGACTCTATAAGTTCAGTCTACTGATACAGCTTACCATGGAAAATACAAAGAATTTCAGCACCCCCAAGGGATTAACTGGGAAGAACTGGATGTTTTGAGCAGATGGAGTCACTATGATTTTGATAGCCTTTAGGCTGAGCAGCTAGCATCATGCAATCTAGGATCCACAAAATAGATTTTCTGTAGATTTCAGTCTGCCTGCATACAATCCCACTGCTCTATATTGCCCCGTACCATGCTAGCATGCATCCTCCAAACACTACAAGCAGCTCCTTCCCTGCCTGATACTGTGGCATTTTCTATGATTCTTTTACTGCCTGACTGGATAATTCTAAAAGTCTCATCACTGTGCTCCTCTAAACAGGGTGTGGAAAAACTGTTTTCCATTTCTAATGGAGCTTTTTAGGCCCAGAGAGACCAGGATGCAGAAAGAGGAAAGCTACTGTAATCTGCTAACAAGACACAAACCTGACCATGTTGGACATGGAGCAATTGTACAAAAGGGCAAAGTGCACTCAGGAGGATAGAACTAATGCTCTGCACACCTCATCTCTTGTCTTCAACAAAAAGCTTTCTTCTGGATGCATTCGGTCCATGACGGTAAGACTTCTTTTGGATACATCTAGTCTTTTGAAAGATCAAAATATACATTCCAAAGAATGATTCTTTCTGGGCTTTACAAGTCCCAGGTCTTGCTTGGAGGCTCGTTGGTCACCAAACGTTGTAGCCATCACACAGCAGAGGGAATGGTGGGCTGCAGCACAGGGACAGCAGTGAAGTGTCAGGGCAGAACTTCACCTACATGATTTTCTCCCTTTGAACCTCACCAAAATACAGCCAGAGCCAGCCCACATCTCCAGTGGAACAGGATCTGCCTCTCAGGTTTCCTAGGTTTTTGACATTTCTGACTTAGGGATGGGAACATGTTCAACCTATATTTCAGTTTTGATGTATGTACCACAGAAATAACACCTATTTCCTTTCTTGCAGAGCAAAGGGGATGAATTAACTAGTTTCTCCACAGCTCTGAAGTTCTGGCACTAAAACTGGTTTCTATGTTTTGTGATTAATTTTTCTTTCAAATTGAGGGGAAAAAAACCCCTTTTTGGTCTTAAGAAATAAGAGAAGGAATTTTGATTTGTTATTTGTCCATTTATGTCCTACTTTTCTAATCCCTTTGTACATATTGAGAGCAACAAGGCCACAGGGAAAGTAATTAAATTATTTGGGGAGAGTAGTAGCTATGTTGTGAGAAGAAAAAATTATGTTTTGTGTATAAATTCTCTTATCACTTCCAAACTTTCCAGAATTGTCTACATGAAGTTCTCCACATACCAGAAGCCTTTCATAGATGTGTGCACCTGGGCTTTGAGGGTGCTGGCATAGAGCTGGCAATTGCAAACTACAACAAGAAAACAGATGGGTAAAAACGTGCAAGTGCAGTTTTTACACTTGTACAGCCAGATTATTCCATACCTTCCACCAAAAGAATAAAATACCATGTTTTCTAACACACACACAAAAATGCCAGAACTGTTCAAAAAACTGCTTGCAGCAAATGTTTGGTAACAGGATCCACATTTGTATCAAACCAGAAAACATCCTTTTTGGGAACTTGGTGGCCTGTTTAGTGACAATGCAAAATACACGAGCAAGAATATGAGACTCAGCTGTTTTAAGAAATATTAGGTACTTAGTTCTTCTTTTATTCAGGTGTTTTTCCTTCACGCTTCATTGTTATGATGTGGTGGGTTTTTTTAATTTATTTGATATTTACGTATAGTATAGTTCTACTTTAAAAACACAATATCAAACTCACTTTAATTTTGTAATACAAGAGCCATGAATCATGTGTTGGCAGAGTATACAAGGGCTTGGATAGCCTATGTATTTCTGCCCCATAAAAATCACTTTCATTTATAGAACAAGGCCAACTTCATTGTTTGCTTGTGTGCAATACACCCACTTTCTTCCCACTACATCAGATCTTTAGATAAAACCACCATGTAAAAATAAACATAACCCATAAGAAAACTCCTTAGAAAAACATCCACCTTTCAGGTACAGGACATCTTTCACAATTATCTCTTTTGACATTTACTTTTCCTTGTGATAGTCTACATATCAGCTCACACCATGGGGAACCAATCTCCAGCCTTCAGTCTGTGAGCAGGTGGTAAAAGAATTCAGCCTGAATAAACGGAATGTCTGGGCAACTTAAATGTCTGAACTTGCTCCAGTTTCAAGTGAGGTATTTTACTGTGATGATATACAGCAGGCATTATCAATGCTACATTTTTCTCAATTAAAAATGGACTATTTCTATTATTTTTATGAAATAAAATTAAACATACCTGGACAGTTTATTGTATATTTTATAGATTTGCCATTTAGGTTTTCTAGAATTTTAACTGGATCTGGTAGATCAGATCTTTGGTTCTAGAAATTTATTTCTTTTTAAAATTTTTATTCCACCATATAGCCTTGAAGTTTTTTACTCAGTCCTCAAGACATATTTTAAAGAACTCGGTCTTCTGTTTACAATTTGTTTGTTAAATAATCACAATTTGTTTCCTCTTTGAAACCCTCTGCAATTACACTTTGTTAATGAAACCCTCACAACTTACATTTTCAGAATGCAAAGTTCTGAAGGAGAAAATGAGAAGCAATCCCACCCCTCTGAGTTTTCTCAGTGATCTGTGAAACATGTTTCATCCCATACGTGGTGAATGGGGAGCTCATGCTACAGTACCAGGGTTTACATTACCAGCCGTCTGCTCTCCTCTTCAATAAAAGTGCTTTCTCACACTATCTGATGCGAGCACGCTCTGGTAACATTTGAATAGCTGATCTCCCTCATCCTTTTAGCTCCCCACACCCTTCTGCTGTTCACCTACTCTTATCACTTAAATTATAAAATAAATCTCTCCTGGCATGTTGGTCATCTCCACCACACTGCAGCCAAGAAATAATGTCAAGATGCATTTGTTGAGCTAATTTTAACACTTCGTGTTTCTAGAAGTGTTCAGATTAAATGGGTCCCCCTCACCCCTTCTGTCTGTGTCTAAAATAATGGGCCAAGAGCAATTTAAAAGGGAGTTCATCTTCATTCTACAACACTTGCAAGGATTTTTAATTCTATGTAGGTCTGTATGCACGTTACTACAACAACAAGGAATGTATTTTCAGCTTCTTTAAACTGACTGTAGGATGACCAACCATAAGTTCTATGAAAGGAAAAGGTCTTTTTGGCATCCTAATGAAGTCCTCTGTTTAGCACACGCTGAAAAAAATTCTTTCTCTGATTTCCTTCACTGTTATTTTGAACGAGATTAAAGAACGGAAAAGACAAAGCTGAAGTTCAGCCTTTCACAAGACTTGCAATTTTGATCAGCTGATAGAAAAGCCTGGAGTGGTAGGGGTGTTCTAGCAGCTCCCATACCCAGCTCAGCAAGAGGCCTTGTCTGAGGTCAGTCCATTAATTACACAGGGAAGAATGAAGGTAGGAAATAGTGGTCAGTCATGCGGGTTCTCTGTGAACAGAGACTACAATGACTCTTTGAGAAACAAAAATTAAAAACTTCCTAAGTTTTTTTGGTAAGGTAAAAAAGTTTGTTTGATGAATGTAAAGAGTAAGCATGGTAGCCTTTACATGACCGATAAAGCAACATCCTCACAGTGGAAGGCAGATTACTGAAGAAAACACTTAAGAGGTGGCATTTTAAATACGAAAAATTACATACTCAGAAAAATTAGCATGCAAATATGCATCTCTAATCAGAAATCTGAGTTGAGAATATATAAGTCAGTTAAAGAGAGGAATATATACAAGATGCAAGGAACAAAGTAGTTCCTATGGAGCAAAAGAACTAAAAACTTAATTCACTATATCCCGAACTCCAGTGGGAAAACACAGCCTTGGAGAGTGCAAGGCAAATGACTCAGACCCGCTCGTCAAAAAGTCTGCAGGGAATGTGAGACGGTAAAGATGGTGGAAACATATGTGGAACATTTTTTGTTAAAGCCAATGTATTGAGGAAGAACAGTATTCTGGGATGATTCTGAAGCACTCTGCTATGTACTGCTTCCAAGAGCGCATTCAGTCAATGATCTGTTGACTGAAGGATGGGCTCATGGATGATTTCAAACTGATTCTGCAGCATAAGAAATTGATTTATAAATCCCCTGATCAATCCTATGCAGTTTCTTTAAGTTTTCTATTATTTTTCAAAAAGCTATTTTTCAAATGAAAGGTTGGGTTGAACTTCAGTAGCAGTTTATTGGCAAGGAAAGAAAGAATCAACACAAAAACATGTCAAAAACTGGACAAAAGCATCGGTCTGACCATAGAAGAGTGCTTAAACCGTACCTAGGAGAGACTTCAGAATGGGAAAATTTGAGCAAGGAAATTCTTTTTTCACTTTGTTCCTTCTGTACAATTTGGGACAGGGCACAGACCCCAGAATTTCAGCTATCTGCAAGTCAAAGGTGTAATAGTAAATGAACCTGTACTTAATCTTACAAAACTCTTCAGTAGTCATGCTTATTTGCCAGTTTGTGATGGAAGGAGAATAAAAAATGCTTCACAACTTTGCCTTGTAGTGCTCTAGCTCAGAGCAAGGGACCTCACAGCTGTCTGCACACAGAGGATCCTTCAACGTAACTAGACAGGAAGCACTAGACACCTCTACCAGTAAAGCCAGTAAAAACATGATACCCTTAGGGATTGAATTTCTGAGGTGGCCAGCAGAGATGAATGGGACTGTTGGGCACCTTCCCAGTGTAAGATAATATTTCATTTTGCTTCATGACCAAATTGAGATAAATGTCTCTACATGGCTCTTCAGCCACCAGTTTTTGTCTTTTATACCATGCAGAGCTTGACTCGCTCTGAACAAAACCAGGTAATTGAGAAGGTCAATCTGTAGACACGTTAAATATGATGTTATTCTCTTGAGCCAGTAACAAGAAATTGAAAGATTGATAACTCAAACAAGTAGGTTAAACATAGCCATGGTCTTGTATATTTTAAACAATTTAAGTTTATGAACCATCGACGTTGTTTACCCTACACACTTCTCTGAAAAGGAGTTTATGATGACAGGGCTGGAGACTGACTACTTTCCACTTGTAAAGCAACACTGTTCTTGCAATCATTCACAGTTGTTGCTGCAATCCTAGGGACTGAAGTAAGAGGAATAAATATTATTTTTCATAATGACTGGAGTTTTTATAAAATGCAAACAGTTAATTCAACTGAACTTTTAAAGATCAAACCCTGAAGTTAAAACCCTAACACCATTTCCTGGGCAATATCTTCAACGTGAGTGAAGTGGCCTACAAACAGAATATAAGTTTTTCAGTTCAGAGTTAAAAATTAACAGGATAATTTATTCATTGACTAATGAAAAGTGTGATTAAGGGTATGATCTGAACTTCTAAAATTAAAAGATGCGTAAATAGATTTAATTAAATAATAGATTCAATTTTTACTATTGTCATATTTGCCTACTTAGTTCTTTTCTTTGTTAGGTTAACGAGCCCATTGTTTAAATCACTTCATTATAAATCGAGTTTTCTAGGTCCGTGATGCTCTCAGTGTTCTTTCACAGACTCAATTCAGTTTATCTTTTTTTGAAGAGTAATGCTTAAACTGGATACAATGCCCCACTCAAAGCCTGGTTTTAGCCAATGCCTTACTTCCTGTGTCTTATAGGTGACATCCTTGTTTATGTGTTTGCTTTTTTTGCAGTTGCAGCTCAACTGTTGTCTCACATTCAGCTACAGTGAATCACATACAGTGCATGCTTTTCTGTGACACATTACTTAGCATCTATCATGTATTCGTGCAGATGTTTTAGACCTGTATCTTGCTCTTCTCTCTATTGAACTGAATCTCATGGTTTAGACTGGTCCCATGAGTGTTTACTTTAACTTGGAATTTGTTTTAGAATCTTTAGAGTCCAAATTGCATCCAACATAGTATATCTGTAAATCCTTCCAGTTTAGTCTTCTTGTAGGATTCACATAGCAACCACACTCTTAATGTCATTTGCTTAGATGGACAGGCCCATTAACTCCTCAGGGATTTGTTTCAGGCTCTCTGCAGACAAGGCAACTATGTTTGCCACAGTGCACACTGATCACATTTTCAAAAATAACTTCCTAACCAGCTGACTTTTAGAGCTATAAAGGTTATTCTAAGGTGAGGGGGACAGTAGGGAAAGAGCAGTCAAAATCCAGCTACAGCAGCAACACAGACTAACTAGATTTAAACTGCAAACACAGAACAAAAGGATACAGTGATTTGAGTAATGTAAGAATGATCCTTCCCTCCTCCCCCCCAATATCCCCATCAAATCCAGGAGATAAAATTGTAGTTTTTGCAAGAAAATTAATATAGAAGCAATGAGTATCAAAGACTAACATCTGTTTTACTGCAAAAGATGAGTCACAATCAAGGAGGAAAATATGTGAATAAATATAGGTAGGAGGAGAATATAGCAAAGAAGATTAAGGAAGATTAATCACTGTATGAGGAGGTTAGACAAGTTTCAGTCTGTTTCATTTTCTTTCTTTAGTTCCTGAAGAGTAATAACTTGTATGAGATTTAATGTAATCTGCCTAAAAAGTATAATAACAACATGTTCATTAAAACACACAGTAATATTTTCCTCCAAGGTAATATCCTTAGAATAAACTGCTATAAAAGTGATCTCAAACATATTAGACAACTCCATTTCTCACTGCATAAATGATAGCAGTGGAATGTGGAAAATGGACAAAGATCTCAGAGTAATAATATATAGCAATTACAGGTGGTCAGAACTTAATTTGAAAGCAACTCCAATGTTTGGCAGACTCATAAGCTAAGGTACATGACATGCCACGTGCTCACTAGAGCCATAGAGGGTTTTAAAGTCACAATGCAGTTCTTTATGCCTCATGGTACCCTCAGCCCTCAGTTAGATGCCAAGATTCCTCCTACAGACCATGGGGGGTCCTCAGCACCCATGAAAGCAATATACACAATCCAGCATGCTGAGAAAGCAGCCACACACAGCTAACAGTCAGCTAAGCCTTGTCCTTCAGAGAGGGTTCTTTATGTAATTGCAGGCCAAAAGGAGATATCAGCTTCCACTCGAAATTCTTGGTTGCAAACCCTCTCCTATGGTTTGTTGCCTAAGCCATTTTATTTCCTTCTCATGATCCTCTCTCTCTTGCCATTTCCTCCCCACTCCAAACTACCAACTAGGGAGAGCTCTAAATACGAAATGCAACTAGGAAACAAGAGATCTATCTGAAAATGCTCCTCCTTTCCCTGAACTGGGGAAAGAACTCTACATCCCACCTCTCCTCCAGCAGTCATTCTCTCAGTCTCTGCAGAAGTCTTTCCTTTTTAGGACTTATTGCACAGAAAGAGAAATTAAACTCTTTCCTCCATTGAGTCACATCATAGAATGGTTTGGGTTGTGAGGGACCTTTAAAGGTCTCCTAGTACTCCCTCCTGCAATAAGCAGGGACATGTTCAGCCAGATCAGGTTGCTCAGGAACCCATCCACCCGGCCTTGAATGTTACCAGGGATGTGGCATCTACAACCTCCTTGGGCAACCTGTTCCACTGCTTCACACCCTCATTGTGAAAGATTCCTTCTTTGTATCTAGTCTAAATCTGCTCTCTTTTAGTTTAAATATTACCCCTTGTCCTATCACAGCAGGCCCTGCTAAAAGTTCATCCCCATCTTTCTTATGGGCCTCCTTTAAGTAACAAAAATGCTGCGATAAGGTTTCCCCAGAGCCTTCTCTTCTCAGGCTGAACAACCCCCACTGCCTCAGCCTTTTCTCACAGGAGAGGTGTTCCAGCCCTTTGATGATTTTGTGGCCCTCCTCTCTGGACCCATTCCAACAGGTCCATGTCTGTCCTGGGCTGAGGATGCCAGAGATGCATGCAGTAGTCCAAGTGGGATCTCACTAGAATAGAGGGGCAGAATCCTCTCCCTTGACCTGCTGGCCACACTGCTTTTGATGCAGCCCAGGATACAATTGGCTTTCTAGGCTGCAGGTGCACATTGCTTGCTCATGTCCAGCCTCTCATCCACTAGCAGCCCCAGTCCTTCTTGGCAGGGCTGCTCTCAACCTGTCCGTCTCCCAGCCTGTATTGACACCAGGGGTTGCCCAAACCAAGGGCAGCACCTTGTACTTGATCTTGTTAAACCACATGAGATTCCCATGGGCCCATTTCTCAAACTTGTCAAGGTCTCTCTGAATGGCATCCTGTCCTTCAGGTGTGTCACCCAGACCACTCAGCTTGGTGTCACCTGCAAATTTGCTGAGGGTGCACTTAATCCCATTGTCTATGTCATTGATGAAGATATTAAATAATATTTGTCCCTATATGGACCCCTAAAGGACACCACTTGTCACCAGTGTTCATCTGGGCATTAAGCCATTGAGTACTATCCTTTGGATGAGACCATCCTACCAACCCCTCATCCGTTAAGCAGTTGACCCATCAAACCCCTCATCCGTTAAGCAGTTGACCCATCAAATCCATGCCTTTCCCATTTAGAGAGAAGGATGTTGTGGGACATTGTGGGAAATACTATTTGTTCAGCCCCCCAAATACCCATGTGTAACTGAGGCATTCTTTGGGGATCCTTTGCCAGATTTTAGCCTACTATAAGCATGGGGGATCTTTGAAGAAGTTACTGTAAAGGAGAGATGACACAAGAAGAAAGCCTAGAGCACATGACACTGTCCAAGTCAGTCTTCATTGCAGCAACATTTATCTTGTTGTGTAAAGAAGGTTGCATTTTAAATTTGCTCTATCAACAGCTTGGCCACTGTGCAGGGCTGGGGGGGGCAGCTGACACTGTGTGTCCTCTGCACAGCGGGGAGGGTGCTGACACCAGCTGTCAAGAGATGAACATCAGGGTTCACCATAGTCTGCACTGAGCCCACCATCCTGCCGGCCTTAGGACAGCTGTGGTCCAGCTACCACATTACACTGACAGTATTATGGGCTGGGTAAGATCTCCACATCAATGTAAATGTGGAGTATAAATACAAATGGTATATGAGTGTGACTATATATATATACATATATATATATATATATATATATATATCCCCACATATATATATGCGCATGTCTACCAATAATAGTTTTTCCAAAAGCTTGTGACAGCTCAGGGACAGCTTACACTTCCCCTTCAAGTGCCCTGAGCAAGAGTATCTCTGCAGTACAGGGCTGGGCTCAGTGTGCCACATGCTCTTCTGGTGATCCAATACTGAGGAGACAGCAGGAATTTGCTGGTAACTTGAGGGCCTTCATCTTTGAGTAACAGAGTCAGAAAAATAAGGACTTTGGAACAGATGTGCAAAGTTCATCACCCATGAAACTGAAGCATATGTGGATTTTGAGGGCCTAATTCTGACAAGAGATTTCTGAAATGGGGGTCTGATCTCCCATCCCCAAACGTGCAGTAACATAAAGCTTATGTCTACGTTCTTATGAAACTTCTGGCATTTTTTAAAAACACATCCTATAGAGAAGACTGTCACCACATTAACAAAAAGTAACCATCCTAAATAATCCACATCGATATTTTACTTCCAAAATGAGAATCCCTTTTAACTCCATCAATTCCAAAGAAAAATAAATAAATCGATTCTAGTCCATCAGGCACACAACCATTCCCCCCCTCAGCTCCCTCGGGGAGATTCCCACACAGCCGAGCTGCCGCTGCCCGGCTCGGCCCCCGGACCCCATTTCCTCGCCACTTCCCAAGGGAGCCGCAGTCCCGGGATGGCTTTGAGGTACCGGCGTGCGGTTTTCTCGAACAAAGCGTGCGTGTGTGTTTGCGTGTCGGGGAAAATCCCGCCAGCCGGTGCCGTCGGGGCACAGCGCTGCCGGTGTGTCCCCGCGCTGTCCCCCGCGGGCGGTGGCCGGGGAGGGGCGTTGGTGGGGGCAGTCCCCGACCATTGATAACCCCCGTGCCGGGCCCGCCGCGGGCAGCCCGGGAGCGCGGAGCCGCCGCGCACGCCTGTCCCGCACCATCACCCAGCCCACATCGCACCGTGAGTGCCTCGGGACAGCGCGGAGAACACCGGGGTGCGTGGGGGGAAACCGGGTGCAGGGGAAAAGGACGGGGCTTTAGGGGAGCGGGTTGCCCGTGGGCGGGTCTGGCAGCCGAGCGGCAGCAGCGATGCCGCAGCCGGCAGGTTCAGGCTCCCGGCTGGCGCTGTCCCGTCGAGGCTTCCTGGCCGGGATGATCCCGGGACCTCGCCGCCCTCGGCGGGCCGTCAGCGGAGCATGAGGGTGGACGGACACAAGCTAAAAACCCCAGGGCTAACAGCCCCACCCTGGAGGGACAAGCCCGCTTCGCTCCCCTCTGCTGAGACGAACCCCGCCCGGCTCGGGCTGGCGCGACCCCGGGGGCTGCGCTCCCGCGGGGCGGGCAGAGGGTGGAAGCCGCGGGGGCACCGCCCGGCACGGTCCTTGTGTCCACAGGGCGCGGAGAATGCGGCGGGACGGCGGGTCCCGCGCCGGGACGCCCCGTCTCTGAGGCACCGAGGAGGCTCCCGCGGCGCCGAGGATGAGGATGCCGCTGGCGCTGCTGGCCCTGGCCGTCCTGGGGGCCGCCGCTGGCGGCGGGGCGGGCCGGGAGGAGGCGCGGGAGGGCCGGTTCTCCACGCCGGAGCAGCAGCGGTGCCGCTGGGAGCTGCGCTCAGCCGCGGGGGCCAGCGAGCTGCGGCTGAGCTGCCGGGCGGCGGGCGGCGGGGCGGCGCGGAGCTGCGCCTACCGCGGGGAGCCGCGGCGCTGCCCGGCCTACGGCGCCCGCAGCCACCAGTACTGGCGGCAGATCCTGTCCCGGCTGCGACGGCGGCTCCATCCCTGCGCCCCGGGAGCGCCGCTCAGCGCCCGCCTGTGCGGGCCGGGCCGGGCGCCGCCCGAGGCGCAGCTCCGCCTGCTGCCCGACCCCGGCCCGGCCACGCCGGCCCCCGCCCCGGAGCCCACCGAGGACCCCGCGGAGACCTACTGCACCGAGCGGTGGCACTCGCTGTGTAGCTTCTTCGTCGGCTTCTGGGAGGGCTGAGCCGCCCCGGCCCGCGGGAGGGAGCGCGGCCGCCCGTCCCCCGCGCCAGGATGCTCCCGGCATCGCCTGCCCTCACCCACCGCTGCCACTGCCCCCCGACTCTGTCAGCTTTCCTCTTTTATCCCCAATAAAGTGGTAACTATTTTATGACAAGAAGTTCACGTAATTCTTTGTCTCATCAAAGCCCTGTAACAGCTGCAACACCGTCACGCTGCTGAACAGTGTGTGTGGCACCCACCAGCTAGCCTGGTGAGAGCATCTAGGCACAACTCGTGCACTCAAGTACATTAAAGGTTTTCAAAGGACATAAGCACGAAGAGACAGCTATTCCCTCCCCAAAAATCAATTCCTATAAGCCTAAAGTTACAATGAAATCACACATGTAGAAAAATAAGCATTTATACCAGAATGAGAAACAACTGAGACTTCACTAGAGAGTAAGTCCTAGAAAGAACTTTCTTGCTGACAAAGATTTCATAAGCTACACAAGACAGTCCAGTCCTTTCTCCACAAAGCAGTTAGTCAACTGACTGTCTTCAAACAGGAACATGAACAGAATTTGGTGAAAAACCAGCTGTGAAAAGAAAAGTCGAGAAACTCAGAAGTACCTAGATACACAAACTGGATTTGGGAGATGAATGATATTTCACCTGGCTAATGGCATAATGTTGAAGCAGGCAACTTGTTTTACCAAGGGAGAAAAGGGGTTTGAGATGTTAAATACCTTATCCACACACAACGCGGTACATTTTGTTAAGGAGAGCTCGAGTTTTCCTTGGTCGTGATTTTTCTTCTTTAGACACATCCCACTCAAATGCTAAAAAAAAAAGGATTGTGATTTCTACAGTGCATACCTGACTGAACATCAACAACTTCTCTACCCTACTGTCCAATACAGCAGTGCAGAAAGCAGGGCAACACTCCAGGTAAATGTGGGAAGGACTCAGCCCCTTCACTCACAAAATAAGCTGTTGGGAGTCACTTTTGCAGAAACTGGAACTATACCTGTCTGCAGAGAGATGTTTGGTTAAACGCTTGCTTTAGTTTAATTGTTCCACAGAGATATCTCAAAATTACCTCTGCAGTCACTCAGAGGGCTGCTCCTCATACATTTTTCCTGAACCAGAACACTTGGGCGCATTGACAGATCAAGAACAGAGGAGCAGTATCCCAATACAGCAGAGCATCCATCATGGTCCTCTCACACAAGACCAGTGAATAAACATCAAATCTCTGATGGGTGCAGTAAAATAACCACATAAACCATGGATAAAGCAGACAGGTAAATGTCAAAAATAAAACCCAGTCTCCCTCAAACAAGAGCATTTGAAGGAGCAGTCACATCAGAAGGTACCAAATAGGTTTATTTTTTAACCTGAAGAATTATTTGGGAAAGCAGCTGGGTTAGAAGAGGAAGCTAGCACTATTTTCCCAAGGCTAGCACTCACCAGCTTTCCCACAGAAAAAGACACCTCTGTCAAAGTTCTAACATTACAGATGAGTAAGTGTTTAGTCACATCATATGCATTCTTATGGCAGCATTATTTACTTTGCTGAATCACAGAATTTCACCTTTTCCTATATTGTGTTGCAAAAGTTTGAACTTCACAGCTGAACTGTTGGTGAGCTTATTAGGGCAAAGTGTTATTCAGCCTCACAGTAAGCACTGTGGCCTATAAACATGATGCAACAGAGCTAAACCAGAATTTTAACAATTTTAAATTGAACCTAACCCAGAGAAGTACTAAACCAAAACTGTTGCTTATGTAGCTTTGTAAGTGTGTGTCCCTTTGTGATTTCTCCTTTGGCAATTCTTTTGTACTGTTAGTCCCCATGTTTAATTAAAAAGCAATATTTGGCCTGAACCCCCTGTCCCGGCCCTCATTCATGTATCAAGTGCCATAGATAGACTGAGTAGTCACAGTGAAGGTGATGGGTGGTAGGAGGGCAGCCACAAGAATGGCCCACTCTGTAAACTAGCTCTCCTCATCTGCCTGTGGTCCTACACAGTCCCAGACACCTGCCCATGACCGGGAACACTTGCAGAGTCTTTCTATAAGGTTTTAAGGATGTCTGTGACAAGGCCACCAAGAAGTAATAAGGATCTGCCCAGTGGATCTCACGAGGCTATGGATTGTTACACACAGCTCTCAATGCCAAAGGATTTTCATTTAAAACAAGTAGCTGGATGATCCTCAGCAGCACTATGCAAGAACTTGATCATCAATGTATGTGACTGACATGATTATTTTTTTAATGACAGCTCACTTTCACTTCATGTCACACAAGCAGCCATAGAGCAGGCTGCTGGCCATAGCATTGCACAGTATCTTGCAATAAAACAAAGCTTTGTTTTACTTCCATGGCACTGGCATGGCAGCTTTGTGCAGTGCTGTTAGAGCTTGCATTTCTCACCATCAGATGCAAAGGTGGAACACCATGGCAACCAAGCTGATTATCCACATAGCTCTGCATTTAAAAACCCAACTAGGAACTCTGAACAAATTCATTGTTTACCCAAGAGGGAGAAGAAAGAAGAGGGTTTCTAGCTCTGTGTTTAACCACATTATTCCCCCGATTCTCCAAAAGAGCTCAAAGTCTTCCTTTTAGCACCACCAACTAATGAAATACAACAACCCAAAAGACTGTATTAATTGCATTTACTGTGGTTAATAACACCAATGCCTAGAGCTGAATAGCAACAAATATTCAGTTTTTCTACTGAAAAACTGAACTGCAGACCCTAAGGCTGGAAAACTATAGTGAGATCCTCAGATTTGTTTTTTAAGGCGGAAGACCATCGCTTTTTGCTTCCTATCTCAACATTTTTATCCTCCCCCATGGTTAGGTAACAGCTGATACCACCAGCTAAGCCAACCAAAACTAGGAATGCTTTGTAGCCAAGATCTTCACTTCCAACAAAAACTGTTTCTTTCCAGTCCTATGGCAGCTCCACAACATGTATTTGTCACACTCCACACACAACCACTCCCACTCCCCACCATCCTGCTTTCATTCAGGCTCCCAAATGTGTCTACACATCCACTCTGCAGCCAACCTTACCTCTGCTCTCCTGTTGCAGCTGTGGTGGCCCCTCATCATCTCTCTGGTTCCTCTCTTGGCTGGCTCCTGTCACCTCATCTGTCCCTCCTCAGCTCTTCCTGACCACCTGATGTCCTTATCAAGAAGAGCCAGTGTAGCCAACCTGCCAGGGCAAACCCTGCCTGCTTTCCCCACAGGCCTGATAAGCTCTTTCCTCCCAGAGGAAGGTGGTTCTGGGCATAATTAATGAGAAGGCAAAACACCTACATGCAGCTGCTGCTTGAGTTGTCATCACAAGGGTGCTGCCAGTTTGACATATCAGGACACTAGGTCTGTTTTTCAAGGATAAATGAGCTACCTTAAAACAAAAACAATTGATTGACATTTTAGCTTCTGGATATTGAATTCTGGGAGCTCTAACTCTGGAAATTTTAAGAGGTAAAAAAATATAGAATCAGCTATGTGCCATATTGCACACGCAGCATTGTTTTCTTTCCTTTGGCTACTGAACTTATTTCAGTGTCTGCAGGTTCCAACAGAATGCCTCAAAAGCCATCAATTACCATTGCTTGATTTTCTTCTGGAGAGAAATCAGTGATGATGAATCTGGGTATGCATTTAGTGCAGCTGGCTCTAATTACTCTCCTTATACATAGAAAACTCTTGATCTTATTAAATAGCAAACTACTGATCTCTCTTTCATCACTTTCTGATTTTGAAGGAACAATTACAAGATATTACTCATTTGCAAGGTTAGAGCAGGCAATAATATGTCTTGCTGTGTGTAAAAATCCCTTCCTATAAAATGACATCAGAAAATTAATAAATGAAATAAATCTTTGTTGATTTTTCATCTCAGTCATGCCTTCACAATTCCTCTGAATTCACAGGCTCAACAAGTGAAATCTGGTCAGGCAGTCGTAATTCCACCCTCATCTCTACCAGCTGTACTTGCCTGTGTTTGTATATTTACTGTTTCCACATCTGATCATAAGAATAAGGCAGAGGCACAAAAAAAACAAGCAACTTTTCAAAAGGGGGCTGTTTGGATAACGGAACCTGAAGTCTTTGGGCATTTCTCTTTCATTGCCTCTGACATATTTCAGGCTCTCCCTTGTGCTATGAGCCCTGTCTGAGACTCACTGTAAAGCTGAGCAGCACATGAGGTGAGTGAATGGCAGGCTTTGTCAATTTGCCAAACACCAAATCCCTTCCTTTGTAATAATCTGGATTTTTAAGAATTCCAAGCTCAGTTCATGAACACAGTTACATGAAAGAGGCTTTTAACTGTACAGTATTACAGAGTTTAGATTAACTCTCCCAGCCTTCACACTCCTTCTTATGTGGAAGGGATCTGTTAAGTACAAGCATGTATAAAATATCTACAGCTTTAGAAATAATTCAGCGTTTTAGGGCTTAACCTCGTTTGGTATGTGGTGTGCTTTCTGAAGTGTGTACAGGCATTGCTGGGCTCTCAGAAAGCAGATATTTTGTCCAATTTATTTCAAGCCCTGAGATGGTTAATGACGCATATTTCTTCAAGGGAGGAGAGGGTGTGAGAGGGGCAAGAGGCACAGCCCGAGCCCAGCCCACATTCCCAATGGCTGAATAGCAGCATGGCCAGAGCACAGGGCTCTGATTTTAACTGTCCACTCCAGCCTTCCCATGAGCAGCTTCCATCTCCCCCAGGCTCCCACACAGCCCCAGCCAACATGGACAAACACTGAGGGCTGGCCCCTGGAGTCTCAGCACACCAGGGAAACACACAGCTGCTTCACTGACAGAAAATAAAAAATTACATATATAAAAATATATATAAATTCTATCTATTTCTGTGTATATTTCAGAGCTCTGTCCTTGCTGCTGGCCCGTGTACCCTGGACAGGCACAAGCATTTAACAACAGCTCAGTGCTGGCGTGTGCCCCGGGCACAGGGCCCTGCTGCCCGCTGGGGCACTGCCCGAGACACTGCACCATCACCACGCCAGCACCTGTGCCCTGCAATTCACTCACCCATTTTACATCCACTGTAGACCCGCTGGATCAGCTGGAGAAGTTTTGTGTTAATCTGTAGAGGAAACCTAGGAATAATCGCTCCATGTAAAACAAGACTTCTTAGGATTTAGTTGTAATAAATTTTAGACTCTAACATGATGTTATTTTCTATTTAGACTGCCATAAAATGAGAAAATGTTTGATGAAAGTGTCATGGTAAAGCACAGAATTAACTAATTTCTTATTACGTGTTCGCAAAGTACTGAAGTTAAAGTATCTATTTAACAAAGGACACCATAGGACAAAATCTGGTCCAATTAAAGAGATCCAAATCCTGAGACATAAAATTGTATATAATATCTACTTCAGCACACATTCTTAATTGAATAAAAAACATCTTAAAGCATTTTATTATGCAAATAATAAGAGCCCCTTTTAATCTGAGTACTGGATTCAGCAGATTTTCTCACATGAATAAATGGAAGTCCTAGATCCCAAAATGTGTATAAGGTTTGAATTCTTGGTTGAAAAGGAGCATAAATTCCTACAGTAAAAAAATCCTTCAGTAATTTCTTTTTTTTCAGACTGCACTAGAAAATACATGAGATGTATCATCCTCAGACTTAGTTTAGTGAAAAGCAGGAGAAGAAAGTCTAGTGGCTAACTTTTTAAAGCTATGTTCCTTTTCAATTAAAAAAAATACTGTGCGCCTCTCAAAGTCACCATGCTTAGCAACAGCATGATTTGCCCTAACAGGAATAAATATAGCCTCAACTCCATGTGTTTGCTGGTTCTTTTTTAATTTTCAGAGCAAAACCTTTCAAAATTATGAATAAATTTATCACTAGTATTCTTTTGATGGGAAAAGAGTAACAAGACAGCCACACAAGGGAGTGTTATTTCATGTTAGTCGAGACAAGATGTTGAGGATTTAGAGCTGATCTTTTGTTTCTGCTCAAAGACAAATGGTATAAAATTTATATGCATGCTTCTGTCCTGACAGCAAAGGGCTTCAGCACGACTCTTGCTGAGAGTTAATGGCTCTTGGGGATGCTGCTCTCTAAAGTCCCTTGGCATGAAATGGTCTCTTGCAATTCATCTCCTGTTAATAGCAGCTCCAAGACTACAGTCTCTCTCTCTCTCTCTCTTTTTTTTTTTTTTTTAAGTTCTTTTATCCCTGACTGAGCTGCCTGTGTTCCCATTGGATCCTAGAGGATGTAGTGTGAAGGTTTTCTCCCCTCAGCTCTATTCTCTTGCAGCCCTCAGCAGACGTCGGGGGCAAGCTGGAGGCCCTATGGAAAGTGGGGCCTGATGTCATCCCACCCAGCACGGGGCCAATGAACGTCCTCCAGCGCCCGGCCCCGCCACACACGTACACATCACCAGCATCTTAATCGCTTCTGGGGGCCTTTTAAAGCTTTATTAGCCCATGGCAAATAGCAGCTGTAACGTGACCCTTTCTTTCAATGGATGTCTCTGAGCCAGGAACATTATGGTGCCATAGTCATGTAGGAAAACTGCACCAGGAAACAAAAAGTAGTTTGGTTGAAGAAGTTATTATAGATCTAAGGGAGATAAAACTCCTATTTTCATTTCTGGGAGATGAGATAGCCCTGGGGTGGGGGTCAGCCACGTGCAGGGGGCACCTATGGGGACAACACATGGCTGGGCCACCAAGAGACTCCAGCTGGCCCTTTCTGCCAGCATCAGCATGGTGGAGAGAGCCCAAATCACCTGGCAACGGCTGCCTTCTTCCTTTTAATGTGCCCCTGTGATAAACATGGCTTAGTAAAGAAATAACATCACAAAACTAGGAGTATGCACCTAATGCTAGCACAATACAGTGTCACAGTTTGCTCTACTTTTCATATGGGTCCTCATCTGCCCTGGTTGTGCAGATGTTTCATTGCCTTCTTCGTGCTCTTTGCTGCCCAAGGAGATCAGACTCTGATGCTCATGTATATTTTTGCCCACAATTTGGAGTGGCGGGACTCTCAGGGATGCTAATTCCTTTCAAGTTACTAAAACTAAAGTGCCACTGTGAAATAGACTTCTTGTTGGAAATTTGGAGCTAACCCCTGAATGAGGTTAATGAAAATATTTCCATCACACATCAGCTGCAGTAAAAGTAATATGCTCTAGAGAGGAAGCACCCGTGAACTTTAAATCAGAGTGGAAGTGAGCATAAAAATTGGAGTAGGTAACTCAGAAGAGAAGACTGGAGAAGTCATAATTACCTGAAGAATAGCTCATTTATTTTTTTATTATTACAACCTAAGTAAGGAGTAAGTATATATAAGTACTCTTTGTAAATTTGAGACAGCGATTTGTTGGATACCCTCTCTTTTCTAGGCACCTTGGAAATCCTGTTCAGTGCATGCTTGTGCAGCTCACTCGGTTATCTCACACCAGACCTTTCAGTGACAGGATTATAATGGTGCATCTAAGCTGCATTTTACGTCCTCCACTATCACTCCTACCCATGGTGGTCACTCTTGGTGGCCCATGTTCTTGTACAGCATCTTCCAGCACTGGCCATACTCTCACCTCACTAGCTCTGTCAGCCCACAGGGGCTCCACCAGCCCCCTCTCCCTCCCCTGCTGTCAGCCTTGCCCTGTGCTGCCCAGGGCTCAGTGACTCCAGCCCAGACCCTTCCCTGTCTCCTGGGAAGGGGACAGTGTCGTGTGCCACTGCTCAGGCAGACCACTGGGAGCTGTTGAGGGGTGTGTGGCCATGGTCACTCAGCACACACAGCAAACTGAAGCCATTTCCAGTCTAGTGACAAGCACAGGCTATATTTTAGCAACACTGGATGATCATAATTGGAAAAAAACCAAAATCATGTAGTCTAAGTCCTTTGTGGGGAGGGGGTGAAGGGACAGGAACAGGCATTTAATGCTAACAGTTTTCATCTAAGTTTCTATTGATTAAATTAAGATTTCCAAGACCTTCAATAGTTGCTTGAGGCTCTAGAAAGGTAGTTTGTGTCAGATCTTGTCTCTTTAACTCCTAGGGACAACTTTTGTGGCCTCTCATAGAAGTGCATTATCATTCAGCTTTGTGTGTGTCTGCATGAACTCACCCCTAGTGAAGAGCACCCTGCCCCAAGTGAAAAGGCTTATTACAACTGCTGCTGCTCTTGATTCACATTAAGATTGTAACAGGAAGAAGTCAGAGCAAGAAATATGATTTCTGCTAGGTCTGTTAAATCAACACAGCTGTGTCACTGCCAAGAGTGACTGGAAAATGGTAGGATGTAAAGGGAGAAAGCCCCTGCTGCATCCAAATCTATTAAAATGAGCCACAAACACAGTACTAATGTGGTAAGTCAGGGCAATATGCAAATGGCTGCATGTCCCAGAAACCCTAATCCTATCAAGAATGCAGAAGATGTTAATTTAACCATCTTTCACAGCTCATAAATCTATCTGAGGAAAAGCCAGGCTGCCAGATGTCATCCACTAGCCCTTCTTTGAGGCTGGCAGTCTCAGCATAGACACCCAATCATGCCTCAGTAAAGACCAATAAAGAGCATTGTTTGTGTGGCCTGAGAGCAGCTTCTCACATTTTGCTACAATAGAGGAAAACAGTGGGAAATGCGAATGACTGATTGGCAGAACTGGTGGTCTTGGTTGTCCTGCTTTCCATATACAGAGCTATAGATTTCACATGCATTTTACATCACTAGCATGCAGATTAGCGTACCTTGTTTTTAACAATTAGTGCTGTATTAGTGGTGTCCTCAACTTAGATTTTAAATCCAAAAATATAAATACAAGCTGGACAGAGTTCCTTTACTCTCAGGCTGATACTCCTTATTTACTTCAAACTACTTTAAATGGTAAATAGCTTTTACATGATGTGATCTTACTCTTATGATTTAACATCAAAAATATATAAAAGATATAGAAAATATATAAAAGACTTCTAGAAAGATATACTGATTTTATCCTTCTCAAGTACAAGGTTTAAAATTACCAGTTGCAATTTGGGTTCTTTAACATCAGCCAGATTTAATCCAATTTTTACAATGAAGGTGGTAAAACAGTGGCACAGGTTGCCCAGAGAGGTGGTACATGCCCTATCCCTGGAAACATTCAGGTTGGATAGGCCTTTAGGCAACCTGGTCTAGTTAAAGATGTCCCCGCTCGTTGCAGGGCTTTAGACTAAATGACCTCTAAAGGTCCCTTCCAACCCAAACCATTCTGGGATTCGATGATAATTTGCTTTTACAGGATGTATACTGGAAGCACCACAGCAGATATTTTGGTGTGAAGTTACCTGGGAACAAGGTGAATGAACCTCACTTTTATGTGAACTGAGAGTTGGGCTGAAAAAATAAACCAGGCAAAATTATAGATTGCTGTAGAGAAACAGGGATTTCCAGCAATGAAAATGACACGACTGTGCTGTCTACAGATACAGAGATCCCCATGGAAACTGCTGTTCATTTAGAATGTGTATATTCCTGTCACATCAATATAGCCTAGCCATGATGATGATGATGATTCCTGTCACATGCCACTCTCATCACCCAAAACATTTTAGATCATGAAGCTCCAGCCAGCCAGATCAGATTTCCAGTGCCTCTTCGTTTCAGGTAGAGGATCTGTAGAGGGGCAGGCTCTGAACCAAGAAGCTGAGGTCCTTAATGCTGTCTGCAATAAGGGAGAAGGTGCTGATGTGAGTCTGAGCCTCCCAGGTGATGCCGACTGCAGTGGTTTGACCCCTCAGCATCGCTCAGGGAACAGAGACAGATTATCTGGATGCCTGAACTACCCACAGGCCCCTCCTGATGTGAACAAGCAAAAGCTTAGTTCAGGAAGTAAATTTTAGAGACAAAATGTGTTCAAAGCCTTGTCCCTATAGTATTACCCGCCAAACTCCATTCTGATTTCAGTATAAGGTAGAAACAGTGATAATAAAGTGAGGCTTTTTTCAGGTAGCCATGGTTAAATAAATAATTCTGATGGGTCAAAAGAGACAAAATGGTACAAAAAAAGAAGAAACCTGAATGAAGTCAGTTTTAAAACTAAAGGACATCACGAATTTGCTTGGGAAATCCTGGGTACATTTGACCTTCAGAATTAGATTGACAGGGGAGAATGAATTGTGTCTTGAGATGTCAGCTATTCTGCTTAATAACTTTAAAACACCTGTATTGTAAAATTAGGGTATGTGTAATTATAGTTCTGATTAATTTTTCTGAAATTAACAAAATTATGAGACAAATTTGTGTTTACAGATACAAGACAATTAATTGTGCTAAAACTAGTAGGTCAGCAAGTCCAAACCCAATATTTTAACAGTATTTCAAGTAGCTTGAAGATGCTGAACCACAAACTCCACAGAATCTGTACCGTAAAATCAGTCCAGTGAAGAGATATATTAAGCATTATTTTGTAAAGTTTTTTCTTTTTTAAAGGAAAATATGTTATTTATTGATATTGCAATAAAACATCTGTAATACATAACAATGTACCCTATTACACAATTAATAATATTTAAGCTATTAATTGTACAACATCACATCATTACTCTTCCTTCTTTTCAAAAAAATAAACCAAAACTTGATATATGAAATATTTAACTCACACATTTTGTTAAACTCCTTTACTGAAAAGCAGCATTTCTGGGGATGGGGAGGGAAGTCTCAGAGAGCAGGCACACCTAAATCTGTAACTACTATTTTATGGACCATGCTGTACGAGTCCTTGGCTTTTAAAAGTTGCCACATCTATTTCATATCCCCTGCAAACAATTGTCCTGCTTTCAGTATTTCTGCTGGACTCCCTACAGCAGCCACACGGTACTTATATAAATAAAACTATCAGAAGCTTTTAATCAGGTCCCTGAATAAATCTATTTACAGTAAGTATGAAATATTCCTTTTGACTGAAATATTCCATTTAATTGGTCCAAGTCTGAATTACTATTACTTATTTCTGTATTTATAAACGCCTGTTCTTTTTTTATTAGTGTTTCCAAATTTATAATTAAGTACACTTTTAATGGCAGGTAATACTTCAGAAGTGCCTTGGAATACGGTCTAATACACAATTACATACAAAAAGCAGGTTTCCATATTATTTTTGTCCAATGCTATCCATAATGAGCTATTGCCATGAGAATTCCCCCCGGGACTAGCACTACTATTGAGGATTGCTTAAAATGAACGAGCACCAGCTCATCATTCTGCCACTCCACTTCATTTTGAGTCTGATTATACAAATGCTAAGAGGTTTTTAAAGATATTTTAAATGCTTACATGGCATATATAAATAGGACATTGGATTGAAGGCTCAGTGTAAAAGTTTTTTACTTCAGAAATTCAGCAATCTGACATAGTTAAGAGCAGCACTTTTCTCTATTTTTGTCTCCTCATCAAGACACTGCCTTTCATTCTAATTTAGTGTAGATTCTGGTATACCACTGACCAGATTTTCTCTGTTAATGCAGTTGCCACCACTCTGAGATGCTCAGTCAGTTCCACACACACACACACACTCACACACCCCCACCCCACTCCCTTATTTTTAACCTCTTTTTTTCATTCGAGGTCTGTTCTGCACCCTTAGAAATCCATCTTACTAGTAATATGCTAAACTGTTCTCTATTTGTAGAGCTTTACTTCCAATAGGAGAACACTGTCTTCTCTTAAAACCTATGGTTTTGCAGTTTCTAGCGCATTTTAACATTCCTAATCTTTCAAAATAAGCTTTACCATTAGTTCATTTAGTTTGAAGTCAGATTTATTTCACTGTCTGATTATTGGTTTTAGAATCTTTGCATTAAATAACACCTTCTAAACTACGTACTTCAGAGGCCTTATGTTATTACTGGGACTATGTTATCTGTGAAACTGCCCTTATCTATAGAGTTTTTTGATTATTCATATAGTTTTTCGATTATTTAGAAATTATTAGGTTTTGGTAACCAACTGCTAAGTAGGTTCTTTCCCTAAATCCTGAATTAGACTTTGTTTTATGAAAACAATTGCTCTAATGAATATTTACTACTCAAAGTAAAGCTCTTTAATTCAAAATCTAATTTGGTCACTGCATGTTTTCAATGCTTCAGTAAAATACTTTCAAATAGGGAACCACTATCAGGCACTGGTCATCATATACAGGTTTGTTTATTTATTTATTTATTTAAAGATGACACTTTTGGTCTGTTTAGTAGCTCATTCTAACATTAATTAAAACAATACTTAATGTAACTGCTGTCAGCTTCTACTTTGACTACTTCAATAATTAAAAGCTATTAGACACAATATCCTCCTCACTTGGTTACAAATAATATATACACCTAGTTGATTTACTGTTACTCATTTTTCCAACAAACTCTGTTTTTTCATTTTTTTCTTGTAATTTCAGTTCTACTTACATATCAATCCTTGCCACTGGCTGCCGCATGAGAGGAGCCCCGAAGAAAAGATACAAGGACTCCCTGAAACAACATCTCAGCCTTGGCCATATTGATCACCACAACTGGTCTACTCTGGCCTCCAATCGGGAGGCCTGGAGACACACCATCTATAACGCAGCTGTCTCCTTCGAGAACACACGCAGGATCACTCTCGAGGAGAAAAGGCAACGCAGAAAGAACCGTGTATTGCAGAATACACCTCCTAAGGAGTCTTTCTGTTGTGCCTTTTGCAATCGGATATGTCTGTCACGTATTGGCCTCATAAGCCACCAGCGCGCCTGTAGCAAATGTGGACAGAGCCTTCCCAAATCTTCGTTCGCGAAGCCTGGCCATGATGACATATCAATCCTATCTACTTGCTTAATTCATTTACCCGCTTCTTTATTAGGCTAGTAAGAAATTCTCCTTCTATGCACATCTACTGATCTATGATGCCCACTGTCTCACAAAATTGAATAAATGTCCTGTTGCGAAATAAGCTTCCAAACACATTGTTAGAAAATGTTGCCTTTTAAAGAGCAGCTAAAAAACACAAAGCCTTACACCTCTAGCCCAGACTACTACCAAGTCTATTTCTCAGGCTATTCCTACGAGCTTCACCGTTCCATATTAATCCTTTCCCACATGTACCATCCTGGATCTGTGCATAGTTTTATCAGTTGACATGAAGCTGCTTTTCCAACTATAAAAGGCCTCAATGAAATGTTCTTAGGCACTAGTGCACCTTCTTTCGCTCCTTAAACAATTTACATTTATTTTAAATGTTAAGGTTGGCAAATACTACTCCCATGATCTTATGAAAACTCTTAATGCTTCTAACTTTAAAAACTTTGCAAGCGAGTGTTCCCCTGGCTGTGCCACTGCACACATAAGGAACCACCTCAATTCCCTTCACTGCCACCCATTAATATCCCAGTTGAAACATAAGTTTAGCAGTTTTATCAAGATTACAGATGGAGAGATGGATCTGAACTCCATATGTTTGTGTCAAACCAACGTTTTGAAGAGCTATTGTACAGGGCATTTGCCTTCAGTTTTTAAATCCTATTTCTTTTCTTGCACACATTATTTCGTAGGTCTAACATTAATGTTTTGAATTGGCTGCAACTTTCTCCTTCTAAACATGTGTGTTCTTTTCAGGAGAAGTTGTTTTGAAATCCCTGTCATGTCTACACAATGCCTGTTTGCTGTTTTAACTCAAACATAAGTTGGGAAGTTTATGTACCGTGATTGTCTTGGCCATCCCTAATAACTACAATAGTTATTCCTACCATAACTTTTTAGTGCTTGTAGAATTTGCCTTTCTTTTTTTGCAGGTTATTAGTTCTTCTTCTATCTCTCTGCTCCTGTGTCTTCTCTCAGCTACCAACCTTGCGCCTTTTTAGGGCAGAACTTGTTAGCTTCAAACCAGTCATCTACGTGCTTTTTCTTTCTGTTTGGCATTCTGTTCTGTCTGCCTGCAGCTTTTTCTGATCTAGTGAGCCACAGGGAGGGGAAAGAAACCCCTTGATATTCTCAGAAACACCACTGCTTATTCTTGCTGAAGAGGGGCAAAAAGGACACACCCCCCCCTGCGCTCTCACCTTTGGCATTTCCCTCGCTGACACCACCTCCACCTCCTACTGCAACTTCCGTGGGTGCAGGAAAAGCACAGCTCCTAGAACCACCGAGCAGCAGACCTCAGTCAGTCTCACTGCCAGGTCACTGAAGGCAAGAAAGCAGACTTTGCTGCAACTGCTGCTTTACATGAATACCAACCAAGCCTTTATACCGTTTTTCTTTTTAAACTGGAAGGCAGAAGGCAACTCACCTCTGGGGTTCTGTTGTTTACAGCAATAGAGCAAATCTGTTTTATTATGTTAAGTTCAGGATGGGTAAAAGGGGAAATGGCTCCTAGGCTGCAGCACCCTCACTGACAATGATGGTCTGCTCGAAAAGTCACTTTTAAACTTTTTCTCAGCTCCTTGATAAATGAAGTGAGGGAGTGAGCAAGTGCGTGTGTGTACTCATCGATACACACACACGGTTAGAGAGCAAGTTCAGTGCAACTCCTTTATAAACAGTCATTTGCACTCAAAATTAGCACCAACATACCTCTTAAACATGCACTGTATGGATAATTTTAACTTTTTCAATTATATATAATAGAAGAGTCTGGCAAAATCATTTTTTGATTTCTAAGAACTAAGGTCTAAGATATGAGCAAATTTTTTAAGAAAAAGACCTAATATTTTCAATTTGCTTAGTTGCACCACTTGTTTTTATAGTGATTACTTTATTAAAAAACCCCCCACACTAATGCATAATGGAAAGTTAATTTATTGCAACCTAGATAGGTGAAATTTTTAGGAGCAATTTTATTAGAAGTTGTGATCCCAAGATACTTTAAAGATTTTCATTACCCTTGATCTTACCAAACATTTGCTTTCCTGCCCCCTAGTGCTCATGTCTGTTTCAGTCTTCTATACAAGCCTGGTTTTGGAAACCTATCCTATAAATGGTCCTACCAAAATAAAATTATTTACTTTTTGCATAACTACCGGTGATCCAAGTAGTTACTTTTGTTGCTCCTGTGCCATACTGCTACCCATGCAGTTACCTGAGAGGTAAGACTTTTTAGGTTACTTTTCATTTTACAAACCCAATGTAAGCGAGTTTTCTTTTTCAGTTTTGGACCATATAATGGAGTTTTAAGTGCACAAATTGAACCTTACCTTTGGATTTATTATTAAAACATTTTCACTGCTAGCTAAAGCTGTTAGTTAGCCATGTATCAAACTACAAGTTTCCAGTATTTACAGATTTTCATCCACGTTAAAAGCTTTTCTATTTAATGCAATTAATTTCGCCTCTAGTGATGTAGTTTGTTATAGTACTGTGCATGCTTACATTTAAAACAATTGGTTAACACACTACATCTGTAATTACTCCCATGCTACCAGAAAACCAGTGAATTAAATTTATTTAGTGTTATGGATATGGAATGTCATACAGTACATGTAAAGACACTTCAAGATGAGTAAAGCAGAACTAATCGCACAAGGGATTAAAGGTTCACCTCAATAGTCAGTATTATCAAATCATTACAGCTTCCATCTTCAGAGTGCAAGGTATGTCATGCAAAAAAAACCAGCTCAAAAATCCCCAGACAAAACCAACATTGTGGTACCACTTAAAATGCTATCATACCACAACATTTTACAAGACATTAGGTGATCGTTCATACAGAATGAAGCATTTTAGCAATAACAAAAAAGTTTTTAACATAACTAACAAATTTTGCAGGAACACCAATTCCAGCATTACTATACCTAAGGAACAGGCAACATGCTGGGAGAAAGTACCTAAAAATCAAAGCCTTTTGTATTCATAGCCAATATTACTTTCTGCAAGAATTCTGCAATCTTATTATTCAGTTTCCTCACATAACTGGGTAAGGTTCAATACATTTTTACATAGAGCATAATCACATCACCACCACATCAGCAAGAGGATTTCATTATCTTGACCAGTTACTACATTTAAAACCATGGTATGATAACATGCCCTGCAAACAAATTGTCTTCTGGGACAGTGTTCTGTATGTAGAAATATTAAACAACTAAAATATACTCCTACCCACTTTAACCCCAAGTAAACTATAATTTGTATTTACACATTTTTGAAATATGTAGGTAAAAACTGCAGATGGAAGAGAAGCAGAATACAGAGGAGAGCTGCGATAGTGCTGACAAAACTGACGGGTGCATTCAGTAACCCTGAATAAGACTTGGACAGGGGGTTGTACCTTTTGCACTCTTCCTCTGTCACAGAGGTCCTGCCAGGGCTCCCAAAGGCAGCTGCTGCCGTGGAAGAGCTGCTCATCCCACTCACCCACTCTCGCCCTGCTGGCCGAGCTGGGAGCAGAACCACACCCCCAAAACAGCCCTACTCAGCTGAAAGCAGATAAACACACCCCTACACACCTGCCCCAACTACAGGCTGAACATTAGCATGGAAGAGACACAGGAGATGACAGGATGGCTTTTAACATTTCTGCCTTGCAATACTCATATTCTCAGGGCACCAACAGGTAGATTAATCTACCAAATAAGCATACAAAATAGGCCAAGTCGTTTGTCCTCATATTAGGAATAAAATATTTAACTTCCTGGCTTAAATGTAAGCAAGAGAAACTCAAGAAAGAACTTCTTGAGGTTAAATTTCCATCTACATTCAAAGGAAATAATTTACTAAAACTGTAACTTGCAAGGTCTCCTAGCCTTGAAGTGAGCATACGGGCTAACTATGCCTACAGTTAAATAAAAGACTTCAAAAGACATTTTACAGGAATAAAATATGCAACTCTAAGAAGTAGGTGGAAAACCACTTTAGTATTCATCTGGAACATTCTATTTTCATAGCCCATCACTCTCAGGAATGTATATTTCATAAATAAAACTACAGAACAAAAATTTGTGTATTCAATCTAAAGTTGGATATTTCTAAACCTCTTTAGATAAAATTTGCTTTTCCCCCTCACAATTAAGTGATAAAACCTGAAAAAAATCGGCTTCTCAAATCTATCTTGCATGAGAAAAAACAGCTGAACAAACCAACATCTGGAAAGAACATTTTGTACAAGATTGCAGTTCTAAAACATGTATATTACAAAGCAATGTAAATAAATACCAGGCTAGTACAAAAGCTCTTATTTACAGTTTTACAAATGAAAACGTTTTCAGTGTAAATGCAGTGTTTTAAAGAACACAATATTAGTAAAATGAGTTCCTGTATAGAGCATTACAATTTCTGCTAAATTTGAATGCAGTATTGTATAAAACCATTGTTTCAAGATAATTTTGTTTATAATTTAGTACAGCCAAACCCCAGTTTATGCCTGGAATGGTATCTGTTAAAGTGCTGAAAAAGAGGACATTTCTGAAATTTTAGAAAAACATACTGTACATTATTAAAGCTTTATCAAGTCAAAACTAGTATATTTTGTTCACATTTGCTACCACAACACCTGTGAATGGAAGTTTTTCAAGAAAAACTTGTAATTAACAGGACAGCAGCCATTGGTATCTTCTCATCCAAAGTCTGACGGTTTCCCACAAATAACTTGTCTTAAGCTTCAGTGGTGGCTTCAGGTTTCATGATCTGGTAAGTAATCAAGTATTCTGGATAAGCCTGAAAGAGTGACACACACATCTTTTATTACGATTTCATTCTCTGGATAAGTTAAGAATGCTTGTTAGAGAGGAGAAAAAACTATTAATGCCAAAATAAAAATGGCAAAATGTCAAAGGTAAAATCGCTGGAGCATTCAGGAAACATGTATCCTTTTACCTGCAACCACAGCCGGAGTTTGTTTGAAGACAAAAGCCAAGTCCTAGCACCTCAAACATAAGAAAATGCATTACATGCCTTTGGGAGAAAAAAAAGTCTGAAAAACCAACCCAAACGCTGTTTACCTGCTCTCCTCTGTAAATGACGTATTCTGCCAATGCCAATCCATTTACACTGGGTCGCCCAGTAACTGAGTGATGTCCTGGGGGAGAATGAGCCATTTTCATAGCACTGAACTGCAGGAAGGACTTGCCCAATGTTACGCGACAAAAGAGCAACTGCCTGTGTTAAAAGGGAAAAAGGACCATGAACACTCAGTGCTTATGAACGATTATTCATCTTTGTAATTTGCAACTTTTACATGAGGAGAACAGTGGAACTTTGAAGCCACTTCAGTCAGTCTTTGTAGTTCACAAAATCCTGAAGTTCAGTTTTAAAGAACAAAAGTTATGCTTCCTTTGGAAAGCTCTTTAGCCCAAGTAAAGTGTTGATAATAACACTGAAAAATGTTTATTCTAATTATTGGAAACAGCATGCTTAACGAGGTACTCTGAGATTGTTACTACATTTTCTTTAAATTTTCTAAATTTATTTAGTTATTTTGTTTGGTTTTAAAACAAAAGTTTTCTAACCCCTCCCCCAGCACTCATACTGACAACATAATTCAAGAGCGTTCTAAAGCCAGATTTTTATCTAACAGCCAAAACAACATCAAGGCCAAGTGCAAACTCTGCTGCATTGATAGTCTAGAACACAATATACAAAAGCAAAATCCCATTCTTTTGAAGGACTTACCTGTGGCAAACATAACAAGATCTATCTTTGTGAATTGGACATCCAGTGCCACCTCCAATTCCATACACATATTGATTGCTTTTGGAAGAATTTTCAGCAAAATAAATCCCAGCTCCAAACATGCCCCCTATATAGGCATGTCTCTCATCAAAGCCTTTGTGAATGATTGCATTCACAAATGGGGAGCCTAAGAGAAAGGAGGTAAAATATTGAAAATACAGTATACAGATTTTTGTATATGTCCCAATTCAATCATCCATTTCCACTATGTTGGGAACTACATGGCCTTCAATATGAGTACATACTGTGAACTTGTTTAATTTGTTCATCGAGACAAACAATGTATTTGTGCACAGAAAAGCTTTCAATTGGCTTTCATTTGCTAATGATAAGCTACCTTTTCTGGAATTTTGAACAAAACTAACTTATTAAATTATAAAACCAAGAAAACAAAAAAAATCCCATCCCAAAACAACCCATAGCAGAAAAAAGTTTGACCTTTTATAATTTTGGTCATACAGCCAATAAAACAGACTTGAGGAGGCACACTACTTAATCTTCATTCATAACTGCTACAATGTTTTTATCTAGATCTGTGAAGTCTCCTTCAGGGAGAGACAAGGAGATGCGAACTTCAGAAGAAAGATACAATGCCTTGTATCATCATATTGTGACATATACAAACATTTGTTTATAAAAACTCAAATAAAACGTAGAACCTATTTCCATTGAGGAATTTACTTTGAGACAGTAGAAACCCTCCAATTAATTGTTGATTAAGGTGAATTTCAAAATCTCACCATGAAACAGCATCCTTTCATTAGCATGGTTATGATTCTCTTCAGAGACCTCTTTCCTCCTGTGAGTATATCTTTCCCATAGTTTTTTGTTGCACACTTTCTGAATCTGAAACAGTCAAAATGTAAAAGCTTCATCTTGAAACTGAAAAGTTCTGTTCATTTTACTGGAGACATGTATAACCTACAGCCACTATACTACAGTACACTTACACTGCCACTTAAACAAGAATACCTTCCTTGGAATTCAATGAAACACAAATTCTCTAACTTATCCTGCACAAGTTGATTGTTGTAGCATGACAAGTAAAACATAACTATATACTTAATTAAGAATCAATTCATTTTAAAGAGTTCTTGAGTAATACTTCATAATTTAAATTTAGCAGGCTTAGTCATAATTCTATTTGATGCCAAATCACTAGTAAAATGATCAACTAGTAAATTAAGAAACGCCTTCCACGAAGACTTCTGGAACACTTTTAATAGAAAATAAATTATGTATGCCTTGCACAGGTATGCTGGACATTGCAAAGCCTTATATATGTGGATACAGCACAGCAATTCTACTGGGCAAACTGTAACATCAGTTCAGAATAAAACTTAGTCGTACTTACTTGCAAATAAAAATCTTTATAATATTAACGAAAATTACCATTTCTTCAGGGGGAAAATATATAAATACAAACCAAATGTTTTACACTTGTTTGATGTTAAATCAAGCCAAAATAAGTACCCTTAGTTCCATATTTCAAGAGTTTTGTTTTCACTTCTTGCTGTTTTTTCCCCCCTGCCATTCTCCCTCAAGAGAAACCTTCTTTTGTTTCCTATAGAACATCCTGTCTTTTCCTTCAAACATTCTGCAGTTTGCTGTGAGGTCTTTTATGTCAATTTCTCATAAAATTTCTTCCTGACTATTAACCCATAAGTAGCTTGTCCATATAAGCTTACGCTGAATTTCCCTGGAAGATGATCTTTATCCTATGCATGTCTCAGAAGGACACACACATCTTGTCACATAATGGAACTCCAACAAATGTAGAACATTTTATGGACTTTCAGCCAAAACTCTAAAGGTGTAACCATTGCAACAGGTACCTTTAAGATGTTGTATCTATTGAAGACTCCACCAGCATGTCCTCCATCTCTGTGCTCCCGGACAGTGCTCTGCATCTAAGATTGAGAATTTCAGGAGGATCACATTGGCTCAGAACACATTCAACACACATTTCCTTTATACAAGTCAAATAATCAAAAGAACTAATTTTTAATTATGTATTAAAACAATTAAAAAATCATACAAGAAACTTTTAGGCCACGACTCTATGTTAAATAATGCCAGATTTTGTGGATGCACATGAACAGGTTTTATGATTTAAAAAAACCCCATGTATTTGGACTAGTTCATGGTCTAGTTTTCAAACTGGAGAAGACTGTCACTAATCTATCTAGAATTCTGTTTCCTTGGAATTTTATCTTGTGTGATTATGACACTTGGAAAGGAAGTGATTTAAAACTGTGTATAACAGGCAATCAATTGGTAGCATAGAATTTATATGATATATGAAAGAGCTTTTCTATATAGTAGAGGTTTTAAAAATACTAAAAGCAGTAATAATATAAGTAAGAAAAAACCATAGACATCATGAGCACAGATCATAAGTGGTGTAAAGCTGAAAATTAGAAGTATGCTTATGCAAGTTTTTCTTAGCCTTAGTGATATTTATTGCATTGTTAAATTGTCTAGCAATATCTCTTCAACAGCAATAATAAAAATACTGAGCGACTACAAAGAATGCCATACCTCTTCTTCTACTGACTGAAATTCCTTATCTTCGGTGGAAAGGTCAATGAGAATAGTTCCACTGCCAGAAGTATTTAGAGTCAGGTATGGGTTAAGTCCTGTGAATGTAATAAAACACAACAGTTTCAGAAACTGCTTTAAGACTGCTGATCTTTAACAATAACCAGTAAGACTTTTCTTTTTCAAGGGATTATTTTCTCAAAACTCATTTTACCAGATGAAGACCTTAGCTGCTAAGGAAGGCAGAGATTACAAATTACTTTAATTGCCTTCTTCTGGCCACAGACATTTTTGTGCATGTCTTAGTGTGATCCCTCAAATTATTTCATTACTTTCAAACTTCTTCAGCATCTCTGTAACCTCTACCCATACATACCACGCGTACACCATAAATGCCATGAGAAGCACAGCAGCTAGATCTGGATGCAGATAACTGCAATCATTTTCATTGATCTGTGGACACTGATCAGTCCTTCTCTCAGCAAGAATCAGCATTTCAGACACACTAATCCATTTGTGTGTGCTTAGCTCAGTATGATAATGTACATGACAGGGAAACTACTTGTAAGCAGTTGCTTACTTCAGAGTTCATTTCAACTCTAGACAGTGAAACAGTGAGCAAATTGTCCCTGTACAGAGTCCATGACTACTGATGGCAATGGCAGCATGAACAGGAGAAGTGACTTGAAGCGCTAATTTGGTAGGAATATTTTTCTCATGGATCATGAAGAAAGAACTGACAAAAGAACTAAGACAGTCTGTGAAGCCAAAAGGCTTGAGCCTGATATTGAAAGCTTAAAAGACACTGGATATTTAAAGGAAACTTCTTTATCATTCTAAATACACAAAAACAATTTGGAATTTTACACAGAATCCAATGTCAATTTGCATACAGACTGCAATCACAACTGGCAAGTAATGGGAGTATCATTACTGGATATAGAATATGAAGACAGCGTGTATCAAGTGTCTTTTCTGGCCATGGCCTTCCCAGACAACCAGCAGGTGACCAGAGTTAGACACTGTCTCTGTCATGACTCTTTAGAAAGGAATAATGTGGGGAAACTGGAAATCAGAGATTTATCCACAGTCAGGAACCCATGTTAACACTGTGCAACTGGAACAGTGTTCAGAAACAACAAACTGGCAAGAATCAAAATAAAGCTTTTCCACAAAAGCCCTACTAACCTCAAAACAATGGTTATACTGTGTTCAGGAAGAGATGCCAAAATACCAATGAAAGCAACTTGAGCGCAAGAGTGCAAGGGCAAGATACAGAGAACTGACAACAATCCACCCCACCCCAAAAACATACCCTATAAAAAGATCAAGAGCTGTTGAAATATTATTTAAGTATTTAAGTCTGTGGTTATTGTTACAAATAAAAATGGCAGGCCTTTTAGGGCAAGGTAGGGAGAGTCCAGAAAGAATGATGGTGGGAGTGGCGATGGATTTAGACGTTTGACGTTCTGTCTATATACAGACATACTGAAATGTACAAATAAACACATGTTGGAAGGCAAAGTACATGGTTAGTTGCTGTGTAAACTTTGAATTCAAAGAGGACATGAGGCCTAAATGATACCTTAACACTAACTTCTATACAAATTATTCAATAAATCTGTCTAAAAAGATCTGAAAATTTAGAGAAAATTATGAAGATTCACTTAAATACTTCATTATTAGGAAAATAATTATCTTAAGGGTTTGTTAATAATCTTGTAAGAACAAAAAGTCATTTAGAGCTTGGATAGTGACTCACTGCTATGGAGTGCAAAATTTAGAATGAAAATTCACAGATGGTGAATCAAGAGGGGAAAAAATCCTACTAATTCTAATGAATTTATTTCATTTCTATGAGACACAGCAAAACAACAGTAAGTGATGTTTCAGTGAGACAAAGAGGAAAAAAGAGATCTGGAGGGGGATTTTGCCTTTTATGCAGCCATAATTAAATGAAGAACACTGAATTACAATGAATTCAGGATTCCCAGGATTGTGCTGGTATCAACAACGCTGCACAAATAAAGAGGCTTTAGCAAGAACTCCAATATAAGCTAAAGTTGTTAAACAAAGCAATTACGTTAATTTTGATTCACTGAAAGCACATGAACTCTATTTTTAAAGAAAAGTATAAATAAGAATTTCAGCTGAATTTCTGAGTGAGAAAAGACAGTATTCTATGGCAGGACCCAATGGAACAGTACATAACAGGCCTGAACTCAACACAGAGGATATGCTCTGCTCTTCAGAGTGAAGAAGAAAAATACTTCCTACCTCAAAGAGCTTATGACCATTTTGCACTAGAACAACACTTTATCTAAGTAAACACAAGACAGTGACCACAGAGAAAAAAATATATCAGAGAACCAAAAGGCAAGATTCACAGTAATTCACAACATAAATAAAAGTGCTCATGTTTCAAGTCAAAAGACATTCTTATTGCGTGAAGTGCCATTTTCTAGGACGAGTTTTATTATCAATTCTTTTTAATGAGATACAATTTGGAATAACATAAATCATTTATAAAAACTGATTATACAAAGGCAGTATTACGTGATAACTGAAAATGAGTATATACCTTGTTGTCCAGAAATAAGTCTTTCAACTCCCTTGATGATTTTATGCCTATGGCCATATGCATTAATTCCAATTTCCTTCAATTCTTTATGTCCCATTTCAACCAATACGTCCAATGTTATCTATAATGAAAGCAACACCATGTTTTTGGTACTAGAACAACTGCCAATGACAGCAAAAATATGCCTCACAACAGCTGAGAGAAAAAGCAATCATGAAAAGAACATGAACATAGAGACTTTAGTGTATTATTCTCATATTTCACTTTTACTCAACTGTTTTCTCCAATCCTTTTGTCTTTAAATAAATATAATACAAACTACTACTATGTAACCGGTATTGCTTGCAAGGATCATGTTTCTGATGGAGAAGTACTTTTCTAGATGTATTCAAGCCGACACAAACAAAAACTGAAATTACTAATCAACAGTGACTATTCACTCACACTACCATTTATACCGCTGAAAGGAAACACTGCTACACTGTTAAAGTGATATGAACATTATTGCCCCCAGCTTTATTCCCTTGCTTTCTGGGGTTGAGTATCTGGAAATGAATGGAGCCACTTACCTGTTCTCTCTCAAATATGTCAATTAGATGTTCAAGGCCAAGGTTCCGCACAAACTGATTAATGCTAAAATCTACACCTGCAACTGTGCAAGAAGAAAAACTCACAATGAACATTCATACCTGTAGTGTAATACAAAGTATACGCATCTCACCCTGCCTGTGGCAACAATAAGAGAGACAGAAATTCCTGGTCTTTTTCAGATGGAGATTAAATATGTCACCAACCAGTAGCAACTATTACTTAGTCTACGCTAGTTCTTTAAGATTTCTACCTCACTAGGAGTAGTCTTTGTGCTTCCACAAAACAAGCCACTAATTAGCTACCAGAAATGCAAATTCAAACAGAAAATATATTGAGAACTAAAATGTCATAGAAGTAATCTTTTAAGATACCTCATCAAGAATAGCTTCTTAGAAACTAGATAAAGTTTGTAGTAAAATACTGCTTGGTATGGAGCCCAATTTCATTTGACTTCACTTTTAAAACACAACTCACCATTTTGTTTCTGTACAGCAAAAGTTTAGAGTTTAAAGGTTCTGTAAGGGGAAAGTAGTAAAATCTTATACTACAAGACTTTTAGACTTCTTCATTAATGGCATCATAAGGAACAGAAATACTGCATACACCATAACAACTGTATGCGCGTATGGGAAACTTCACACTTTTGTAGCCTTTTTACCACACATTAAGAAATGTTACTCACTCCTGAGAAAGCCTCACCTTCTTTTTTCTCCAGAACAGTAGCTCCCTCTGCACAGTTTGTACCAACAACAGAGGGAAGCTCAGAAAAGCTACCAGACAAGTTGTCAAGACTACTTGCAGCAGACAGACTGGATGGACTGGATGGAACAGAAGACAGGGAATCAGCTGCAGAACCTGTAGTCTGAGACACACTTATGACCTGAGGTTTGTAGCAAGTCGGTAAGGCAGAAGGAGGCATTGCCGCTGTCAATAACGCACTGACATCATCTGCCTGAAGAGCGAAAAACCAACTCATTAAAACAGAGGAACACTTTTGCACAATGTTTTCTCCTAGAACGCACTATCATTATTTCAGATTTCTTAAGTATACTACAAAATAAATAAATGCATATTGGGAAAATAGGCATTTTACAGCGCAGTTTAGAAATGGCCTGTTGTGCCAACAGCATACATGAAGCTGTAAAATAATAAAAGCTATAAAATAAAAGCTGTAATAAGGTAAGAGGAAAAAACTTTAGGAACAGTTAAAAAGAATTAATTTTCCAGGAAAAATGAATAGAAGCTTCTACTGGCAATAGAATTTATGAAGCAAAACAATTACTCTGAGTGTAGCTTCAGACTGCATTATAATACTCAGAAAAAACATGCCCAAAAACTTAACAGCCAGATAGTTTCTTAAATTTATGTTGCTACAAAGTTTGCTTACATTTTATTGTCACAATTTTTGCACTAGTCAAACTACAAGCACTGAATTAAAAGCATCAAATTATAACCATAAATTCCTTTTTGTTGTTTTGGGTTTATTCCCCCAAATCTATATTAAGATGTCCGAAGCACAAATAACTTTAAAGCAGGTTTATAAAGGCTCTACTGACTTTCCTTACCAGACACAGACGAACACCAGGGAAACCAGAGTATTTTAAATTCTGCAGAGGTTGTTGTATTACTCTTCTGTTCAAGGACAGTTTTTAGATGAGCTGTCACAAATAGCAGATAAGTACAGATTTCCCAAGATGAGCCCCATCACTTACAGTGACCAGGTCCAACGGCGTTTGTCCTTCTTGGTTTTTCAGAGTGGGATCAGCCCCATGTGCCAGTAACAAGGCACAAAGCTGAGTTCTTCCTTTCTGGGCTGCTTCGTGGAGAGGTGTGAAAGCCCATTTGTCCGTAGCATTCACACATGCATTATACTTTATAAGTAAAGCTGCTACATCAACATGCTGGAAAAATAAAAACACCTGTTAAATTCCAAGGTACCACAGTGCATTAAAGTAACTCAGAACTATTACTGACACTTCTCTGTAATCAGAGCTATTCTGATTTTTTGTAGAATACATTTAATTATGATTTTAAAAAGTATTAAAACAAGGCGTTTCCTTCCTCACTTACAACATACCAGTAAAAAGTTTTGTTCTCTTGTGAAAAAAGGACAGAGTAAAACAGAATCCCAAATCAAGGGGAATCTGAAAGAAAAAAGCCTGATTTTAAACCTCCAGTTTGGAAAATACTACAACTGTTTTGGTTAAAGACTTGATTAAAGCTCGAAGATTCAAGTCCAAAAAAACAACTGCTGTCTCAACAGCAGCCATATAAGTGAAAGTGAGATCTTGCTGATAAAATTCAAGTGGCAAAGACAAGAAAAGGCATTTTATGGAACATCTTTTAAACTGCTGGTTTTCTAGGTATTCATGCTCAGGAAACTCAATTCGGTAAACTGCATTCACGATTTTACAAATTTCTAAGTCTTCACCTATGAGCTATGATTGAATTATTCATTTTGTGTTTTACAATTAAGGTTACATTATAACTCAACAGCAAAAGCATTCTACAAAGTATTGGCTCACAACGTTGTCAGTGAAATGTATCACTTTTTTTTTAATAAATAAAATCTAAGAAAGTTTGAGATATTTACCCCATAGGATGCTGCATTATGCAGAGGAATCAAACCTCCTTTATCCTGTGCATTCACATCTGCTCCATGCTGTAACAGGTACTCTGCAACCTCCAAATTGTTGTAACCAGCTGGAAGGTTGCAGAAGAACAGAATAAACAGAATTAAAAAACACCCCCAACAGGCCATTGAGAAGTACTAACTCACTTAAATTACTTGAAAGTTAGTTAATATGTCGATCCCAGTGAAGACAGTATATTACTTATTAGTGAGGACACCTTAACCCTAATTGACAGTATTTGGTTTTAAAACCTGTCAATAAACAATAAAGGATCCTTTTCGGTTAGAGAAAACAGGAAATGAAAGTAAGTAAACCGTTGGAAGAGCAATGTAAGATTAATATGCCTGAAATACTAATTTTATTAAAGAGAAAATACTGAATCCTCTAGCTTTGAGGCTACATTTTAAACTTGCTCAGATATAGAAAGTTTAGCCACAGTAATCAGGAACTGATCAAACCAGTTAATTAGAACACCGACCTGCTAAATGTAGTGGTGTTGAATGTCGTCCTTGCGTGTCCCGGCAGTTGACATTGTCAGGTGAACACAGCTTTTTCACTCGGGCCAAACAACCTTTCTTTGCAGCATCTAGTAGAGCTGCATCTCCTCTAAGTAGGTCTTGAATATCAGTATCACCATCTTTAACAAGGTCAAGAGGAGTATTTCCATCTCTGTTTTTCTTCGTAGGGTCAGCTCCATGCTGTGCACATCAAAACCAGATGGGAAATATGTCAGTAGAATAAACACATGCTGCATTTTAAGCATCTTCCAGCTTACTGAGCAAATATTTGAACACATGCTGGAATCCTTCAAAGAACCTTCTATTTACTGTATGAGAAAGGACAATACAGGTGCTAATAGTATCCCTTTTACTAAAAACACTGAGCTATAATCATCTAGAAACCACAAAGCACAAATCATTTCTCAAAGAAGTTCATTTACATTTCAGAGCGAACAAGAAAGAAAAGAAAGCATCCTTTCTCCAGCACGTTATACCTGTAACAGGAGTTTGCAAATCTCATATTTTCCTTTTGCTGCAGCTTCGTGCAAGGGAGTGAATTTCCACAAGTCAGCTACATTGACAACTGCACCATGTTTAACCAGCAGTTCTGCAACTTCATAGTGACCATATGAGCAAGCATTATGTAACGGGACAAGTCCTCTGGAAACAATTAAAAGAAAAGAAAAATTCTCTTTAAAAATAGGGTACACAGTGCACCTTCAACAATGAAACTGTAACAAAAACTTCACTCCCCCCCCCAGTAGTCTAATACAGTAAGAGTACCTATTGCCAAAGCAGTAAAAATGCACTGAAGAGCAGCAAAAAGACAGGGCCAGAGAAATCCTTGACACTCTAGTCTTAAGTACTGCAAAATGCTTTTGGATATTATGAACATCATTATTCTAACAGAAGTTTCCATGAAAATAAAAAAATAAAATGTCTGAAGAAAGATGGGATGCTTATCAGCTAGCAATATTCAAAAGCTGACAGATATTACTAACTACAATTGCCAAGAAAAATACACATTTGAGCACTTACCCCTTATCTTTTGCATGCACATCAGCTCCATGCTGAAGAAGATACTCCACAACAGATACTCTGTTATATCCAGCTGCAAAATGAAGTGGTGTAGACTGACGGCCCTCAATATCTCTGCAGTTCACACTCTGAACAGTACATAGCTTCTGTGAATTTCCCAAAACAAAACATATGTCACTAATTATGTAGTGTTGGCACTTTTAATTTAGTCATAGAATGTTGTTATACACATCTAATTTTGATTAACTGTTTTTATTAAACAGAAAATTTAAAATTTATTTTTACGTAGTCTTTATTTTTCATAGATCGTGTCCTAAGAAAAAAATCCACCTGCTCCCAAATCCACACCTGTGACTTGTTTATATAAGGCAAACATCTGGAGGTGGTGAATATTATAGTCTGTCATCTGTAATAATTGTGCAATATAAAGGTCTTAGGACAGGGATCACAACTCTCAAGCAGTCAGTGAAGGGCTGTTTGATTGCCTGCTTTGAGAAATTGTAGACTGAGATATAATTCTGTGCTAGTTTTGGCTGGGGTGGAGTAAATTTTGTTCACAGTGGCTGCTTTGGGGCTGTTTTGGATTTGTGCTGAACACAGGGTTGATAATATAGAGATGTTGTTATTGCTGAGCAGGCCTTGCACAGAGCCAAGGCCTTTTTGTGCTGCCACACTGGTGAGGAGGCTGGGGGTGCATGGGAGGTTGGGCGGAGACACTGCTGGGACAAGTGACCCAAACTGACCAAAGGGATATTCCAGACCATACGGCATCACACTCGGTAGCAGAATAAGGAAGAAGGGGGGACATTTGGAGTGATAGTGTTTGTGTTCCCAGTATGGGGCTCTGCTCTCCTGGAGATGGCTGAAGACCTGCCTGCCCAGGGGAAGCAGAGAATTAATTCCTTTGCTTGTGTGTGCAGCTTTTGCTTTCCCTATTAAACTGTCTTTACCTCAACCCACAAGTTTTCCAGCTTTTGCCTTTCCAATTATCTCCCTGATCCCACAGGTGGGGGAGTAAGCGAGCAGCTGTGTGGGGCTTGGCTGCTGGCTGGGGTTAAAGCATGACAAATTCCCTCCTATTTTTAAGGACAGGTTTAAGCTTACTTTTACAGTATCCACATCTCCAGCCTTTGCAGCCTCCAGCAACTGTCGATCTGCATCAGAATTACCTAATGGGATCCCTTCTGCAAAATAAATGAGGTTGCATGACAGGTAAGTGTAGACAGTTGAAGGGATTTGTTAAGATAGGAAATCATTTGAGTTTTTTTAAGGGAAATCCTTGAAATAAAGTTAACCAATTATAGACAGGTTTTGTCTTTGTTCAGTAGCGACAACTATAGCTTGACAGAGCTAGTAGTGTTTGCAAAGTTGTCTTTAGCAACATGCTTCCTATCTGTTTTGAAGTACTGTGGAACCATTCTTATTTCAGTTTCAGAATTAGACTATATCAAGTTTACCTATATGTATAATGTCCAAACCTTACTCTTGAAAATCCTTGTACACTGTTGCCTCTGCTCACAGATGCAAAGGAGACAATTTTGCTTTAGAAATTAATTTTCAAAATTCCCCAAACACTATGTCAGGATTTTTCTAAAATTATTTCAGGTGGCCATGCCATGAACATTCCGAGCATCTCTGACAATCTAGAGAGTAAATGATATTGTTAACTAGGGAATGCAACTCCACAACCCAGTACTGCCTCTTGAAGAACACACTTTTTTTTTTTTACTTGTCTTAACTCTTATTTCTTGACAGCACTTGAAACGGCAAGTAAAACAAAGCACTACAGCAGATCTTGAATTAATCAGCATACCCTGTAGCAGCTGCTGCACACTTTCAGTCCCCATCTGTAAGGCTGTAAAGCCCTGCAGAGACACGATGGAAGGATCACATCCAGAACTCAGCAGCAACCTGCATGTCTGAAGATGACCACAATGTGCTGCTCTATGAAGAGAGGTCTGGCCAAGATTATCTAATGCATTAACCTAAATATAACGCAGACAAGAGATACCACCATCAAAATTTAGCATTAAAGATGTTTTCATTGCTGACTGGGAGCACTTCACAAGTATTCATCTTACGTTATTAAAAGAACATATTTAGCATATATCCAAAGGTCATTGTAATTTTTATTGCACACAAGTTCATGTAAAATCTACCTGTCACATAGTTCAGTCTAGCTTCTTGCTGTTCATATCTATTCCCTACTTTTTTCCTTACACATTTCATTATTACTGCTGGACAATGAAGCACTGAATAAGACATTCAAAAAATTTTCCATTCACACAGAGAACTACAACTGCATTTCAAACATTCATTTAAAACAATGATCCATTTGTAAGGCTGTACTGATGGATTGATGGCCTATATCTGAAGTGTATAAATCTAGAACCTTCCAAAATTTATTATTTTAGAAAAGCCTGTCTACTTGGCTGTCCATTCTCATAGCATGAAAACCCATATAGTAAACATTTGTCAACAAAAACCCCTGTGATACTCATACCTTAGCTTCATGTTTCACAACTACTTCAACAACATCATTATGAGCCTTTTCTGATGCCACATGCAGCGGAGTCAAGAAGCTTTAAAAAAAAAAAAGGAATAATTCAAAATGTATTTTGCAAAATCTTCTAAACAACCACTTAGGAGTATTCATTTGAAACCACTCACTCTTTTGTTTTTTCATTGATGTTGGCTCCTTTCCTCAGCAGAAGTTCACATACTTGTTTCCTCTTAGGATATGGAGATGCAGCAGCACAGTGCTGTGAACATTAAAAAATTTAGGATTAACAGCTAGCTAGCAATATAAAGGCTTTATTGCTTGCTGATCAGCTGGCAGTTAAGAGCTAGTGGTGTACAAAGTCAACAGAAAAAAAGCCCCAAAACATGCAGAAGCTTATTAATTTGGAAGATTCCAAATGGGCTTTTGGATTTACTCTGGTATTTTCCAGAGCTCCCTCTCCAATAATTGCTGGAAACCATCAAGCTTTACAAACAAAGCTAACACACATAGCTTGCTGTTGCTTAAAATGAGATTGTTCTACAGAAAAGTAATTCAGACAACCTAAAAAGGCAATTTAGGTTAGTCTTAAAGTTAACTTCAAAACCAAAATATTAATCAGTGTTATTTGTTTAACTAGACACTGGATATTCCAGGTTGGTCTGAATTACACTCTTCGGCACCGAGATTTTTATTTCTAAACTATACTACAATATAAGCAAAATCATTAATAAATCCTGAAATATTACCAATGCTGTCTCATGTGTCTGAGGATGCTTGAAGTTCACTGTTTCCAAAGACAGATGTTTCTTTATACGAGCTACATCTGACTCTCTTGCAGCCTGTAGTAGTGAGTGACCTTTGAATTCATCTTTAAAAACAAATAAATACATAGCAGAAGGTTATGAGGTTGGCTTGAGATGGATCAAGAGAATTGTTTCTTTCAGTTAGACAAAACTATTCATTTTATTCAGCACACCACGGTACAGACATTTTCAGCTCTGACTCAAGCCTTTATATCACTTGATAGAACTTGTTAGTTAAGTCAAAACACCGTATGAATTTCGCTTTGTTTCTAAACCAAAGCCAGAGGTATCCAAACTGGCTGAACAAGATCTATTTCACTCACCACTTTATAGGTTCTACTGTTCACATATGTACCAATTCAAGCATATATAAATCTCTACTTCTGACCTATCGTTGGAAAACCATTTTTAGATGCTAACACGAAGTCTAACGTAGTATTTATTGACAATTTTTGTACATATCCCAGAAAGTTATTGTTTGACCACTCAAGAACAGAATTTGAGGTCACTCTCTGCAACTCCTTTAGTTCACTGGACAAAAATCAATGCTTTTCATCAACTTCTTTGAACTTTCAGTGTTTGTGGCATACTGAAATATATTCAGCATTCTAAACAGTTATGATTTTTCTTTTCTTCAAACAAAACACTGTGGAATAAAAATGAGTATTTCAACAGGTATGGAAAATGACAGCGTATTGGCAAGGTCGTGAGGGAAAGTGTGTATTCTGGGAAGAAAAGCTATGAAACCCATCACAACCACATGACTGTAAAACTGACAGTAAAATTATTTTAAATGCCTACATTCAGAAAATCTAGCAATCTCAAATTATAAACAGTGAAATGTACTGCTCAATGTTGCACAATGGCTTGGAAAGTGTAAGCATTTTCCAAATCTGATTTCTGGCAGGTCACTGTCTAGGGAAGCTAAATACACATCACAAGCTATAACTATAGAACTGATCTCACTTTATACTCACATGCTAATCGTTCTTTTAATTGGGGTGTTGGAGCCAAATCAATGGTGCTTTTGTTGTGACAGTTCAACAGTGTTGGGTCAGCACCATAACTTAACAAAAGAGAACATACTTCCACCCTGTTCTTAGAAGCTGCTTCATGCAGAGGGGTGAATTGCCACAGATCCATTGCATTCACACATGCTCCATGCTTAAAAGGGAAAGGGGTAAAAAAAGATGCAACATCAAAACCAGATCGTTAGAAAAAGACAAGGTTATTAGTTTTAATACAGTAGACTGTTAAAATAAAAATCAATGCTTATATGCAAACTGTTTCCAAGACACTCATTTTCAATCTATCACATTTAAGTACAAGGTTCTGCAAGTAATGGTCTTGGATGATTAATGTACGTGGAATTCTTCTCCAGTAACATTTTGATTGCACCTCGAGTTCAGTCTGTAATCAAGTCTAATAGGACATGCTTTTTCCCATTGCTTCTATTAAAGCTGTATGGCTTTGCAAAAAGTAATTCAAGATTCTCTGGAGGAGAAATCCAATGTGGAATACAACTCTAGCTTAACAGTTAAGACACACAGTAGTGTATAGCCGGAAGTTCATTTATGGATTTTTTTGGGTCTAGTACCACCATTGCAAAAATTCACTTTACAATTGGCCTCTGAAGTAACAAAATCATGACTATTTATACTTACTACAATACATGCTTATTTTAATATTTTTTTTTTATTTAATTTTTTGCTAAAAAAATAGAAAGGCACATGGAATTAGTGGGGGGCTTAGTCATCCAGGATGGAACAAGGGCTATTCCCTGAGCATCCAAATGTCTCAAGTTATCTAATAGAACATCCTCAGCTGTTATAATGATCAGGATTTGCTGTGGCAGCTGAGAATAGACACAGTTCAAAAATCCCTTGGTGGAAAATGCAGATTATTTTGCAGGCCACATCTTCAAGCCACTAGTTTCATGTGCTTCATAGTTATCTTCAAGATTAACATAATCCAGATAAACCACTTTAGTTACAGGAGTTCACTTATGTTAGGAAAATTGACATGTTTCTATTTCTTTTTGGGGTGAAGGCTACAATTCAGGGCCAGAACTGATGTTATAAAATTAATTTCCTCAAGAGACTGAACACTCTTTAATTTTAAAACATTTACTATTTTTACCAGGTTTTTTTAAACATCTCTTATTACTCTGCCTTCTGAAATATTTCTCTACCATCAAATTCAAAATATCACTCAGTTTTTAGGGTTTTCTTTTGATGGAATTGTTTGGGTAAGGGTAGAAAGGTTGAGATAAGCAGTACTTACTTCCTGGTACAAAAACATTCAACTCTGGAGCAGAGAGAGTTAAAAACAGAAAGCACATTTATAAAGAAAAAGCTTCCTTGCAAGCAGAAGATTCTGTAGCTCCAGCTTAATAATCACTAACATGTAAAGCAAAAGCTATCTATTGTAAAGTTTTGTAAATCTAAGTACCAAAAAAAATATGTAACTTGTATTAGTCTATTATAAACCGCTCTTATTTAATAATATTCGACTTCATCTCTTCAGAGACCAACCTTTACTAGAAGCTCTGTTACTTCATAATGACCATAGGAACAGGCATTGTGAAGTGGTACCAGATCTCTATACAGAAGAAAAATGAGAAGGATGATTATTCTAGTACATATATTTCAATTCCAAATGCATCTGTAACATTGCAAACGGTACTATGCTGCACTCTGAACATTTTACAAAAATAATATGAGAGATGATCAGATGAAGCTGAGGGGAAACAGGAAGCTGGAGAAGAAACCAGAAAATCCCATCAGCATTTATCAGAACAAACACCTAAAATTATCAGAAGATGAGAAATGAATTGCATTGTCTCACTGCAGATGAGCTGGTTTCACTCAGACTTGAAACCCTAAGCAGGAAGAACTATCTGCAGGGAATGTTCAGGAGTGACCGTAATTATATCTTTTTTTTAATATCTCCTTGCTTGAAAAACTAATCAAGTTGCATTTTTGTCATAACAGAAAGGTTAAAGATGACAGAACATCCTCAAGTTGGAAATTATTCCTGGTTAAAACAGCATTATTGTTCTTTACTTCATCTCCTTTTTTAACAAATTCTGTTAATTCTGAACAAAAGAAAAAAGGAATGTACCCTTTATCCTTGGCATGTACGTCAGCCCCGTGCTGCAGTAAGAGCTGTACTATTTTTACACGGTTATACCCAGCTGCTAAATGTAATGGAGTAGACTGAAATGAAAGAAGGTAGAAGTAATCAGTAACACAAAATCAAGGGTTGATTTTATTTTTTTTTTTTTCAAAACTTGTTAACAGTACTAAACACTGAAGTCTTTAAAGATTTACAAGGTAGAAAAAACCCAAAAAACAGAGTGCTTGAATCAGATATTTGATAACTATGTTCATTGTTTACTGACTACTCTAGTCAACATAAACACAAATCCTGAATTTACTCCATCACTAATACATTTGGACAACTAAGGTCCTCTGAAAGGATTTTTGAGTCCTACAGTCCATTTTTGTTCTTTAGCCTACCCTAACTAGAAACACTTTGCTGGCACAAACTATGTCCCTTGTGAAAGGGGAATTAAGGGGGCCATTAGAATCAATAAATTATGAAGATATCTCTCTGCCAATCAATAAAGAAAGTTTAGAAATTATCAACAGAAATTGTTATCCACATCTGGGAATGCAGTAAGTTAGTGGGATGTGGGGGAAACTTAATCTTCTCTTCCAAACTCTCACCCTCCACAGAGCAGACAGATAACTGCTCTGTAATCATTTCTAGTGAATGCATCCAAGCATTCTCAGCAGCAGCACTAAGGGCACAGCTACAATTTAGTGAGGAGAAATTTTATCCTGTACATTTAGATACCCATCTGCTGAACTAGGTTGGTACAGTTCCTAGAGGATGAGTCTCATAATTAGAAGACAAGAAAACAGAGAACGCATCAATGTTTTGGAGATCCCAACATCTCACCACAAAGCCTCAAAAAGGGAAAGTAATTAGATCAAAACTTAGATGAATGAATACACATACCTAATGACAACAACAAGGATGTCAAAAATTGATACTCAATAATCTGAACCTTCCACAGGCTAGGGGCTGAACCCAGAAGATTCAAAATTTTTCAGAATGGAGATTTTGAACATTTGTATGTTATTTCTTTACCAATACTTACAGTGATGAACAGCTCACTTGCCTAGGGTGCATGGCAAATAAGGGGCCTCTATCTCTCTGACAGCAATAAGAACCTATGGAATGGCCCTGTTTCTTTATTACTGCAGATATGAAAGTCAAGCCAAAGTTTCAATTGAAAAGGTGTTTGCTTATTGTTCCTAGATAGAAATACCTACATAGTTAAGATTAAAAAACAAACAAACAAAAAATCATCTGGCTGCTAGAGAGGTGGAATCTTATTTTCCCACATAGAGTGAAGAAAATAGACAGATTTTATGTTTAACATTTTTAAAATCTGGTCAAACAATGACTGTGAAACGTGTAAGAGAGAACTAATTTTAAATCAGGTTTTAAACAAAAATACCTTTCTGCCATCACTTGCATGACAGTTAACATTTAAAGGTGTAAGAAGAGACATCATCTTTTCCTCATTCCCACTCCTGAAAAACAAGATATGAAATGGGCAGAAATATTTTTATCTTATTTGTTAGTAGCTTATTGTGGTTTTATATTTTACATTGCTATAATGTTCAGCAGATTTTAAGCAATACATTCACCTCTGTATTGTCAGCATTAAAGGGAAAACAAAAATGCATTTATACAACTATTCTGGTAGTTTTATTCTCAGAAAACAGCCAAAGCTTAGCATCTAGATGGAATGACAGCTCAAAAGACAATATATACATTAATTGCACATAATTTTGAAAATATAATTCCAGATATCTTCCAAACCTACGTACCTGGCACTTTCTAAGAGTTCATCTTTCTTGTATTCACCTAGAAGACAAAAGGGCTTTCTTCAGCGATCAAACAAATATCTATATATGTGAAATTCACTACTTATCCTCCTCTTCTAAAATTTTAGAGAACACGAGTGCTAGAAGTACGTAAAAGTACACCTTTCAGTACTTAAGGGATGCTCACAGAAAATAGGAAGAGTGATTTTTTACTGTAGTGGGTTGACCTTGGCTGGACAGCATGTGCCCACCAAGCTGCTCTATCACTCTCCTTCCCAGCCAGAAGAGGAGTTTGGGTCAGCTGGCCTACTTGTGGCCCTACCAGGATCTTTCCCTTGACTGAGCATGGGGAGGGTGGTGTGTCAGCGCTGCCCAGCAGCAGCCAAAACACTGATGTGTTATCAATGCCTTTCTAGCTACTAATGCAAAGCACAACACTGTGAGGGCTGCTATGGGGAACTGTACTTCATCTCAGCCAGACCCAATACATTTACACAGGCAGACAATGACAGACAAGGGGAAATGTTTTTAAACTAAAATAGGAGAGATTTAGACTAGATGTTAGAAAGAAATTCTTTATTCAGAGGGTAGTAAGATACTGGAACAGGTTGCCCAGAGAAGCTGGGGATGCCTTGTCTCTGGAAGTGTTTAAGGCCATGCTGGATGGGGCTCTGGGCAACCTGGTCTAGTGGATGTCCCTGCCCATAGCAGGGGGGTTGGAACTAGATGATCTTTAAGGTCCCTTTCAACCCAAACCATCTGAGAGTTCATTACTGAACTAGCACAATAAACTATCTAGAACGCATGCCATGACTGAGATGATGAAGGCCATAAGAGAATTTCTATTTAGAATTATAAACCAGGGAGAAGTTAGAGTAGCATCAAAAAGACAAAACCCAAACTACTGTATTATATTAGTTCAACTGTTATTAGTCATAAAGTAATTTAAAGATTATCACTTACCAGTCAGCACTGCCTTTGCAGACGGGTCTGCTAAATCCAAAGCTGTTCTTCCATCTGTGTTCCGGATGGTCGGTTCAGCACCGTGCTGCAACAATACTACAAAAATGCCAAAGTTTTCCATGAGAAAACAATTCTACAAGACAAGGCTTATGAGATATATCATTACTGTAAGCTGCAAGCAACAACAAAAAAAAAATCCTAACTTCCTCTCTCAGATTTTTCATGTCAGATTTCCCTAATGTCATCTGCGAACAGTTTATCCAGTGAAACATGTCTATACACATTTTATGAGAAAAAAGCGGAGCAGAAAGGGAACGACGACAGACTGGCAAGAGGCAATCTCAGCTGAAAGCTTGTGACACACTAGAAAAAACCAGTGGCAACTTCCATCATCTCCAGAGCATGCTGATCCAAATCCATAAGCGACTGTGCCCTAAACTGTATGCAGCAGTGACAGGTCGTGCATCTTGCACTCATACTCAGGCCAAACAGGCAATGTTATATATACAACTCTCTCTGGCTGTGCTCCTTAAAGCAAAGAAGAGCCAACCACATAATCAAAAAATGTTTCTTGACCACATATCTTAACTTTCTACCTCTTCCTTAAGAAGTTCTTCACAGAAACTGTGTAGGCAAAACAAGTGGTCAATATAACTGAAGTTTAGCTCCATCTTAACTAATTTAACACAGCTGCTACATATAGACAGAATGAATCCATTATTAAAATCAGGTTTTTTCTTTTCACTGCACTGTGAGCAGCAGCAGAAGGCAGCATAAGAGTCTAAGCTGAAACAGAACAAAATTTAGCTCCATCACTACGGCGGATTAGTGGGATTTGGGGAGACCTCCAGGCCTTAGGATGCTGGCCCCATAACCTGTGAGGTAAATGCCCTTCCCCCCCCGCCCCTGCACATGGACCGGCGACTCCCGCAAGGAGCACACACAGACCACACAGGGAGGGACGGAGGAAAGAGGAAGTTTATTGTGGGGTTGGGGTTTATAAGGCTTTTAGGAGGGTCAAAAGGGGACCAATCACAAGGTCAGGGTCACACAGAAAAAACCATCAGGTAAAGGGTCAACAACCAATAGAAAGGGGGGACCAATGAGAAACACCTCAGGACACCTTCCCAGGACACTCTGTGTGAGACAATAGCTTCACAGGGGGTGTCTGGGAAGGGAGACAGTGACACTGCAGAAAATACACAAACATGTTGCAACATGTTTAAACTACAGTAAAAACTTCTGTTTCCATAGGGTTAGAGCTGTTTTTCTCACCAGCCCATCTCTGACAAGGACTTTTTCCATACTGCATATGGCAAATTCATTGCCACACATCACATCAGTCTCTAGCTCTTTCTCCATGATGTCAATGTGAACCTTCATAGATCAGCAAATATCAAAAACAGTGATATGTAATAAGTGACATATGAACTTATGTTTACAAAAGATTTTTAGTTTTAACCCTTATACTAGCCATAGCTTCACAGAATAAAAATGGTCTTTAAAAGGTTCTGGATTTTTCACAGTGAAAACAAATGAGTCAGTCACAGGAAGAGTGGGAGAAAATTACCAATGCAGACATCTGTCTTGCCCTTAATGGCAGCTTCATGAAGAGGAGTGTAATTCCAATTATCCCGAGCGTTAGGATCTGCACCATGCCGCAAGAGAAGATTGACGACTTCAGCATGACCAAAAGAGCAAGCATTGTGAAGAGGGATAAGGCCTCCATCATCTCGGGCATGGACATTGGCACCACTCTGAAGCAAATATTCAACTACATCCTTCCGACCAAAACCTTGAAGAGAAAAAGGGAGAAAAGGTGTCAGGATGGGGTAAGAAAATTCCATGTCCACATGTACAGACTGAAACAACAAACTTAAATGACAGCAACCACTCTAAATAACAACCACAACTGGCACTGTTTACTAAAGGAGCATTGACACACTAAGGCTGTTTTTGAAACCCCTAAAAATTAGATTAAAATCAGTAGAAAAATAATAGTCAAGATTACTGGAACAATGAATAGGGCTCCCACAAGTCAACAGCTTCCTGAAAATGTAACAAAAAGAACAGAACAGTGACAACAAAACCTATTTTGTAGTCACTTTATATGGCTATTCAACTGAACAATATTTTATGTGATACTCTGTCAACCCACAGCCAGTTTGTGTATGGACCAATGGATGAGCCCTGGGAACAGTAAGGATGAGACTGGCTTCAAGCCAATGCATGTAGTGTCCAAGGTGGAAGTGTTTAAAGCCAGGCTGGATGGGGACCTTAGCAGCCTGATTTAGTGACTGACATCCCTGTCCATGGCAGAGAGGTTGGAAATACATGATCTTCAAGATCCTTTCCAACCCAAAAAATTCTATGATTCTATTTACAATTCATATTGTAAGCTTTTTAAAAAATAGCCATACAACAGGAAAAGTATTTCACAGAATAAAGTTTCTTGTTTTTTAAAAGAAGCAAGTAGGCAGCACTACTCTCAGGTTAACACTAGAAGCATGGCTATTTGCTTTCTAAGGAATAATTAACTTAAAAGTGTACACAGATTCCATCTTTGAAATAATCACTTAAGAAAGCCCTTAGGGACATAAGAAGTTTATCTGACACTATTCTAAATTGAAGAAATTTATTACGAGAGTATGCACAACCATAACTTAAACATATTCATAGTCTCTATTTTCAGTGATGTCTAAAATTATTATAAATATTTGATCCTGACTGAAGAACAAAAATGCTCTTATACATTCTCAGGCACTTTTTTACAAGCCTGTTATTCAAGTTAGTAGACAGCAAAAAACATACCCACTGGTACATCTGGGCTTAGAAATGTATCATAAATAAGGTAATTGCTCTTATAAAACATTTCTATAGCTACTATTTTTCAGTTTCAGCTGAATCTTGCATGCTTTTTTTAATGGCAAATAAACTAGGACAACAAGCTGTATCTTGTTTGCTCCAGTATCTCCACAGGAGGCCAGAAAGCCTTAGGATTTCTGCTTGTAGCCATTATGCCCATCTGGTTATGTTCCAAAGACCACTGCCTACAGAAATCCCTCCAAGGTTCCCTGAGTGTCTCTGTGGGTCTCAGGGATTATTATGGCAGTAAGAACCATATTTTGGTATGTACCACTCTTCTGTCAAGTACCTGCTGGGAAACAACCCATGTGCGCAGGACTTGCTCTTCCTTGCTTTAAGTATCTGACTTAGAAACTGTTTGCCTAAAAAGATCAAGACCTGGATGGGGATGAAGTTTGGGCTTTTCCCTCAGACAGAATAACCACACAGTTGCCAACACCACTGATACTCAGGTTGAAGCAAATTTAAACTTTGCTACAAATCATCCATGGAATGTCAGCAGATAGGTGTTAAGTCCCTGCAACCATAACCTAAAAATGATGTATTTTCCTGATAACAACACAGCGTTTCAGTGACAAAGCCACCAAAGCATACGAGAAGTGACAACATTTCAGTTACAACTGAACTTTTAGTTTTAGCTTAGTTGTGACTCAACCTTTTCATAGCATGTTCTTCACTAAAACTGACTTCAGTAAATCCCTCTCTTGGAGTAAGAGGCACTTTCACCATCTGAAGTTCAAAGAAAAACCCAACTGCCATTATTAAGCAATTTCTGGATCCTACTTGATAAGAGAAGATCTTGTAGACATATATGTCAAAGAGAAAGAGGCCAGAAAAAGTATTCAGAAAAGCCTTAGTTAAATTCTAACTTTTCTCCTCTTCCCTCAAAAGTCTGGTAAGGAACCACATTCACCACGAATTCATCATTATTATAAAAATCAGTTTATGTGAAACATTTTAATCCCAGAACGAACTTCAAGGTGATTTCAAGTAAAAGTCACAAGGCTATACTGGTGATGTGCTTCAATTTTTCAAAATACAATACTAATAACACAAATCTTAGCTTACTAGCACTTTGCCTATGATAGAATCACAGACTGTACAGCAAAATCACTTTTGAGTCTCAACATGACACCTACCCACCTTGCCTGTCCTAAGAGAGAATGGGAGCTCAGCTCACTTGGGATAAGAACTGGATCAGACACGTGGTCCATGCAAAACCCATTTATCTGCACTGGCACAGTAAGCCATATTCACTGCACATGCATGCATACTTCTGCTGCTGCAAAAAAAAATCAATACCTGTACATATACCCACGCACACATATTGTCTATATACTAAATTATACGCAGTGTATTTCTCATTCTTAAATACATTTAGCTTTCCTACCTAGGTATTATAAATACATAAAAATACTAGGTATTATAAATAACAGTATTTATAAATACCTGTTAGGTATTATAAATACTGTTATTTTTTAATGTGTCCTAATTTTTTTTCTTACCACTTCAAGCCTTTAAAACTTCTGCTTCTACTTTGAATGCATACTCAAAATTTACTAAATTCTTCGAGAATCTACACAAATGAGACTTTTGCAAGCGCCAGAGTTCTGCAAACACATCATCAAAGCTGTTATTTGATGACAGACGGCTTGGTATTTTCTTCTTTGAGTACCAAAAAACTGTTTTCCAGGACTGCTGCAATATGTTAGAAAAGCCTCTGATCAAATTCTCCATCCCAAATTTACACATCTGGTAGCTAAGCCACTCATTCTTATATACAAGGCATTCCTATCCCTCAGAGTGTTTTTGAAGGTAAAAGGCCAACCTTAGCAGGAATCAACTCCATAACTGAAAACCAGCTGTAGTGAACCTCATAACAGGCATAGAGAATTCACTTAGATCCCTCTGTTTAGTACAGAGGTTCAATCAGATACAGCTCCTGAGCAGCCTGCAGCTTCTCTCTGTGCAATGCCTGCATCCATTCAGAAAATGCCTCCAGTAGAGCAACACCCCCCAACTACCTGTATCTAATTTAGTGTTGAGATGGGCTCACTTGCATCACACCAATTTTTGTAACTTCTCTCCAGTACTGAGTGCACCGCAGGGATTCCTTACTTCCTTGTGGAAGCATCTGTAGAAGAGGGCACCATATATGGAAGGAGAATTATTTTCTCATCACGTTCTAAAGGATGCATGTGTACAGAGGAAATGACCAAACTGCACAATGGCCTCTCCTCGTGCTGTTTTCCAAGACTGGAAAGTAGGGAGTGCCTTTGCTGACACAGGGCAGGCAGCCACTACCTCCTGTATTAGTTCCTCTTTGCCATTAGTCAGCTGCTGCAAAAACTATTTCAAACCACAACATTGTGATTTTTAAGGGCTGGGGATTTTCTTTGGCTCTTGAGCTTTTATACAAAGACCACCAAAGCGGGACCATAGCTTGCAACCGTGCAAGGTAACTGTCTTATCATCATGAACATTTGGATTTTTTTGTTGCAAAGAAGGAGGGCTGGCTACTCAGGACCTCCAGCTGACACTCTTCTACCATCTGTGACAACTGAACACCTCACTGCACTTGCTCCCTGACCAGCTACAAATTTTTAGCTGACAATTCCTGATTATAAACCATAATAGAAATGTGTAACTGTATATAATTAAAAATGTATTTATTTACAGTCACTATGTGCCACAATTGACATTTCAGCTAATACTGATGAGATGAAAAGGTAATAGAAAGAACTGAGCTTCAATGCTTCTCCCCTACCCTGGGCATTCATATTTTTGATGAATTTCAGATTGCAGGAATGGCATTTTGGTACTTGCCAAGTCCCTGAAGCCTTGTGATACTTTGAAGTTTGACACATACTGTGGTGAAAAAGACTGGCTCGAGCAAGTATATGCAGGTTATAGTGGGAAAGGATGGAGCCCATTTTATCGTGAAGGGAGTGGGCTCCTGACTGAATCTTCACTACAACTTACCACTACAAAATCCGAAGAGTAACCTTCCCCAAAGCCCAATATGTATTATCTCTGATAATGACACATGCCCAGGGAGAGCTTGTAGTGGTTTTTTTTAATATACTTTATTTTAAAATCCACCTTTACAAAATGACACATGGAAAAAGAGGACTTAGTTTTATTTTCTTTTTTTAAATTGCTCGGTAAAATCTGTGAAAAGTCTTAAAAAACAGAACCCAAGTCCAGACCTCAGAATGCCACTCTAAAAAAGGAAAAAAAGGCAATACAAAACCTATCAGTGTATTTCAACCCCATCTCTTCCATATAAAAAGTCTCAAAACTGAAAGAAACTAGTCAGAAAAGTTTTGTAATGTATTTTCTAAGAACACCAAGCCAATTAGTATAAACAAAGCAGGAATACAACAGATTTTTGCTTTCACTTCCTCGAATGGAATTCCTTTAGAGGCAGAAGACAAAGGAAGTTAGTATTACTCCAATTGTGAGTAATGGGGTAAAGGCAAAGCAAAACAAAAACAGTAACTCCCAAGTTCGAGAGTTACTTAAGTCTACCTTTCACATGGAGTCTACTGAAGGTGGGCTGACAACAGTGGAGTTCGACCTGAGGCAGTAAAGAGTGTTAAATCCAGAAATTATGCAAATATTTTATACCACATGTTAACCAGAAACTTTCAGCATCTCCTACAGTCTGGTGAGAGGAGGAATTAATTTCTCTCTATCAGTTCTGGAGAACATTTAAGCATGGCAATGGTGTTACTCATTTACACACCAACATTAGAAGTTGAACAACTACGCGAACTTATTGCTGTGCAATTTTTCAAACAAAAATCTTTCTGTAGATCAGGAGTCCTTTATAAAGTCAAGACTTTAAAGATCACTCCTGTTCAGAGAGATAAACTAGATCACTGTATTGAATGAGAAACATCTTAGGCACCCAAAGGAAGCCCAAACCAACCAAAACCAACCAAACAAAACCCCTCGCTTCTCCAAAAGGCTCTAAAACATACACATTTGTTTAGAAATTCAGAGTCAACTAGTGAAGAGGCAGGACTGCTGCATATGAAAGAATAGCTGCAAAATTGTTTTCCTCTGACAGGATATTTTAAGTTGTCTCCTGGGCTCTCTTACTGATCAAGTTTCTTAAATTTATGAAATGCTGCTGCCCTAAGAAGGCTTTCAAAAACTTAGACCTCTTAGGTCTGAGTCAAGACTACTTAACACAAAAAAAGGACATCTTAAATAGAAACTTTTTTTAAGATAATTCAGTAAAGAAATGAACATCTTTGTTACTATCCATGCTGCTCAGCCAAAAAGAAGCTGCTGTCTTCTGCAGCCTGCCAGCCTTCGGGTCCTACATCTAAGGCTGTAATCAAATCAAAACCACCAACACAAAAACAAGTTACAGTCAGGTCTTTGTCTGAAAAGGTGGGATACAATCTTCTGGCCTGCTGCCAGAGAAAGCAGTTGTTCTGTGACGTCAGTTGTTTGCGTACTAAAGTCTTGAATTAACAAAGTCCACTTGTTAAAAATAAGAATGCAAAAAGCTTAGAAATGGTGTTATCTGACAGGCACCTTCATGGGTGCAATTCCAAAAACGCGCAGGCCTGCTGAAATCCACCAGAACTGTACCTGGGACAAGTGTCCCTGTCGGAGCTCACGTGTCACAACATGAACAGAACAAACCCCGCTCCAGATGTCCTTAAGGCTAGCCGAGGTTTGTTTTTTTAAAAAAAGAGGAAAAAGGGAAAAGGAAATAGACCGAGAGCAGACGCCGCTGCACCGCTCGCAGCCCCCACCGCGTGGGTGACCCCGAGCGGGCCCCGGGGCCGGGCAGAGCCGGGGGGAGGCGATGCTCGGGGCGATGGAGCGCCCGGACCCTCGAGCTCCGCCCGCCCGAGCGGCCCAGGCTGCCGGCGCTGCCCTGCGGCCCGGCCCGGCTCCCCCCGCCCGGTACCTGCGGCGAAGTGCAGCGGGCTGGACTTCCTGCCCGCCGTGTCGCGGCTGTTCACGTTCTCGGGCCGCACCAGCCGCTTGACCCGCTCCACGTCCCCGTTCCTGCAGGCCTCGAACAGCTCCCGGGCCGGCTCGGCCGCGGCCGCCGCGCCGCATCCCGGTGCCTCAGCCAGGGCGGCAGCGCCGCCCGCGCAGCGCCGCCCCGCCATGCCGAGCCGAGCCGGGCCGGGCCGGGCCGGGCCGCCCCCGCAGCCCCCGCACGGCCCCGCACACGCTCCGGGCGGGCGCTGCGCCCGGCGGAGGGATCCGGGCACCGCCGGCTAAGTGCGCAGGCGCGCCCGCCGCGAGCCTCCGCCCACCGTGAGGCCCATCCCGAGGCCGCTCCCGGGGATCCGAGCGGAGTTTCCGTGCGTTGGTGCTTGGGAGCCGTGAGGAAGCAGCAGACAACTCACACAGCCTGTCTTTAAGCTGCTGCCCTCTCCTTCGTAAGGGATGATGATGATGAGCATAAAAAGTACAGTATAGCGATTCGTCCCACATTCGTTCCAAAATGTGCCTGTGCTACTTACAGTAATTGAATGTAGAGTAGGAGGTGATGACTGTTCAGACTGCATTTTGGTGCTAATAACTTCATGATCCTTGCAGTTACTTACATAGCAAAGTACTGTGGCTCAAAAGGAAGTTAAGTGATTGCATATTAACTATGGAGTGGAAATTATACAATATAAATGATGTAGTTTATTTTATTCACCTTGAAAAACAGGTATCAGAAAATACTATTAGTTGACTGCCAATTCAAGGTTTTGGAAGACAATGGAAAGCACCTCTTTCCCTCTAGTAACCCTTGCCAGCTTAATGGAAAAGCCTGACCCTAGATGGGACTGACTAGAAGAGGATTCAGCTGATAATTTTGAAATGTATTTTTCCACTCACGCCATATTAAAATGCTTACTTTTCTACAAGATAGTTGAATAGGGCCAGTAGCTTCCAGTTCCAAAGGCAGAGATAAGTACCTCCAAATCCAATTGAACTTGCAGACTATTGTTATACTAGGAAAATCAGTGACCTAAGAACATGGAAAGAGATCCAGCACATTTGTACAGTTTAGTCATTTACACTCTGTCAAACATCCTTGTCTCTGAAACAGGGCAGTTACATCCAAATTGCCTCTCCCTGTTTAGTACTACTGCCTAAACTGTGCCCAGGAATTTTTTGGTGGGGGAGACTACTACCTGTCCCAGGTCCACACCATGCTATAGTAGCAGATCAAGGTCCAATGCCTGTGTCTGTGTCCTCGCACTGTTTAGTTTGCTGATGTACACATAGCCGCAGTAGCAGTGTGACAGAAGAATGCAGCCAGCACAGGGACAGAAACCACTTGCTTTGACAAACACATGATGCCTTGGTCATGTGTGTTTTCTGCAATCCCACTGGCTTTTCTCTGTGTCTCCGTTTAAATTACAAGCTGTGCTCAGCAGGCAGGAAAAAGTCAGGCTATGGCCAGAGTCCCTCGATCAGCGTTGTCACACATACATAATTCATCCACTGCTTTACATGGGGCCATAATGTTTCAGCATAAACTGTCATCAAATGTGGCTCATAGGCCTGCAGCTGTCCCAGACCTTCCCAACTTCTCCAAAGTATGCATGATGAAAACTTCCCTTTCTACATGTAGGCTCTACAGACTGAAAACAAGACCTGCAATGATGCCATTTGTATCCTTTATTAGCACCATCAGTTTAGCTGGAAAAAATACACAAGCTTTTGCATTCATAAACCATTCTCCAGGCCAACAGCAGAAGTAGTAAATGCATTAACTTGGTTGCTTTCATTTCAAAATGGATGAAGTATCTAGACTGTGTATCTTAAAGTCTGTGGAAGTGTAAGTACCTGTGTAAATACAAACACAACCTGCTCCTCAGGTCTTTGAAGTAAGTTTAAAACCGGAACAATTATTTCACTGCTTCACTATAAACTCTATCATTGCTTCTTTCCTTGGCTAAAGGAGTTATCAAGTGCTAATGACAAAAAAAAAAAGAGTTTGAAAAAGAGTAGGATTATAAAGAGCGTGGTCTAAAATAAACAAACTCCCCATTCTTTCCACATCACTATACCCAAAAGATACTATTATTCTAAATTACTTATGACCTGACTTCCTTTTCCAGTATGTCTTCCTGATAGCTTGAATTTGAAACTGTGACAGGTATCTGTGAATAGAAACAATTTAAAAAAAAATATTATACTGTAAGAGCAGGATTCAATTAGCCTTGAATTCACTGAGTCAAACACTCAGCATATTTTAGGACTAGTGTACTAATAGCTTTCACAGTGACTTTTGAGATTCACGTCACGTAAAAAATCCCTACTTTTTATTTTATTTATATATTTCTTTATGTTACGAGAAAATAATCTGTAAAATCCAATGTTTTTCTTCCATCTTCTGTACAATAGTATGGTCAGAAAACCATAACTGAAATATATGCCAAATCCCACCCAATATATGTGGTAGAGATTTTTCAAGAGACACCTGTTATCAAGACTACCCGAGAGGCTCAGCCATTAACAGCTTGGAAACATTTGACTGTTATTCCTTTTAGTGTAATTTGTATTATACCAATGGCCTCTACCTTTGCAGTTCATTTATCCTAGTGGAGTAATCTGGCCTAATAGAAAGTAAGTATTTTGGAAGTGTGCTCAGTTTGTTTAGAAACATGCTTGGTTGGTCGCTAGAGGGCAGGAAAGGAAAGGAGAAAAAAAGGGAGGAAAAAAAGCAGAAAAAGAGGAAAAAAATAAGAGGAAAAATTAAAAATAAATAGAAAAAGAATTAGAAAAATAAAGAAAGAGAGGGGCTGCTGGGTATGGACAGACTGAGGCAGCCTTTAAAAAAAACTTTTCCTTTGTGCTTAGGAGACTGTTTGCTGACGGCGAGAGACGTTGTCCGTGCCAATCTACAAGGCAGTCCATCAGATTTAGGATTTTCAACTGTCAGTCATTCATGTCATGAGGATTTCTCAGCTCTTTCTAATTGGTCTCTGCAGTGCTTTGCCTTGCTCTTGGAAGGAAAGTAAAATGCTAGAATTAAATAGAACATTTTAAGAGTTCAGAAATTTAGCTTATTTCAAAAGGCGAATGATTTTAAATTTATTCCATTTGAAGTACTTCCAGATGAGACTTGGAAAAAAAAAAAAACCAAACCAGAGATAATTAATATTGAATATCAGGAAATAATAAAACATTCCTATAAAGATAAGAGTTAATTTTGGAGAGAAGTAAAAGGAACCTATTGTTTGTTACTAAATTTTTACAACTATAAATAGAAACGTTCTCAGTCCAAGATACTTTTTCTAAATTAAAAGAGATGCTGATCAATTTAAGAAATATGAACTCAGAACAAAACCAAAGCAGGCTGTAAATCACTGAATATGTGTAGCAGTGGATCTTTAAAGAAACTTTCTCCCTTCCCTTTCTTATTCTATACATCAAGTACTTTGGCTATGCATCTTAAACAAGACCTGCCAGTCATCTGTGGTGTATTATATGTGCCAGCTTTGTTTTACCAGCAGATGGGGTAAAGTGGAATAAATATAAAATGTTGTTCTGGAATAATAAAGGGATTAAAAAAAATGAAAGGAGTGGAGATGGTGAAATGTTGAGAGACTGAGCATTGCAGAGAGGAGCAAACACAGAGCCACGTGGTCCCTCTAGGAGATGGGGATACACTGTGAGTTGTTGATGAGGTTTAATGGTGGGTGATTTAGTTATCAAAATACTGTATCTGTGTATGCAGCAACCAAGATAATTCATCAGCTTGGTGACCACCTGTGGTGACAGCAGTTAGAGAAGATTCTTTTTGGTGGTAGGGAGAAGCTTGTGATGCTGGCATTAGAAGAACGGATAAGTGTATGAGAGTTCATGGAAACTAGGTTACGCAGAAAAAAAAGGCCTTTAGTCCAGAACCCTTGTGATTTATTTAAAATGATTCCAGTTTTGCTGTCAAAGTCTGCTAGAGAGAAACATGTCTAGAGGGCTTAAAGGGAGCTTTTGTTTGTTTTTCTGTAGTGCCTGGAACATTCCGGGCTGACAGAGAGCTTTTTTAAAAGCATAGATTCCACACATGCGAAGCAGAATTACATGGAGTGCCAGCATGGGAACATGGCAGAGACCTGGGAAATTTTTGTTTGTTATTGGTAAGAAAGCCACAAGCAGCAGAGGAGCAGTAAGGCCAAAGATCAGCATTGTCTAGGGATGCCAGCAGAACAGATTCATTTGTATCTCAAAGAGGTACAATGATACAAAAATGCTAAAAGCAATTAAAGGCAAATTAGAGTGTCTGTCCAACCATGACATATTCAGCTTTTCTGAAGCCAATCAAAAGAAAAAAAATTGTGGGCTACCCAGGTTATAATCTGCATAGAACTGACTGAGGTACTAACAGGGAAATAGCAATTCTCTTGAAAAATAATCTTAGAGGGATAAAATTTCAGAGGACCAACAACTAGCAAGAGACTCTCCATGCATTTAAATTGCAGTTCGAGTGACAATTATTTTAACAGATTTCAATATTTGTTTCCTATTTCAATTAAAAGCAAAAAAAAGAAAAAAGGCTGTGTGGAGGTTCAGACATCTTCACAGTTTATTGTGGGCATCTAACAGAAGCATCCAGGTCCTCCAAGTAATTAACAAAGCAGACAGTGATGCACTCTTAATTGCCTCTGAAGCACTGTAACTCTTTCCATTGATGGCATAAGAAGCCTGTACTTTTAATTTCAATACCTAAGTTAGTTGTTGCCTACACTATGCAAATACCATACAGAGCAGACAGTGTGAAGGAAAGCAAAGAAGCAACTAAATGCAATGTTTTTTTTAGAAAGTGTTAGTCTACTACTCCAAATACTTGCACATAGATTGGCAAATTGTGATGCCACTCTCAAGCTGTTATTTCAGGACAGATCTTTGAGAGGCAATTTCTCAACAATTCAAATGATGGCTTCTTGGAACAGCTAGTTTCACAGTCCAGGGGAAAAAAACCCAAACCCTAGGCTATTCTTGACTTGAGCCTAAGAAACACAATTACTTTGTTTAAGAACTTGTTTTAGTTTCATCAAGAAGTAATAATTATCAAATCCACTAAATTTCAGTATTTCTAATGGAAGGTTCCTGATGAAAAGTAGTCCATGGCACTGATTGAGAAGAGAAATTGAGATGAGAGGAAGGAATTTCATTACAGTGGAATTAAAATCAGATATGAAAACAGTAAAATCTTAAAACTTACTGTGAAGAATATATTTATGCATGTTTTAACTGAGGGACAGAAAGTAGGAAACAAGTTCAAGTGGTTGTCAGAGTCACACTCTAACACACATTGTCACAAATTGTCAGTAAAAACCAATAAAAATAAATAATACTTTTTTTTTTAAAGGCAGATTATGAGACATGAACACAGTTATGTATATATTCTACTAAGCATAAGTTATCATGGAGCTAAACCAATATATGGCAACTAGAAACTTCTCCTTTGGGATGTTTTTTCCAACACCTTATGGTTCACTGTAACCCATAATACTGTCTCAAGAAGTGGAGAATACATTTTGTGAGGGACATTCTTGGAGAAAAAACATTTTGTGCTCCATTAAGATAATTCTTATGTTTCTGCAAGCAAGGTTTAAAATCTCCATTCAAAGATATTTCTGCTTGTAAAAGAAAAATCTCATAATACTTAGACATTTATCAGGTAAAAATATTCATTTGCATTCCCATCTGAATGTGGAGTAGGCAGCCACACTGCATATAAGGGACTAAACCTCACTTAAGGGGCATCAGTTTAAGTTATTTGTGCTATGAGTAAATTGAAGATAGAATCTCTTTATCAGACCTCTGAGATAGAAACAAAGCAACACAAAAGCTGCTTATACCTTAAATTTAATGAAGAATTGGGCCTAACAAAACTTAAAAAACCCAGAGTGGTCAAAAAGTTCTAAAATAATGGTATGTTTGAACTGTCTTAAGAACAAACTAAATTGCAAAACTGAGTTAAAAGTCATTAATTTAGCTTCATTTTGAGACTCTGCCACATAGGTCTCTATTTTTTTATTTATTACCTGACTAAATGTGTTAAGCAATTTTTAAAATTATTTATTAATTGATAGAATGGTATATTGGTAGCCTTTGTTTATTGTTAATATAACACACTTAAAGGATGGGAAAATATTAGCAAGTAAAGTATTGTTTGTTTCCATCACAGTGACATAAATGCATTGCAATGTAACATTCATTTATGTATGTATAAAGCCTTTTCCTGGATTTTGTATTTTCTAGTAAACGAGGGAAAATTTTAGGCACTTTATTCAGACGGTTTATTCTAGGATTATTTCTGTGATCTACTTCTTTCTGTAATTATTACAAACAACTGAGATGTTTCTTCTATATAGTTTATAGAAAGACTTATAACCATAATTTATGTCTGTATTAATCCATAGAAAACAATTTTCCCATTCATTCCAGAAAATTACTGGTTTTCTTCTTGCATCAAACATACCTTGATTGTTGAAATGTTGCCTTGTGGTCACTCTCTCAAGATCATGGGTCTACACTAATGTAACCTTACTGCCTAAAAATAGCAAATCGTAGTGCTTGTATTTCACCTGGGCCTGTGATGAATTTCCATGACATGTGCCCACTGTGTACTGGGCCAGCACAGCCAATGCCCAATACCTGATAAATTCCTCTTTAGATGGCAATATTTTTGAGGGCTTAGGGTAATCCTGTGTCATGGGGATTTTAGCTATCTGGGACATACATTTAAAAGTTATCCTTTTTGTATTTTAGGGTGACTGAATCAATTTCTTTATAATTGAAAAATGGGTCCTTTTTACTTTACACAAATGCTAACTATTGCTGCTAAGATGAAGTTACGCAAGGTGTCATTTCAACATCAAGGTTACTTGGGGTTAAAACTAAATATATCTCAGGTTCTCTCCTTCTGGAATCCCTCCAGGAGAGTGAATGGTAATCCTTCTCTCTTTCTTTTTCAATTCTTTGCCTCATTTGGCCAGGCTCCTTGGTCTTCAAGAGAAGTACTTAGCTGAAGGAGTCTCCTACCCCACTTCACCTGTAAATGCCCAGTGGGAACCTAACTTACTTTCCAGATCCACCTCATGACTTGAACAATTTCAAGGCTGGAAACAGAACAGCTGAATGGAAGATTAGATTGGTGTGGAGGAGTGGGCATGATTAAGACTTTAAAACCTTAAAGACATCTGAAATGCTATCACTGCATACAATATACAGGCACACAAATAAAGGTCCCACAGGCATCTAACAGTGAAATAGCTTTCTCACAGCAGGTTACTGCTGGTTTTCTTCAGAAGTAATTTAACTAATGATCCTTTCTCTGTTGTCTGGACAGCTCATGCAGCAGAGCTACTTCTGCCTTCTTGATACTGTCCATGCATGGAAACTCTTCAGTGTGGACTAGAATAACCCTTGCAGTGTAGATGATGTAGCACCCAGCTGTTCTTGTGGCCTACTTAGCTTGTAAATGAAACTCCTGTGCAATAGATAAACACTGGACACAAGTTGACCTAATTTCTATTTGTTCCAAGATAAATTACATTCCTTGGAAAAAATACATGGAATGCATGCTAGTTACTAGGGATCTTTAATTGTAGGCAAACAAATTATTTTTATCATTGAAGTTAGTTTGACACAACCAGCCAGGTATTCAGAAGGGTGCAGAGCACTGAAGAACTGATGACAGTGTATAAACAAATGGCTCAGGGATTTTGTTCTCTATACAGGCACTTTGTGACAGTATCTAAAAAGTCTAGTAGGAATATCAGTTTCACATTTTATAGCTAGACTGAGTGATTCAAAAGCAGCCTCTGCTGTAGCAAAGATCTGAGAGGCCGAAGTGCAGACTTATCAGAACAACTGATACATGCCTGTCCTCATTTTATCCAAGATAGAACAATCACAGTAAGTAAACATCAGGAGGTATTACAAATCCTCAAATTTAGTCAAAAAAAAATTTAGCAAAACAAACTTGGAAACAAATAAAATCATATTTTTTCTGAGCTATTCTCATTTGGCACCTACTCGGGTAACACAGAGAGGGCATCTCTGGAAAGCTGAATTCACCTTACAGAGAGTATGATGTAGAAACTGACCCCTGCATTTAACAGCACAGTAACACCAGCTTCTGGGGGAGAACTGGTTTGCTTTTAGCAGAGACCTCATGGAGTCCTGTAGGTGTAGGCCACCTTGGCTAAAAACTGAATCAGTTATTTTTTCCCCAGGTGGCCCAGTTTTGGTTAGCAAAGTATTGTAAAATTTGGAGTAGTCATATTGACTTGCATAGAGGGACCTGCATATGGGAAGTTCAGTAGCATACCTAAATGCTTTGCTAAATGAGCTGGTCAGCTGCCAGTCCCTTTAGGACTGGAGAAGAATCTGAAGGCTTTGCTTCTGTCCTGGCAGAAGAGAGAGAAATAAATAAATCTTACAATAGATTCCCTTAGCTAACATTCCTCAGTACTGTTTTATTTATCTCTGGACAGATTTATAACGTACTTTGATGCTGAGTTCATAACATTCTTAAAAGGAATATTTAATGTCTCTGAAGAGAAGAAACCTTTTGTGTAAGAAATCAGAGACATTATGCTTCACAATAGTGAGAAATGAAACAAGTATTCATGCTACTTGCATTGCTCAAAAAAGGTGTGGGAAACCATAGTGGTTAAACTGAAACTGTACTAAGGGCTACCCCGAGACCACTCCCTAAAGTAACAACCTTGTCTGTTGGAAGCACAGGCTAAGACATTGTGTGAGCTGGTCCCTCACAATGCTGAGACTCCAGCACCTGGGGCCACTGAGGCTGCAGGCAACTTGTGAGGCAGCAGGATGGATGGAAGATGGACAGGGAGCACAGCACTACTGTACATACAGCTGTCTTGTCTTTTTTATGGAGGTAATTACCCAGTTGGGATGGTAGAAGAGTTCACTGTAGGAATGGTAGGAGTTAATTTAAGAGTGAAGGATGAGTTAAGTAGAAGCAGATGTGCTGCAAAGTGATATTTGAACCACCCAAATAGTTCTATCAGCAAAATGGAGTAGTCATGACCTTATTATTATTACTCTAATCAGAAATGTGTGAACTCCAAGCTATGCTCCCACACAGGTCAAGCTCTTAGTGTTACTTTAGATAGAGATCTGTATGTATGGACAGAAGTCAGCTTGGCACAACACTGAAACTCATCCTTTAGGAAAGAAGCCTAAGGGACCGGATTTTACCTTTAGTTACTGATCTACTTCAGAAATATACTTTGTCTTCACAAAGAAACAAGGAGTCCAAGATTGTCTGTTTGTATTTTAAAATTGCCTGGTTACCGATTTTTTTAATTTCTAAGTTACACTTTGTCCAAATACTTTAGTCAGAGGATTTAGTGAGTTATTTTTTTTTTAGGCAAACTGCCAGTGTCCTCTTTTAAACCACTGCTTCTGCTTTAGCTGATCCCAGCACAAATGTGAAGGCTTATGTGACTTCATACTCTCTGGACAGGGCTTCCAAACTTAAAAGTATGTCAAAGCTTTATATAGCCCCTCTGTATCTATATTGGGAGGAGTTGTGTGAAGCAGATAGCTATGTAGTCATTGTGAGTACTGGCAAATTCTGCTGCTTTTTTTACTTTTGATGCCAAGCACTGATAAATCTTGGAACACAGCTGGTGCCATTTGGAAACCCTGCCTTTCTATCTGTTGTTCAGGGAAAAAGAAGTTGAGTGAAGAGAAACCACCATAAACATCATGTGCATTATGTGTCAAAAAGTTTCAAACCAGAAATTTTAAAATCAGTGAAAGACTTTAGTTTTTCAGGCCAAAATGGTGCTTTTGTTATGCTAAATACTGCCTTAGAAATATGGCTAACAAATTACCTTTGTAATTCTACAAAACCAGGCTATTTTGTACCTTGCAAAACACTGAGGCACTTAAAGTTACTAAATGAAACTATTAGCATAAATATTAACCAAAAATACGAAACAATCAAAAACTGCATGTAAAAGAAGTCTAAAAATTGTTGAGATTTTGGGAGGGAGGTAGATATTTTCACTAGTGAGTGACAATGATCTGCACTTTGAGGCTTCTTAATAGGAAAACTTATATTGCTTCTCTTGTAGGAAAAAGTATGTTTGGGAAAAAAAAAACAACAAACCAAACCCAAACAATAAGAAGAGAAAGACCTTCCATGATTTCTTAATATCTTGACTAGTGTTCATTTCACATTCTGCCTTTCAATTCAGGGGTCTCTAAACAGCTTATTAACTAGCAATTTTACTGTCAGCTATTGGAAGGCTTTAAATGATCAAGTGATTAACAAAGGAAAATATGACAGAGGTAAGAGAATTGAGTTTTCTGTCTGAAGCTTAGCTTGGGCCAGTTGTATTGTGCTGTGTGCAAACAACAACTTGACATGGGCATTGACATTCTAGGCTAAATTCAGAAGGAATTCAAAGCAAGGCCACAGTGACCTGCAGGGATTTATTTTATCCTTTGCTATGTGCCTTTTACTACCTTATATCACGCTCCCAAGTTTATTTATATGAAATTAACATCCTCCTATTTTTAAGTTACTTCTGAATATGGTGTAGAGCCCTCCCTTTAAAAGATACATTAATAGTTGTGCATTTGTGCTGCCAAATCTGCACGTGTTTGCAGCAGATCCATTGACATGCTAACCTTGCTTTTGCACCTGGTGTGTTAGCATATGGTAGGACTAATAGCACTGTTACAGTGAGGCACTGCTTTGGAGCTCATCTTTTAAGATGCCTCTCAGCTGCAACTGAGACCATGTCTGGTCTTAGTCATTTTTCAGGACAAAGGAGTTCATCTGAAGTCCTGCTGTGTCTGCAGCAAACCTCTGACATGACCCAAAATGAATTAGGACTCACTGAATCAATTCTTGACTGTCTTTGTTAGCTACACATGAGAGGAGGCAAGGATGGATCTGATCCCTTCCCATGGTGTCTTCTGGGCAAGAAGGGCAGATTGAGCTTCCTGCTGTATTCCCTCCCGTTACCTGCCTTACCTCAGTTGAGTGATGAGTTTTCCACTGTGGAGAGTTTGTTGTGCAGACACGTGAGCTCAGCCTCGAGGCTGGCACACAGCAGCTAGACGCTCTTGTGTCTAGCACAGCTCCTCTAACTGGAGGGACAAAAAAAAAAGAGAGAGGAAGAGGAATGGGATGTCAGGAAAAAATGTGCCTCTTAAAATGTCACACACCATTTTAGCTGTCACCTTTTCCTAACATCTGTGTTGCATCACCTGAGGCAGGTGGCAAAGGAAACAGAGCAAAGAAAGGGTAGTGGCTAGCATCACCTCTGAATTAGAGACCTTGTGCTTAGCACTGCTCAAGGACACTGAAAGTCTGGTTTTTTTAGTTTTGATTTTTTTTTTAAATAAAGACCAAGATTGAATTTCTATTAAAGTAATGATGTTTAGATAAAATCAAATGTGCCTACAAAACACTTAGCTGCAGGGAAAATATAGAACTTATGAAGACTTCAAATTTCCCTTTATATTTAGACAATGTGTTTAAAGAAAAAGATTTTTGCTTAGTTTTTTCTTGGCACATGTTACATTTAAATTACGACCTAAGCGATGGGGGAAAAGGATCAACATGAACTGGAAGTGTTCCCTTATGCTTCCCAAGGAAAGTGTAGGACTCCACAAAAAAGTGCCATGTCAGTAGCCATTTCAGGGCTTTGCACAGAGACAGAAGGAAGCTTCTGAGATATGGAGCCTCTAGCTCGATTTGTTTCCTAGCCTGACATCCATTTTTTTCCAGTATGATTTCCTCCCGCTCTCTGCCTCCTACTCCATGTTAGAACCAATTTAATAGGTAATTCCAGACATTCCTACTCAAAACTATCTCCCAGCAGGAAATCAGTGCCCTATTTTTCAGATTTTAAAAAAGGAAGCAAACTAAGTATTTTTTCAGAATGTATGCTCATATCTCTCCTATCCACTCTATATGCATGGATAAACTTTTGCATCAGCCATCCTATCATCTGCCTTCTGGGCTAGGCTACCAAAGGCAAATTTAAAGTGGATGAGTAATCAATTATCTGCAAGAATGAAGTCTCAATGGCTAATTGAACTCCTCTCCTTGTAAGACTTAAAAAGGAAGAAAACTGGTTTTAGATATGATGCTATGAATCAGCAATGGAGTTTTAGTAGTAATTAAAACATTGTATGACATAACAGTGGCTCAAAGAATTCTATGGTAGTTTGTCTACAGGTTGTTGAAGCGTATATAGTATGGTATATCCGTAAGTCATGTTTCCCTCCTGCTAGAAAGTCTTGTTCTAATTCTTTGTTTCAGATCTTTGGCCATCTGATACTTTTGATAAAGCATGGAAACATCACCATTCAGCTGTTAAAACTTATACCAGTATGAATCTGCAGGGAAAGTAGATTTGCTCAGATGATCTGCTGAACCACTCTTTTTTCCATAAACAACACAGACAGATGAAATAAATGTTAGGCAACACTTCTTGAAACTATCATAGTTTTTTATGGTGTTTCTTTTCAGCATTGCAACAGATTGAAGTTGGTTTTTGCCATTCAATCTAATTAAATTATACTGGTACTGAAGTACAGAAATCCACATATTCAAAGGAACCCCGTGCTCCATTAAATTTTTGTGAACTATTGTGGCTGTGGGGATGATGCACAGTGAAAGTATAATTGTCTCCAAACTCGGAACACATCCCACTGAATGGCTTTCTAAGCATCCCCTTGCCCCATCAAGAAAAGACTGGTAGTAGGAGTTTCAAGTGGGAGTTTCCACCCTTGTTATTAGCTGCACTGTAAGGGTTACACACTGTGTGGTAACATTGTTCAGGGAAAGATTTTCAGGAGTATAATTACTCTTTCAAGTTCATATGGATAAAGAAAGGAAATGATCTTTAGAACAGAGGACCTCAAAGACCCATGAAAGCGAGAGAATGTATCTCTATAGACTTAGCTGAGAACGTATCATTAGAAATGTCAGCCAGAGAATCATGGCAGGAACCTTCTATATTTATGTGGTAAGATGTTATTCATCACTTCACAACCAGTTTGATGTGCTTACACTAGAATAGCCCTCGTGTTTTCAGAAAATCTGCAATTTCATTAGGCACAGTTGTTTCTAATCAACATGGCATCCAACTGTAATAGGTTTATACAGTTTAAACAAACCAGAGATTAATGTTTTCTTTTGATAAAAAATGGTAGAAAGGAGGTTTTCTAATTTTGGCAGACTGATGTAAAAAGAAAAAAAAAAAAGACATGTCTGAGTCCAGGAAGCTCCCTGTCCTGGATAGAATGACTTTTACCTGCAAGAAGGATTAATTTGCCTTCATTTTTGTATATGGCTATCATAAAAACCAGGGGAGGAGCATGAGCCTGGAATGCAATTTAAAAAAGCCATGGCGTGCTACAGACCATATTATGTATTTTGAAAATTCTATCTGCTGTTTAAAAACACAGAGGACAAAACTAGTGCTAGATTGCCTGTAAGGGTTATACCAAGGAATGGTAGAAGCAGGGCATACTAGAAGACACATTACATACCGATGAGTCTAAGTCTGATCTAGACCTTTTGATTTAGAACAAGATCAATGACAGAAAGCACGGTCATGCTCCTGTGCAAGCATCTGAAAAGATGATTTGACAATAATCAAGAATGCGTTTAGACTTTCGAAGCCTCAGGATGTAGCATGTGTATCAGCATTCTTGGGTTTTGGATAAACAGATAATGAATCATCACTTCTCTTCCTCTATCTGTACTTATATTGTGTTACATAAAAGGGCCAGGTATACTATTTTATTTTCTGGTATTATACCTGCAGGGCATTCTTAACCTGATTTTGGAGCTAGCAGTCCTGGTAATAGGGTGTCATTTCTAAAACAGACATTCCACTGACCAACACCCCATCCTGCTTTTAACATTGCTGTGCTATGACTAGCAAAGAAGTTTCTCCTTAAATACCTTCTTCATGGGATATTCAAATACAGACTGTATAAATTATGAATATGGCTATTATCTGGAGAATCCAAATGTGTAATACATGATGCCAGTAGTAAAATGGATACATAATTTCTATGCTACCTGTTTTATACAGAGCTAGAATTTATTTTCCCTCATGCTCACTGTCTTTATTACTGCCCTGAGGAAAAAAGCTACCAGTGGAAGAACTTTTCTTTCCCCTTGGGGCACAGAGAGTTTAAAAAAGTTAGCAATCTGGGTTGGATGGAAAAAGATTTATTAACCTTCTATTTTGTAAATATTTTACTTTCCTCCCTTCCCTCACTTGCTCCCAAAGGACAGAACTACAACTTCCTCTCCCATAACACCCAGTTGATATGGTCAGGCCCTGGTTCAGGAGACAGCCTGCTCCTGCCCTGTCAGTAGGCTACAAACTGCCTTTACTGGACTCCAGAGAGATCCATGGGCCTCTCCTGTTAGAGCTGTGCAGTTTTACACACATAAATATACTGAAGAGAAAATATATGGGCACAGGAAAGAGAATCAAGAACTTTAGGATGGGTTTTCCTTAGCCCAGGAGAAGGTTGTGAATGCCATGCCACTCATGCCGTATGTTATTTTGTGTCCCATCTCATTCTCTGGGAAGGGATCCTTGATAGAACTCCTTGCTAAAGGCAAAACGAAAGGTTGGGCTGGTTGGTTTGTTTGATGTTATGTTTCCAAGAAGCACTCTGTTGAACATTTATTCCTTTAAACATTAGAATTTTGTAACAAAAAAAAATTTCTAATTATCCCTGGTTAAGAGAGGCTTTTTCCTTTTTCCTAGTCTGGGAATAAAACCCAGAATTCCTTTTCCTTTCCAACACACTCAGTGCATTCTTCTTCAGATAAATACCCTCAAATAACTCTTCATATCCTTAAATAGTACATTATGACTAGGAAATGTGTATCAGTGTCACCAAGGTGAGATCTATGCCATTGCAGTAGAGCGCAGGCTAGAAGAAATTAGTGCATGGGCTCTGTTTTGCTCAGTGGACAAAGTTCATCCTGTTGCCTAGTTAACATAAAATGGTTAAAAAGAACTAGCCAGAAAGGCTATGTTGAGCAACCTTGAGTGGTTTGAAGCCAACTTTTACTAGTGTAGGAACAGCATGGTGAAAGAGCAGCTGTGATTTTTTGCATTGGATGGTTTTTTAAGGGACTTTATAAAATAAAACTGAAAGGTTGCCATCATGAATGCTTAAGTGAGATGAGGTAAAGTAGTAATGAAAGTCTTAGTGGCTTTTACTAAGCTAGCTGGGCAATAAGGCTTGGGTAACAGATTAAGGGACATGAAGTGTGGTGAGAAGGTCAAATGTAAATCGACAGCATGAGAAGTCACCCAACCAAAATTAATTAGAAGAAGAGATAGGAAGATGGAAATTGCAACATGTGTGGAAATAGAATTGTGGAAAATCTTCAGAGGTAGTGTCAGAGCAAAAGCCTCAAACAGGTTTGAAGTTGGCCTGACCGTGACAGCAAGCAAAGCAAATGGTTTGTGTATCAGCATTTTGGAGAAAACTTTTTTTCAGTTTAAGAGGTAAGCGTGAACAGTGAACATTTGGAAGTGGAGGCAGATGTTAAATCAAAAGTCCTGAGAGCCTGAGACTGCAACAGTCTATTTACAAAAGTGCAATATCCTTTTCCTAAATGACTAAAATCATATGAGAGAATGATTTCCAAAACTACTGAGTTGGAACAAAGAGTGATTAAAGAAGACTCCCACAACCCACAAATAAAATGTACTTATTGTATGTCAAAATTCCGGTGAGATAAACTGCTGTTTCCCAAACAAACCAAACAGCCCTGAAGAGATTGCACCAATGTCTATGTACCAAACTGCACAGAGCCTTTGCCTCAGCAAACAAAGAAGTTCTGCTTGTGTTTTGTGTGAGAGAACACCATGGATCTGGTTTTAAGTCCTGAATTAAAGGCCAAGTGAAATGTTTATTCCCCTCCATGAGGCACATATGAGGTTGCATCTTGATGCCTCAGAGCTTTTGGTTTTTTTTAATTTTTATAGATTTTAGAAGTAGATGTGTAGTGAATGCAGATTTTAATGTAGCTGTATTGTATCCCTCTACCCTGTAGCATAATGTTTACACATACCCAACCCTACTATCCCATCTCATATCAATCCCTCAAAATTCCGTGAGCATGTTTAGTCTTCTTTTCAAGGTAGAATTGTAGAAAAACACCTTAAGGCCTGGACCAGAAGATATCACACAGACACAGCAACCTTCAAGTCCAGAACTTTGGAGGAGCTCCAAGGACCGTACATGCTTTGAAGAAGATGAAGATGAGGAAGAAGGGGTCCCAAACACCCCCAGACTCAATTCCCAAAGGGGCGTGTCGGGGAGTGGAAGGGGGCAGAACCACGGGTGGACAGACCTGAGATTGTATGGACCTTGTAAAATCATAAAACCACTGTCTGGGCGGGTGTGCAGGGTATGTATTCCTCTAGGCCTAAGGACTCATTAAAGCTCCTGCTCTCTTTATCTTATCTCCTACACTAAATTGGCCTGGAGGCTTTTTCTCTGCAGTCTTTTAGGCAACGTGTGGAGAACTGTGTTCAGTTTCAGGTCCCTCAATAAGAAAGCCTCATGGATTAACTGGGGTGAAGGCAGTGGAGGGTCACCAAGATGCTCAGCAGACTGGAATGTGCTGCAGAAGGTGAGGCTGAGAGAGCTGAGTTTGCTTAACTTGCAAAAGAAAAGGCTAAGTAACAGCAGGTCAGAGTGCAGCCTCCCACTACTAAGAGGGAATAGAGGAAGATGGAGCCAGACTTCCACTTGAGATGTACAGCAAAAGGAAAAGAGGCAGCTGTCACATTGCAGTAAAAGAATTCCAGACAGATAAATGGAAAAAATTACAAGAGGTGTTAAGCAATGCCACAGGTTGCCTAAGAAGCTGTGGACTCTCTGTACTTGAACTTATTAAAAGCTCAGCTGGACAAGCAACCTGAGCAGCCAGATCTAACTTTGAACCTAGTCCTGTTTTGAGGAGGAGACTAGATTAGACGACCTCAAAAGGCCTTTTGCAACCTCTGTTATTCTATTACTGCAATTCTCCAGAGAAGCATGCAAGAGTATTCTCACTGATTAAAACCATTTTTGAAGATTGCAAAACTTAATGCATATATGGAGCAAGGACATTTTGACAGTAAACCATCTGTATTCTGGGAAGCAGCATCCAAGAATAACCCAAAGAAACCAATTTATTGCAAATTTGGTATTTAGGCCACAAATCTCTCTACATCCAGGACAATAACTATTTCCCCTCCCATTGCAGGATGAAAGGGGACCAATGATGTTACAGCACTTGGATTAAAGAGCTTCATTCTTTCCAGCAAATCTAAAAATGAAATGAATCTCTGCATGAAATTTGACCCTTGTGAAACTGGAGAAACATACATTTTTATATATATATATATATATATATATATATATATATATGTTATACATTCAAAAAAGGATAACTAGGTCAGATACTAGGAAACTCAAATTTTTTGTCTCATGTGGTTAGAAATTAGACTAAATCTGAAAGATAAAAGATTCATTCATCTCTTAGACCAATACCATAGAGGAGAGCTTTTTCCTCACACAGAAAATCCAAGAAAAACTTGACACAGAATTTCACTGTACTGATTTCCAAGCCCCATTCTTCCCATGTAATAGACAAGACAAAAAGAACCTTGTAAGAGAACCTAAAACACAGGAATGGATCAAGTCTCTTGGGTGGCAGAACAAGAAAAAGAGTGTTATTCAGACCCTTCAAAGGCTTCTAAACACTCTGGGTGAACATATTGCAGCTGTTAGCTGGGCCACTGTCAGATATAGCGATGCTTAATCAGGATGAAGCTTTTATTCAACATAAGTCTTATGTGAATGGTAATCATATTGAATAATCATGTGGCTCCTGCAAGTCTGTAGGGAATTGTGCACATTCGGATAAAGAAATCACATTTTTCCTTGAGAGATTGGAAAGAACGAGGATACTTCCCACATAGCTGATGGAAGTGTCTATTCAGCCAACATTTGCTTGTTCACACAGCATTAAACATAAACCAAATTGCACAAAGCAGCATTTCACTTACTGTTTTCTTTGGAAAAGACTAGTCATCAGCAGAGGTAATTCCTCCACCTGGGCCTAGGAAAAAGAATACAGAATAAACACTGATAATCTACACACAGCAAAGTGATTTATATTTATGAAATGTTTGACCACAGAATATCAAGGTTCAACCTTCTTGGGTGTGTGGTTAAAAATAAAACCCACAAAAAATTGAGAAAAGGAATGTTGTAATATTGAAATACTGTATTTCTTTCAAACATCTAGGAAAGCCTTTGCATTCTAAAAAAGTGATCTATATATATAAGCCAGATTTATAATCATGTATAAAATATATGTATGTGTTTTGTTTTCTGCACTTTTGTGGAAAACTTCTTGGGAAGTTCAGGTTATTCCAAGAATTAATACCTACATTCATGCTCTTCCTTCTTTCAGTTTGCTTTCCCTTTTCACTCTTAAGTTGCAGCAATTTATACGTAATGTGGCATTGTCTTTATTTCATCTTACTATGTACTAGCAAAGCAATTATACTTCTAACAGGCTGCATTTTGCATAAAAGCTGTTTAAGGAATCTTGCTCAAAATATCCTGAATTTAATGTAATCACATTACATTAAACATTCGAGCAGCCTGAGATACATTTTCTTGCTTTTTTCTATGTCACTTGTTTCAGAAAGCAATGCACTTCTCTTACACTTTACATTTCCAAAGTGATGACTCATCTACAATTGACTAATCTATCATTAATCAGTCTTAAAAAGATTAGACATTTCAAATCAATTTCTAGCTTCTAATTCAGTCCAAAGCTTTCAGTTTCAAGGAATTTAAATGCCTCAGATTTAAATGTCTTTGAATTTAGCCTTACAAAGTTCCAAGAATGGCAAGAACTTGCACTGTTGACTGAGATGAAATGAGACCTAGACCCTCTGCCAATGCTCAACCAGTTAGACCTCTGTCCTGTTGCTGTAAGAAAACATAAAACCCATCCATCTTTGCATGTGTTTGGTTGCACATGCTTGCCCCTTTCTGTAGGGGATGGATGTGCAGTGGGGGCACTGCAATACTTTTTTCCAGACTTTTTGTGATTTACCTATTAACAAGTGATCACAATTTACAGATGTCTCGGTGAGGGGATCCCAACGGCTAGAGCATGTTAGGTCTGGTTGAACCATGAGAAATGGGCTAATAAAAATTCTAAGAATATAAAAAATATATTTCTTTCTCATGTGGACTGTGCTAGTGATGAAGAAATGCCTAAAACAATGACAGTTTCCCAGGACAAGTTTCCTTTGTATATATTCATAACTATCAGGAATTTTCAAAGTTCACCAAAGGGTTCTGAGAAGCAAATAAAGAAAATAGTCTTCTGTTTAGACTAAATAAGGCTTCTGCTCACTGTATTTCATCAGATAAATCAGTGATTTCAAATTTTCAAAGGCTCACTGGCTCAACTGACCAGGCTTGCTATGTACCTCAATAATTACTATTTCCATCACGGTCGCATTCATAGAAACTTGCAGCCAAACTAATTAGATAGTACACATTTACAAAGATCAGTCTTAGTAACAGACAGTAAATATTGAACAGAAGAGCTCAGTTCAAGGGGAAAAAAAAAAAGAAGGCTGCTGTAAACTTTGTGTGACAGAATTGTCCCTGGGCCTGTCATTACTGCAGATATTCTTTAAATTCTTTAAAGCTCTGTCTCATTCACAGGTGTTGTGGGATGCTCCAGGAACAACATATGTGCCAGCCAAAATAAGGTGGACATATTCTTTGGCCTAGCAATTGATTTCAGTTTCAAGCCCAAAATCAAATCAAAAACTTCCCTATTGAATTGCACAGTCTAATTGCATTGAGCTGGCATTGCTCTCCCACCCAGCAAACAGCAACAATTTCTCAAGGGATGCAATCACTATGCAAGTGAAATGGCTATCTTTTTTTTCTCTCTGGACTTTTATGTGACCACTATAAATGTGGTCATGACTTAACTTTGCTCTAAGGAAATATTTGCTTATCTTTGCTTCAATACTCTTCAATTAAATGCTAAAGGCTATTCTACTCTTTCTATATCCTCAACTCCAACATATTTCCTTCCTTCCCTTCTGAAGCTGTGGGGGAAGACAGCAGGGAAGCAGAGCAACCTGAAAGTAATAAAGTCATTTAGAGTAAAACACAAAAACCTTGTTTAACTACTCAGTTTCAGAACACAGACTGAAAAAAAAGCAGCTCTTTCATTTTTAATAAAATGGCAAGAGCCAACAAACAGATGATCAGAGCAGCTCATGGCTGCCTGATAGCTGACAGAAAGGCATGATCACTCATTATCTGCTCTCAGAGCTGCTGATTGAAGGGTCTCTGTTAGTTGAAGAACAGTGAGACCCAGAGGGGCATCTGCATATAAAGGCATTCACTTTGGAGCTAATACCACATATTTGTCTTTAAACAGAACAGTGTGAACTCAAGTGCCTGTTTGTCACCGAGCAACCTCAGTGAACTCCTTGTGAAATGAGCCTGTGCCTTACATTGCATCTGGATCATCTAGGCTGCAAACTGTTTTTAAAAATATACATTTAAGGTTTAGTGAAACTATGGTAGCTATAATAAAACTGTATTTACTATTGCTAACTTGTTGCAATTATCTTACTATATTTAATGTGCAACTTATTCAGGAAAAGACAAAGAACTAGTATGGGTGATCAGTTTGGGTTTCCTTGTTACAGAAGCAGTTGGAAGTACAACCCCCTATGATGGGTCTTGATTTTATAATCAGCCTTGCCTCTTCCAGGAATATATTTCTGCCATTGTGCACTTACAAATGTCAGAAAAGCTGAAATACCACAAAATGCTGTCAAATGCATAGTAAGACAATGAATGTTTTTCCTCTGGTACTCCCATTTTAGCATTTTCCCATTTTCCTTTTTGAAAGGTAAGACAGATAGATCTGCTGATGACAGAAGAGCTGCAGAACCAAAGTATCTGGAAACCTGAGACCTCTATAAAAAGCACAGCTAGGGAATCATCACTGACAGGACAAACTGGTGTGCTAATTCAGACAACCCTATCAGTTTGCCTCGATTCAGGGATGCCTCCTCGGATGAGGAAAGAGTTCCCTGGCCCTGCACAGTGCTCTCTGCTTGTATTGGCAACTGGAAACTGGGGCACCAGTCCACGGCCATGAATGTGCTCCAGATTACCAATTAGGCACAAAGTTGCTGTATGCAGTCCATATTTACTGACTTGGGCAATGATCTCCACATGAAAGGCTCTGCATCTCAGTACTTTTTTTTTGCTAAGCATATAACTTTAAATAATCTTTCATTATGTTTTCCAAGTCAGGCAAAACAGGTATTTTAACACAACAGGAGCAAAATATTTCATAGCAGCAAACAGTGCAACGAGCTACTACATAGTACCAGAAATATGTGTAGCAAAGCCTTGAGGTAACTCCTTTTGTGCAGGCTTCAAGCAGCTCTTATCTAATGCCTGCAGATAGTGTGATAGAGCAGCCTCAGCTGCTGCACGTGATCTCTGATAATGCAGCAGCCCAGCTAAGTGGTGCTGTGGGGGAAGTTGCATGGACAAACATTCAAGTAGCACAGGCTCATAAAACTTCTCCAGAGTTATTAACTCATTTTTTATAATGGGTAAATAGAAGAGATTTGATAACTGCCAGCCATGTGCCCAGTCCTCCCTTATACCCATGGGGGGTGTTGGGCCTGGCTTACTGCTGCCAGGCAGGCTGCTGGAGCTGAAAGTATTTGTAGTTCCTCCTAAAGAAAAATTAACCCTTTGCAACTAGTAAGGCTACTAGCAAGGCTTCCAACACACAGGTGCTGTTTTCTAGCACTTTCTCTAGCAAATGATGAGAAAATATCATCTGTCTTTCAGAGGGAGCTGCAGTGACCAAAAGATAAGGTAAAGAAGAGGAAGAGTAATGGGAGCAGCAGGGATGCAACTCGAGAAGCACAGGACCAGGGAAGGTCGTCCCGAATAACTGGCACCAGGAAATAGAGCAGTATTTTCCAAAGCCTTGTCTGCATTGCCAGTTAGTGCTTCAGGCTTCATCTGTGTGACACTTAGTGTCATGTACTGTCACGAAAGGCAGGAACTTCAGTCACCAAGCAGCAGAGCTAAGAAACTGAAGTCTTACTGTCCTATGAATACTCTCATTATACGTGCAGACAGCATACTGATCCATGTGCCATGCATCCATCAGCAGGAGCCTCTTCGGAGCCCCTGCTCTTCCGCAGCTCCGCAGCCGCCCTGCGGGGGCCTCGCTCCTGCCGTTCCCTAAAGGACGGGAGAACACGGCAGTGCCAGACCGGGATGGGGGGAAGGAGAGGGAACCTGGGGGTGTGTAAGCACGAGGGTGTCACGGGCACGACACGGGCACCCCCAGCCCGGCCCGGACGCAGCGGCAGCATCCATCCCCCTACACGGCCCCGCCCGGGCCGGGGCCGCCCCTTGGCCGCGGGCCGCGGCCCGGCCCCATAAAGGCGTCGGCGCGGCGGGAGCGGCCCCGTAGCAGCAGCGGCGGCGGCGGCGGCGGCGCGGCCCCCATGCACTGCACCAGGTAAGCGCCGGCCCCGCTCCGCCCCGGCCGGGGCTGCGAGCGGAGCCGGCCCCGGGGAGCGCAGCGCCGAGGCTCCCTCTGCTCCGCGCCCCTCCCGCCCCTGCGGGTCCCCTGTGCCCGGGCAGTGCCCCGCGGTGCTGTTCGACCCTTCCCTGCCTGCTCGGTGTTGCCTCCTCCAGCAGCCTTTCTCAGGTTGTGGCGTCGGCTTTTGCCTGCTTGGCTATTTTTTGTTATTTCGGGTTTTTTGGTTTGCGTGGTTTGGTTTTTTGTTTTTTTTTTTTTTGACACTGCACAAGCTCAGGAGCAGCAGGTCACCAAAGTTGCAGAGAGAGTATTTTTCAAACCCGAGTTCTTTTCCTATTAAAGCAAAGCAAAACTTCATTAGTTTGATTCGGGTACTCTCGAATCTCTACTTCTTATTATGGCAAATACCTCCACAATAAAAAAAAAAAAAAAAAAAAAAAAAAAAAAAGGAGGCGAGGCCAGCACAGATTCTACTTTGGTTTTGGCAGGGCTCTGGAATACCAGGGAGAACTCTGGGAAGCAGAAAGCTATTTTATTTAAGTGGCAAAGCCTATGCCTTTCTATGACTCAACAAAATTCTGCATTTCCAGCAAGGACTGCATCCATCTCAGTAGGGATGTGCTGCCCTCGAAGCCCCTCTTTACAAATATTCAAACTAACTGGCCTTGAATGGGCCATGTTCTTGCATAGTAATTGTGATATTCATCATCTGAGAGCATTATAAGTAAGCTTTTACAAATAAAGCTGTAGCATTCTTATTGAATACTTGCAGTAGGCTTTTGTCATGGTCTTTGGGGATTATCAAAAGTTGGTTTTAAGCCAATTCTTGAAGCATAAGGAGGTCTCTCCCCTCCCTCATTTTTTCCCCCTCTTCACTCAGCAGTCAACATTAACAGTGCAAAGAGCTGTATTACTTAGACCTGGGTTAATAGCTCATAGAAGATATTTCCAAAGGTGCTTTAGGATTTTTGTTCATTTGAGTTATTCAAAATAAATGTCTAAAACGTGGACTGACGGTTGAAAGCCACAGTGTGATGGTTCTGCTTCAAGGTACATAGAATCCCATTTGATGTTCTGATGGGATGGTCAACTTGCTTAATATAGTGCTGTCTCTCTCCAGAGATGAAGCAGCTGATCCAGCTTGTTGGAATTTTAAGACCTGGGTTAGAGCCTCTAAGAGGGAAGCTAAAGTGGATGAGCACTTCCACTTTAACTGGATCTGTTTTACTGGTTACTAGAATTTTCTTTTTCCTGTATTTTCAAGGAAATATGCTCAATTAGCTGTTACTAAAATCTGTTTTTCAGAGGTTTGCATAAAGCAAAGATTTGAATTGAAGAAGTTCAGGATTGGCAAGTAATGACTGGCTAGTCTCACCCTAGTTCCTTAGGTAGAACTGTCAATTTTAATTTAGGCTGCATTGTTTAAAGCTGTGCAGAGACAAGGCCATGAATAATTAAGAGAGTGGATGAAGCAAATATGCATTCTTAAGAAGCTTCTTATCTGATGTAATTAGCAAAAACACAGGACATTATTATTTCTTTCAGAATGATACAGGTCTTGGACCCGAGACCCTTGCCAAGCTCCATCATGCCTGTGGACATGGCCATGCGAATTTGCCTAGCCCATTCTCCACCACTGAAGAGCTTCCTCAGCCCTCTCGAGGACTGCCAAAGAAACAACTTTGTGAACAGACTCAAACCTCTCAGACCGTGCCTGCATGTGAAACGTGACTCCAAAGATCAAGAGAACGACTGGAACCACTCGCCAGCCCGAGCCAAGAAACGAGTCGTGTTTGCGGACTCGAAGGGGCTGTCCCTGACGGCGATACACACCTTCTCTGAGTTCCAGGAGCACCCTGGGTGGGATCTTCAGTTTGACCTCTTAGACATTGAGCACATAACATCTAACTTAAAACTGCACGAGGAGAAAAACTTGATTCTGGGTTTCCCTCAGCCCTCAGCTGACTACCTGGACTTCAGGAACCTCCTGCAGAAGAACTTGGTCTGCCTGGAGAACTGCGCCCTGCAAGAGAAGGTGCTGTCGGGCACTGTGAAAGTAAAAAACGTGAGCTTTGAGAAAAAGGTTCAGGTACGAATTACTTTTGATACGTGGAAGACCTACAGGGATGTTGAGTGTGTGTACATGAACAATGTTTACAGCGATTCTGAAAACGATACCTTCTCATTTGCCATCGACTTGCCTCCTGCCATTTCCTCTGAAGAGAAGATAGAGTTTTGCATTTCTTACCAAAGTGAAGGACATACCTTCTGGGACAATAACGAGGGTCAGAATTACAAGATTGTTCATGCAGAGTGGAAGCCTGATGGTGTTCAGATACCCTCTGCCAAGGAAGACTGTGTAGATCTTCAAACTCCAAGGAGAGGACAAGAGAAAGAGCCTGATCAGCTTGGCAGTCCGAGGCTGTCCAGTGGCCTCTTTCCCCAGTGGCAGAGTTTGGGTCGGATTGAAAATTCATCACCATATTGGTGATCCATAATACCAAGGAATTATTCTTCCATTTGGCAACAGAACAGCATTAGTTTTCTGGTTCACATACTACATGATGAAACCACCTGGCAGGTTTTGTTTGCTGTCTGAAGAAATCCAAATTCACTAGTCTGTGGGACTTGTTAAACCATATTATGCTACTGAAGTTCTTAGCCAAACCTTATCCTTGGAAGGAAAGAAAACCGAGATAAAACACACGTGTATGCCACCTAGTATAGGAATAGCATGCCCGTATCTCCAGTATATGCTGCTTTCTTTCTGTTGTCAGGTCTCCTGGGTCACTCTAGGGGAGAGACTTGCAAAGTAGTATGGAAGGCAATGGTATGTTAGTAAGCTGTAATAACTGTATGCGTCAGAGTATGTGTGTGTGCACAGGGCTGTTATATTAACAGAATGTCACAATTCACATTGCACCTATTAGGAGTGCAGTAGATGCTGTCAAGAGACTTGCTATGAGCCTCTATGTGCTTGTAGCAGAGGCAGGTAGGGATGCATTGCAAAGATTTTTGGCTTCAATATAGGTTAAGAAACTTGGACAGGATAACGGAGAAGTAAGAAAAGAAGAAGAGGTAGAATGTGCTATGTAACTTGGAGATGTGCAATGTTCTAATTGCTTCTTTCCAAAGCTGTTTTTCTAAATCCCAGGGGAAGTTCTAGGAGATAAAAAGACTAAAGAAAATAAAACAAAGTGAGTGGTGGAAGTGACTATGACTTTGAGAAGATGTCTATCCTCACTGGCTTTGAGAACGCCTTGCATTTGATAACAAATCTAACCTTGACTTCACCATCCTACTCACTTAGCAGGCAGATGGTTACCTTTTAATGTTAAAAGAAAAACGTGCTTTTAAAAAAAATTTTCAAGCCACCCTAATATGCCAGAAATGGGGTCAGGTGACAAAATAGCAATTTGTAAATTTCTTGATCTGTAGCAGCATTAGGTGCTTCTGTTCATCACCTGATCTAATCTTACAGCATGAGTATCCTACTCCCAATTGCAAAGTTAGCAATGACTTTTCACAAGTGCATAACATAGGCAAGGTCCTTCATATTGAAGACAGTGAATTTAGTTGCACTTTGTGAAAACTAATTTCTTTTAAAGAGCAAGGCTGCTACTAGTTTTTTCTAGACTGAATATAGGCTCGCACATAGAAAACTGTTCTATTTTACCTCATTTTTGAAGTTTTTTTTTTAGACTTCAATAAACTAATATATATTTTGTATCCGCATGCTTATAATTTAGCTTTCTGAGCTGTCAAACTCTAAAGGTGATCTGTGTTTCATGCGAGACTTGTCTGAGAAATTGTCCAACACATGCTCAGCGGGTGTGAATATTGGCACACCTTTTAGCTGTACAGAAATGCTGTTAACATCAAAATATAAATCACATTTTTGTCCACAGCTAAGAAGTATAATATCCTGAGTGTGAAGCTATTTGCAGTGCAGTGAGATGATAATTACTAAGGTGAAATAAATCTCCTCCACTAATTGCACTTTTCCGCTATGTAATCCTTGCTGTTATGTGTGAACTAGCCATTTTAAGAATAAACTTTATTTTGATATACCTGGTTCTCTCTTTGTCAGTATTTTCTCAACTTCTGTAAAACAACTCAGTTGTGATACAAGGTACAACCAGTTCTGTACCATGGGATTTGCTAAAGCTGGCTATGGTATGGGATCTCAGGTCAGAAGCTGGCATTACCCTGAAGACAAAATCCTTCACTAAAAGAGAGGTCACTAAATGAGAGATAAGTGGCAAGTTGTGCCACTTAAAAAAAACCCACTGTATCTCACTAAATTTAACTTGAGTATTTTTGTTTGACAGATTCTGTCAGGGATCTTGCTGTGCTATGGGCAAGACTGGCAGGAGTCTGTCCTCATCTGATGGCCAGACTTACCTGCTGAGCTATAGCATACTTGGTGCTTGGATAGATGAATCTAGACAGCAGCACTTAATGCTTTCTGGCTTGCTTTCACCTTAGCTTGACTAGTTATGCTGCTGTTTGGGACACTGAGAGGTTGAATTTTCTCCTCTTGTATGCAGGAATCCAGCAGAACTGCCATCAGTACCAAAAATCTCCCTGCAAAATGAAGTGTCTGTCTCTGAGCCAGCCGTTCACTGTTGCCCCTGCACCATGGGCCTAACCTCACAGTTACTTAGAATGGAGACAAGGGTGCATAGTTTCCAAGGGCCCTAGTCCCCTGGGGGGATGGCAGAGGGTTTTGATATAGCCCTGATTCTCTTTCGTGGCAATTTAGAGCAGCACAGAGTCAGAAGAGGCTAACCGGCAAGGGTTGCACACCAGCTACTTCATATGGGATTTCTCAGTACAGTACCTCAGTGACAAGATGCAATTTAATTCAATCTGTTGTACACAAAATCAAGGGTTTCCCAGCAAGAGATCTAGCTTTAATTATGGAAAAGCAATTCCCAAAAGGCAGAAGACACGGAGCTAACAGCATTTTGCTGACCTGAGGAATGAATTTAGAGCTTCCACATTGCAAAGCCTGCACTGAATGCAGAGCCCTCCTTTCCCCAACACTATCTTCCAGTCTCAAACTCTACTGTGTACTACACTGGGTCTTACTGCTCAGGAGCTCTTATGATACATACTGCAGCACCAGCTCCCTGCTCTAGAAAAAAGTGAACTGAAGAGAGATTTGTAACTTAAGCGGTTTGAAGGCTCCTCTGTCTTAATGTGGAACTTCACTTCAGTGAACCAGATGCAAGGCTACTGGTTAGAGTAGAAGCCTTCTAGCATGAGAAGTACCTTTTCTTAGCCTCCAGCTGGGTTTTGTGACCAGCCAGCCCAACTGTCTGCCTGACACATAAATCACTTAAAAATACCGGAAGACAAGTTCCTTTGACCAAGCCTTGGCATTAAGCCAGGTTCTTTGCCAAGATGCCTTGCAAGGTCTTACTTGCCCAGCAGAGTGTCAATGTAGTGTTGCTCTGCAGCTCCAAAGCCCTCCCTCAGCTGAGAGGGCAAAGGATTTCTCCTTTTTCCCCTCCTTACCAAAGCAACACAGTTTCACTCCTTCCTCTTTTAAAACAGAGCTTGTGTTTAACTCTAAAGCTTGCATCCATCAAAATGGTAACAGGCTTCTAGAGAAAACTAAGGTATATTAACTGAAAAAAATATTCATCTTACAAATGTATTTATCAGACATGGAGAAAGGCATCACCATTGGAAAACTGTTTTAGCATTTTAGAAATCTGCCCTTTCAAACACAACCATTCCAAAACCTGAAGGTATAAAGCAGATGTGGTCCTTAAAACAGAGCTTGCAACCTATGGCATCATCTCATTCTCTTAGGAATTTGTTTTTTCAGCTGGACTGTAGGTTTGTATTTCCACCACTAATATGACAGAGTGAATGACTGGATTCACTCCTATAGCTCTGCAGGTCTGGCTTTCAGTTTTAGCCTATGGGTGGCACAGTACTTACCGACTTTATTCTTCAAACATGAGTGTTTCAAGTTGGGTTCCTAATAGCTGTACTCGCTTTTGGGAAGCTAGATCTAGTTTTTCCATGCAAAATTAAATTAAAATTTTATATGAATAAAGATCTGTCACCCTGGAAGATCAGTGTATGAACATTTCCTGAGAACATAATTAGAATTTTCACAGGCAATTAGTGAATGTCTTTTTCTGTAGTTATATATAGCTAAGCAAATTACCATGATTTATATGGTAAATCTGGTATATTAGTGGTAATGTGGTAGATGCTACAGTATTAAATAGACATAAAGCTACAACTCACATACCTTTCAGACACTTCTGAGCTTTAAAATCAAATGTAATCCAGAATAAAATGTTGCAGTGAGGCAAAAGAAGGTAAGGATGTGCTAAATCCTGTTAAGGGGTCTCTCCTGTTTCAAGAACCACCTGTACTTCAGCCTTTCCCAGCTGGCATTCACTTAACCTGTTCTTACAGCACTTCAGTGATGGAGGCCCCACAAGCTTTCCGATTATTCTTTCCTTGTCTATTCTAAGAGTTTCCTGAGGTCTTAGCCTATCTAAAATTAATTTCTTAGTTTCTTGTTTTATTCCACATAGGGAAGAAGAAAAAACTATTGCTTTCTTTTTGCAATAGCCTGCAATGGCTTGAGAATAAAGAACAGCTTTCCCTCTTCTTCCCAGATCCCTTCTCTAGGCTACATAACACATTTCATTAAAATTGATATTTTGACTTTCCATCCTTGTTTGGAAAGAACCTGTTAGACCTTTGGATTGTCCTTGATGCAGAAATATCCCTCCTGGCTATCTCTGACAAAAGCCTCATGGTGGGGTCCTCAACATCACCAGTGAAAGCTTAGCACAGCTCAGTACCTGTTTTTCATTGCTCAACTGACTTCATCTGTCTCATACAATAAGGCCTGAGGAATGTATGGCTCATTTCTGCAGTGCTCGATGGCCTGTCTTTGAAGCTTATGACAGCCAGGCAGGTTGAATCAGTGATGCACTTCACTGACCATTTATTCTAAGGATGGCATTTCCTCCATTAAAAATGTTATATACAATAAGTTGGCAACCAGAATTGATCCAGGGGAAATGAGTAAGTATCAAACAAGCAATCAAATGCAGTATAGCAGAAACTGTAAGGGTGCAAGAGAAAAAATTGATCTACAGTTTACTGTACTGTAAAAGAAATAAATGGGAAAGAATAAAATTAAAATTATTTGCTTTAAGGGTGTTATTGGGGAAATATCTCAGCTATCTCTTTATATTTCAGGTCATCATAGTATTTTATATGCTTTTGCAGCACCTTACTTTTAGGATAAACATGAAAGTGTGAGAAACAGAGTCTCAAGGTATAATAAGTTTCCAAGTTGGAACTTATTACATAGTAGAAGCAAGCAGCACTGGGTGACAGGGGAATCTAGCTCCAAGACCTGCTACCCCGATGCAGTGTATGTGTCTGGTACTTATTTCAGACATCCCATACATATTCATTACATCACATACATACACATTTTACATCGCTATTCCAGGTATTCAACATGTTTCTTTTTACAGCTAAGACTAATTTGTTATCTCTACAACAAGTTATAAATTCATATATTTCTCGACAAAAGACGCCAGCATTCTATTGACCTGACCTAGTTCGGCTATAATTGATGTCTAGGAGAGCACGGAAGGTGATGGTCTCTTTTATGTCTTTATGGGGGTGCAATTAAGTTCTACAATCCATTTGTTTCCTTCTTTCCTGAGGTTACATTAACTCATTTGTTTTCCATTTGTTTCCTTTACTGACACAAATTATGGCTTGTGTTTATTACAAAAGTGTCTGTTGCTACACACTTGGCTGCAATGGGAGTGATATGGCAATTCCCCTCTCTTGCAGAAATGGTAAAACAACACAAAAACCTTCACACAGCAAAACTCATGCCCTAAATAGTCCACTCATCCCTGAATCACACACACAACTATAGTTAACCATAAAGTCAAATCTGTGAAGTTGTAATGCCAAAAGCAAGTATCTCTTTTTTTTTTCCCCAAAAATGTCTCTTACTGATATCACTTTGAGAAAACATTTTACAGATTAATTCAGAGCATGCACCAAGTGTCATTAACTGAAATCAGGGAAAGGCCAGGATGAGGTGGGTTTTTTGGGTGTGGACTTTTGGTTTTGTATGTTTGTGGGTTTTAAATATTTTTCTTCACAAGGCTTTGTCTTTTTCTCCTGCTTTCCCACTCACAATCTCCCTCCAATTTTTCCTGGCTGGAGCTAATTCGACATTGAACCAGGACACACATAGGTTCTCAAGGCATCCAGCTGCCTTACTTGAGCCCAACAGTTACAATAGAATTTATAGAGATATACAACCCCCTCCCCCGCCAATGCTCCAACATAAAACTACAACACACCAAAAAAAGCAAAAAAACCAACCAAGCAAAACACCCAGCTATTTTCTCAATTTAAAGCTAATTACACTCTGCAGGTCCATCAAGAATGTTGTGGTACAGCACAGACATCTTTGACTTGGCTCTGAGCACCATAGCAAATCCAGTGACCCCAGGAAAACAGAGCTGTCCATAAACTTGGAGTTCAGCCACAACCATTACCAGTCACCCCTCCTCTACCTGTAAGAAGATCAGGCCACACACTGGTACAGTGCAGAAACACACAGGAGCTGCAGAGTTGGATAGGTAGAGTTAAAAGATAATTTTTGTGTTCAGGTGACAGTCATATGTCAAATATTGATACTCTTCAAACTCTCCATCTAGCAAAGGTGAGTGATGGAAGACCTCCTAACATTTTCTCCTCCACTTGCCTTGGAAGAGACAGCCTTCCACAGTCAGAACCAACCTATGGTCTCTGTGTCTGTAACTATCACCTCAGCAGCTGCACCACCGTAAGCATTTCCCTTTGCACTGCATTGGGAAGTCAGGAAATGTTAACTGTCCAGCTCTAGAGTTCCTTATTTTTCTATCAGGCTATAAAATCCTCCTTTTCTTACCTGACATACTCTTCCAAAGGACCGTGGGTATCTGAATTTCTGAACAATATCACTTTCAGAGGTCTGTCATTATTTTTGTTCAGGAAGGACACCAAGGCATTATATAATCTCAGTATACAGGATAAGTCTGCCCATGGAAAGAAGACCCCAGCAATTGAGATAGGAAGGTTAGGACCACTCATAAGTCCTAAGGACAAGAGCTAGGAACACTCCCACTAGAAAGAGGTGGAAATGATGCTTTAGAGACAGGTGTTATTGCTAAAGCAAATCTCCTTCAGGCCTGATGTCAACCTGGGGGTGGAGGGTTAGGGCTGCACTAGCAGCACCTGAGAAAATGGGTGGTTACTTGATAACTAACTGTTAGGGTGCTGCACTATCACCACTGCGACCCGGGTTCGATTCCCAGCCCCCCGGGCAGATGGAGCTCGTCAGCCCTGTGAGGCAATCCATCTAAGAGAAGGTCACTCTAAACAAACCTACGTCCTGAGACCCTCACTGCCACTGTCCAAGCTTGCTCGGCCCCGGCAGATGAACCTCAGGATTAAAGGGTGGGCTCAGTTCAGCGCACGCTGTGTCTCACCTAAAAACTCCACTGCGCAGGCTCGAAGGGTCAATGACCTTTCCCAAATCTTCGCTCGCGAAGACTGGCCATATATAACTGAATTACATTCCTTCCCTTCCAAATCAAACCTTTACCATGTTGGAGAAAAACAAAAGGGGTGTTTCACAGGCCCCTATCTTTGCATCCTAGGTGTACTGGGACCAGTTGCTCAACTTTTTGCATTGACTCATGTGAAAGCATAAGGTCAAGTCACCACTGAAGAAGCAGCTGGGCCTGTGCTGGAGTAACAGGTGTGGGTACAGGTACAGAGTGTTTCTACTCAGCTGGAAGAGAGAGCCATCAGGCAATAACAGTGATGAGTATGAGTGAAGAGTCTGCTCCTCTATTTCAAAATCCATGAGCAGATGCATACTGAAGAACTCAACTCTGATATTCATTCTAGCTAGTAATTAGAAAACCAGTATTTTTTTGTTTTCAGTGGATTGCAAATGTCAGGTATTATATTATTATTCTCAACATCAGTTACATAAATAACATTGCATTTTATTCTAGCCAGTGAAAAATATGCTTCTTCTTAAGTATGAAATGTCATACAAATGCTACAAGTGTACACACTGGGCATGAGCAGGTTAAGGTCTCATCTAGTCATAGTCTCAACTGACAGAGAAGGTTGTGCTGCTTCTCACACTTCAGTCATTAATCAGGAGGGGGAAAAAGAGAGGGATGAAATGTGATTCCAAGATCACATCTTGCTAGCTGGTTATTAGAGCTCACATCTTACTCCTGCCAGCTCAGGGAGGATGACCAGGGCATGCGCCTGAGCCAAGTTCAGGAGAAGCTGTTCACTCTGTAGTCCTTCTTGTCTCTTGTGGTAGTACAGGAAAGAATTACTTTCTGTCAGCATGGCCGTGATGAGGAGATAATCACAGAATCAAAGAAGGGTGACTGTCAATCACAGAATCACAAAGAGAGGTTTATGCAGTCACTTTAAACAACAATCACCTTCCCATGGCTAAAAGCTCCTTAAAGAAGGCAGCTTTAGGAACTATTGTTCAGAGGTATGTACTAATGTCTTTCTCAGCCATTGGTGAACATATTGCAGCAATGTCTTTACAAGGAATAATTAGGCAAAGACATATATTTATAGTTAATTATTATGTTAGGGCAGCAAGAGCAGAGTGAATTCCAAATGTAAAGTATTTCCCCCTCTTCCTTTCCATATGGATTATATTAACCCCCCTGGTGTTTGCTTATACCTCTTGGGAGCCTTTTCAAAGCGTTCTCAGCTCTGGGATTTAATGAGTGGCATTGCTGACGTGAAGAATTAAAAATGTAAAGCGTATTTGCCACCTCCTGTTTTTAGATTAGCAACAGAGAAAATAGTCCTTGACCTGCACATAAAGCCAGAAGGTCCCAGGGGATGCAGCTGCAGTGTGAGAAGAGAGCCCATGGCAGGTGGGACAGAGGCAGAATTCCCTCTGGAGCTACAGGAGAAACCGGAGGAGAGGGAAGCTGTGGATGATGGCCCTGTGAAATGCTCATTGCTGGCAAGGAAACGTGTTGAAGTGTTATTTCAGGAGACAAGAGGAGAGTGTTTTGTCTACAGGCCAGGTAAAGGATTGGACTACAGCTTAATTAATATCTGCAGTTGTTAGCAATCAAATGGTTTGAGAAAATAGTAAAAACCAATGATTTTCACTGAATGTTCCTGTTGTACAAAACTAAAAATCTTTACTTAAAACAATAAAGAGAACAAGAAGTGTGGGGTTTTTTCTACTCTAATTAACAGCTCTAGCGCTTGCTTTCTGAAGTGGCCTACAGACATTTTCCAGACACCATTCTACCTGTTTTCCAATTCAACTTGTTTACTGAGTACTTTTTAAACCCTCGGGGCTTAGCTATCAAAGCAGTACTTATAAAAAATGGTCTCTCATGACATTTTTGAAGGATATTCTCAGACGTCAGGGCTGCCACACCACTCTTGCATGACTAGAAACCAGAATAAATTCCTAGTATTTTAACTTTATTTTTGTACTGTTCTTTTGGTAAATAGAGCAGTGTAATTTATAGGTACTTAACTTGAGACTTAGGTGGCAGAGGGACATTTGCCACAGGTTTAAAAAAATCTTGAGACAGTGGTGGATTTTTTTTTCATTTACGGTTTCAATTTTTGTCAGAGCAACTTCTTGCTTTTCCTGCTCTGAGTCACAGGTTTGTGCAGAACAGAATGCGGCTCCTGCAGTAATTTATGTAAGGGTTTATTTATGTGCCTTTATGGAGAAAAATCTGCACAGTGGTTTGGAAGGTATTTTTTCCCAATTGATTATAAGTTCTGGCCTCCTGCAAATAACTTCTGATGTTACTATGAATTTGCTGGTTTTGTGGCTATACTGGTAAGGGAGAAGTGTTTGTAGAGCAATTCCTCCTATACTAATGTCAGTCCTGCTGGACTTTGGCTCCTTATATTCAAGCATCTTTTGTTCTCCAAAGGGCATTCCTTTTCAGCACCATAAGCCTGCATGGTTTCCTAGACAGTTTGGATTTCCCTTCACATAATGGTGCAAATTAATGTCTCTGTCCTTCAATAAAATTGGAAAATGTGTGACTGTCTTACTGGCAAGAAGCACAGAAGTGAAAAAGGACAGAACATGGACTGAAGTCCCTGGATATTTTCCACCATCCGGTCGTTAATGCTTGCCGCAGCTCCTCACTTCCCATGCTGGCTGCCAAGAAGAGCTCAGTCAGCTCCAAACACAGGGTTAAGGGGATGGCTGGGTAAGGGACGGCTGGGCTGCAGCTCAGTGCTTCTGCTCAGTGCTTTCTTTGCTCTAAGGAGACACTGAAATAGTCGTACTTCCAGCATCTGCTTCCTCTTAGACATCTATTTTACTCCTACATTTGACAGATGGACCAGTGATGGGGAGATGAGTGCTGAGAGCCTCCAGCTAATTTCACTGATTTGGAAACATAACTGAGAAATACACATATTTTTATCCCTCACTTCTTTCACAGGTGTTCTACTCCTTCATTCAGCAAAGGCCAGAGCTACAAATCAAATTTGAATTTTGTTTAGGGAGGAGTGGAGTAGAAGATGGAGGTGTGGCTGATGTAAACCATTTCACCCATTTTCATGTTTCTGCAGGCTTGAATATTTCAAACACAATTAACGAATATATTCTTAGTGCAAAGACTGCTTCTAAAGTAGAAGGAGCTCTTTTTTTATTTCTGGCTGAATTTCTGACTCTACACTGAACACGCTGTAAATAGTTAAGATTTCTCTCAGATAGCTCTCAGCTTTGTTGGTCAGGCAACACAGTAATTCTGTCACCATACTTTCCTCTGTTCTTGGACTTCTTGCAAGTTTTCTCTTCATGCATCTCCAGTTCCCAAACTTGCAGTGAAGCTATTCTCACCTTCTGCCCTGCCTGGAATTCACAGGCTGTATGTGCTAGTGTGAATCAGCAGTAATTAGATGTCATCTGTAGGAAAGACAGTGGTAAAGGAGTTGAAAGTGATTTATCAGAACACTTTTAGTAGCAATATCACAGTGGAAAATCATCATACCTGAGTCATAAGGTCCACTTCACAGTCGCAGGCCATTGTGTAATAGATATCTATCCTAAAGGCTTTCTGGAGTAGTCTGAAATACCCTATCCCATTATATTTAGACTGAAAATTGAAGCACTATGGAAAGGCAGGGATAGTGCCTACGTGCTGTGAGCAATTTCCCATTGTCAACTGTCAAACGTTCTTCTCTCGATTCTCTCAAAACACAGCCCCGTAGTTAGAAATCATTTGAATCTGATGAGTCAGTGCACGTAGCATTATCCTGGCACAACTAAGGCACTAGCAATTAAACCTTATTCTCCAGTTGTTCTGCCCTTTTAATCACTGCCAGTTCTCATGTGTTTCTGGCTTACTGCTTGCTCTGAAGGAGCTGGAGGCAGATGACCAATCAGGTGTCACAGAGATGTGCCATCCTGATGTCAGTCTAGCAGAGTTAAAATCTACTGTCGGATCAAAAATGATATGATTTATATAATGAATCCACCATGGGGTTATGTTGCAACATCCATTAAAACAAGAGCAAAACAGCACTGCATACCAATACCATAAAAGGAACTGCAGCTAGTTGTGTGATTGGCTTAGTGTTATAAATTACAGTAATTAGCAAGCTAAAGTCCAAGTAATTTCTTCCAAAATGTAACTATTTCTGACTTCTTTTTAAAACTGTAAGGCTGAGAGTAGCTCTTTATGGAGCAGAGGGGGAACCATCACTGGACTGAGCTGTACAGAGTAGATTGTTCTGCAGGACATGTAAGTCTGCAGGATTCCTGTACAGCCCTGCCAGCACTCTAACCCTGTGTGCAGGATCTTCCCCTTCTGGTCTACCCTTCCAAACAGAGCCTGGTAATTACGTGATATTTTATATGAGACAAATCAGTAAAGGGTCAGCATGAGAACAAGAAACTTGTAGTTTGTGGCTTAAAGAATGCAATGCTTAACATATTTTGCCTACAAGTATTTTACAGCAATGACATGCTGTCCTCACAGTGCCTTGTGAGGCCAAGTGGATAATCTTTCCTTATCTCCTAAATATGTTTTGTGTAATACCCTGAACAGCATTTACAGATGCTAATATAAAACCAGTATATTTTATAGAGGTTCAAATTTTACAAAATTGCATTTCATTATTTGTTTGCTTAGTATAAAGAAGTTATATTCTGCAAATATTCACTTTAAGACTGACAAGATTTTGAAGACATCTCAGAATGCAAGTGCTGGGCTTTTAACGTAAGCAGAAGAGACCGTCTGAATGCCAAGTAGGGAAAGATGCGAGTGGAATGAGAGTGCTGTGGCTGTGCAGGGGGAGTCAGATCTGAGAGCAGACATGAAGGCTGCTAAGACTGTAACTGGGTCTTGAACATCCAACAACTTTTCCTTACGGTCAGAATTGAGACTGCTTGTGCTCTTCCTAATGGGAAACAAGACATTTCAGGAATATCTCTGTGAAAGCTAGATGATTATAGAAACCATTCAGGTTAGCCAATATGAAAATGTGTGTCAAGTCTTGCTCCTCTCATTAACTTATTTTACATTTTATTTAATTGTACTTCAAAAATTTCTCTTAAATCAGTGCTGCCAAATGCCTTGCTGCTTTTGGTTTTTTCCCTCTTTTGATTTTTTTCCTTAAAATTCTGAATTAAAACCTACATATCTCCTTTTAAGATTCCCATTTCTGTTAAATAAAAGAAAGAGAAAGATGGATAAAAGGACAATAGAGAGAGACTAAGATTAAATGGAAATGGGTTTTTGGTAGCTTGGCTCTGATAACCCCACTGTTTCCTCCCTCTTTGCCTCTTAAGGACTGAACTGCAAACGCTGCCTTTTGCAAGCACATGGAGTTACTGAGTTTTCTGCTCAGTATGTTTCCGTCCTCCAGGACTCTGACAAATTGCAGGCACTGCATACTGTGAGAAGCATCCATAGTGCACAAAGCCAGTCAATGCCCCCATCAGCAGTTCAGTGTTAGCACTTCACTGAGACCACACAGAATGGTGGATAATTCAGATGGCAAATTTGCCAGGTGGAGCATAAGCTGAGGGAGCTCTTGCAGCCACAGTGCAGCCACTCTCATTTCTAGATTGTCACTAGCTACCCCCAATGGAAGGCATCCAGTTTGATTCCATTTCACATCCAAGAAGAATTGAAAAATATCTTCTAGGAGCATCTCCTGCCCATGAGCTAATGTTCCCTCCAGATCTAAGAGAAAATGCTTGGAAACAACTTTTTCAGGATATTCCATTGTGCAACATAAAAAGAAAACTTCCTTGCATATAATAAAAAAATGAATATGTCTTAACACTGTTTAAAGTATCAACCTGTCTTGCCCTGCCCTATGAACACTTAAATATTTTTAAATTGCTCTTGGATAAAATGCACAAGCAATTCCTGAAGATGTCTAGGGGGAATGTATTCCTCCACTTACCTGCAACAGGATTGAGGTTTCTCACGACTGAGATACCTTTGGGGCAGGCACTCCCAGAACTAGGCAACTGTGAAATGCTAACAACAGAATCTGAAGCTGCTATAGACAGCATCTGCCTGTGGGCTTAAGCAGCAGCTAAATGGGAATCAGGGGAGAAGAGGGATTTGGATACTAAAGCTCCTTTCTGGATCTGGACCTCAGTGCAATGAAGTTTCCACTGGATTTCAACAATGGGCCTGTTGTTTGACCTCTGGTTCTTCCTTCGCTTTCAAAAGAAAGGTGGATGCATAGTAAGGTTGCCAGATGCCCCTGATAATACTTGAAGTAGAGATAAAGGGATTAATGGTTAACTTGTATGTACTTGGAGGAAACTGATTTTCATGGAGAAAATGGCAGATTCCCTCTCAGAAATGTATATGGTATTTGCCTTTTCCAAAAAAACCCACAGCTAATTTCTGTATACAGTTTTGCAGAGTTTCTATACAGTTCTTAGGTGTGATAAGTTACATTTTTTCCCAAATACGGATAGATTTATTGAGCATTTAACAATGGCTAGAAGCACAGTCTACACTGAAACATGTATCTAAACCTTGTTTAAATGTAGTCAAGATGCCAAAAATTATTTTTCCCTAATAAGAAATAAAGCATAGTCATGTGTTGCTCTGATGTCAGTGATGCTGATGTAGCAAAATATATATTCATAAATTTCTTTCACTAGAGAGTACCATAAGGACATGACTACCAAATTCCCAAGAAGATGCCACAAAAGATCCCATATTAAACAACGTTCCAGCTTCATTTTCAATGAACAGGGTTTTCTTTTTAATTTAAAAATGAAACATCATCTGAAATATACATACACTTACCCAAGTCGTGGATTAATCAGGCCCTGCCTTCAGCTGCTGCCTTTATTATGCCTTCATAACAGAAAGTATTTTATGCTCACCTAAAACACAGCTTCATCTACTTTTATCTTTTTAGAGAGCTGATGGCAAAGGTGAACACACAGTACGTTCTAATAGCCTCATTTACATATTTTTTTATATCACAATTCTTTTGCTTTATCTAGGTTATCCCACCTCATCCTTATTCTGGATAATTGAGCAGTGAGTGTACAGCAGAATTGAGTAATGAAGAAGAAATATCTCAGGCAGAGACTGTACCCCCAGTAGCTTCCCAGGGACTTTCAGGGAGGCTGAAGAGAACCAAAAGTGTGCTAAGTCAGGTTTGCACCTTCTGGATCTGGTCCCAGCATAAGAAGAGCACAGTGAGGGGAGGAGCTGCCCTCCTTTATTGCGGCTTTGAGCAGCACAGTCTCCCTGAAGTTACTGGGAGACTTAGTTAGTCCACAGAGCACTTTGGACAAATTTCTGATTATCCAGCTTGTCCTCTAGACCTTTCCTGAGGTCAGTCTGAGTCACAGACTGACATGTGGGACTACAGGGGCAGTGCAGATGGGCAGACTATTGGGAACCATGGCTACATAAGGCTTCACAAACAGAGCAGGGAAAGGGGGTGTGTATCTTCTGCCCAGCCACTTTATAGCACAAAGACTATCAAGTCCCCAAAATATACAGGGTCAGGTCATAGGTTTAAAAGCATAGATATTAAGATTATGAGAAGGAACCACAATTTTAATCCCTAGCAGAGTCAAAAGACAGATGCATTTCTAGCCTTAAATCTTTGAAAAGTGAAGGCTACAAGGCCTCGCAGTCTGCCCTCTGGACTCTGGATGCTTCTGGGATCTAGTGGTCATAACATAACTCTCAGAACCACTAAATGAGCCTTGGAAAAAAAAAAAAAGAGCTGAGGAGAAATGCCAGAAGTGTCAGTGGTAGACATTCTTCCCTATTCCCAGCCCACCAGCCGTGCTCAGTGGGAGGTTTTCTTTCTGGAGCTGCATTAAAAACACTCTGTCCTGGGCTTGAGTTCCACATGGCCATGTTAGAGCTTGCCAGAAGGTACTCATTTTTATGCTCAATACAACAACTTGATTTCAAACTGCAAACCACAGACAAGCAGAATCTTCTGTCTCCCAAATAAGAAAGCCTAATTTCTACACAGAATCTTAAAGTTCTCCATGTCTCTTGAGACAATTGCTTAGAGGACGTAAAATAGAGGACAGCCATCACTATTGCTCCAGGCTGAAATCTTTCTTTGCAGCAACTAGCTCAGTTGCCTCTAAGCCATCCATCCAAAATACCCTAAGTCCTCACCAACAGGACTTAGGGTTGTGTAGCTGACTTTCAAGGGCTGTTAGTTAAGAGGACTTGATGTAGGGACATGAGCTCCACAAAAATAATCAGGGACGTGTAGAGGCTCAGAGTGTAAAGGTGGGTTGTCACAGGACGGAATATCTCTTCTATAATGAAAGGCTAAGAGGGTTGAGATTGTTCACCTTGAGAAAGAGAAGGCTCCAGAGAGACCTTATTGTGGCCTTTCAGTACCTAGAGGGGGCTTAGAAAAAAGATAGGGACAGAATTCTTAGCAGGGCCTATTGTGACAGGACAAGGGGTAATGGTTTTAAACTAAAATAGGGTAGATTTAGGCTAGATGTAAGGAATTGCTTCTGCAGAACTTATCACTTCTTGAGAAACATCTTTCTGGGTAATTCTCTGAAGAATTCATTCAGAATAATTCAGAGAATCATTTCACCCAGTGACTTCAATTTATCCCATATAAACCAGTCATATCTAGAAAAGTTGCAGTCAAACCCATGTGATGCCATCAATGATTTATGTGCAGAGTGGCAACAAACGAGTAATAAAGTTAAAAAGTAATGAGAGGTCTAGCAGATGGGCACAGCACCAAAATAAACATTCTGATAAAAACACAGATTCAGCAAACCACCAAACCCAACAGATTCTTGGGAGTTTGGCTTTATTTGGGTTAACTAAGTAAATTTGCTAAGAATGTTGTTAAAATATAATATGAAGGCACAGAGCATGCCAAGGAAAGTTCAACATAATCTGGATATAAGAGTATCAGGATATCAGAGAAAAAATGCAGAACATACTGTAGCTCAGTTGCACTTTGCCCCCATCATAAAAACTCACAAATCCTTCTAGAAGAGTTGCCCTTTCCCACAATCTATGTCACTAAAACTAGATGCAGCAATGGTATTTGTGCACCCAGAGCCTTCAGCTGCTGTTCCTCACATCATGCCTTCACATTTTGTATGAAATTGCTTTTATTTCAGAAAACTGGGCTCAAACTTGGGAAAAAAGTACAGTAATGCAAGTGTATAAAATACTCCGCCATGTTAACGGGACATGGCAACTTGGCAAATAACTTCTCATTAGTAAGATTTTTGGTCAACTTGGTTCCTGTTTTCTGCATCGGGATGGGAAATTTTAGATAAATAATACTTTCATATTAGGGAATGTGATCTAATTATCACTGAGTAATCCAGTAGTAGTTTGGGTGCAGATTCTGAAACTCAGCAGCTCCCTTAGTTCCCATACCCCAGAGCCTGGAACCTGCTCACACATGAGGGAAGCAGGTAACCCCTCCTTTTAATCAGAAAAGGAGACTCAGAGGCTCTGCTCTATGATAATGAAAGATGATTTGAAGTGGATAACTCTGCTGCACAATCCACAGCAAACTACAAATGAAATAGAAGGATTGTCAGCAGCACTGTTTTCTTGTGAACAGAAATAACATTTAATTATATTTTTTTGAATTAAGAAGATCTGAAAGTTGCCTCCAACTGCAATTATAACCTGTGGATGACAGAATGTATTTCCAGAGACAATCATCTGTTCTGGGCAGATAATGAGATTTACATGGTCTGAGATCAAGATCAAATTTTAGAAACACTTTCAGAGAAATCTTTCTAGCATAATGGTTTCTCAACAACTCTAAGTCAATCCAAGTCCAAGACACCATAAAAAAATTTGCCCTGCCCTCCTCCTTTGTTTGTTTGTTTCCTGCTTTCTGCTGGACCTGTGGGACCAGGCAGCGACAGGAGCAGGTCACCCATCCACCTGTAAAACAGACTCATTCTTTGCCGGGCTCAGTTTTCAGCAGAATAACAGTTTTAGTTATGGAAGTACTTTTGAAACATGTACAATTCAAATACTTTTTTGACTTCTGTAAATAAATAAGCTGGTTTATCCTGCAACAGCAGCAGCTCAGGAGGATGGGAGCTGCAGTGTGCTCCCCACCCAGCCCTGCATGGTCCCTGGTGCCCAGAGCTTGCAGCCTGGAGCCTACGCCCACCAAGAGACTCCCGGCCTCGGGAAAAAACTCCTTGACTGGGAGCAGTCTCTGCTGCCAGCTTAGTGTCTACATCTGAGCAAACTTTGTAGCGTGAGAACTTAGGATGAATATAGAGTTATAAAAGAAAAATATATGGTAGGCAACTCGTAAAAGTAGTTTTAATCAGAAACAAAAGCTGAATACTATACAAATTAGGAAATTTAGGTCACAGGAGTCTAAAGAGGAGTTGTCTCAAATACGCATTTGTTGGCTATGGCTGCCTCAGTCTATCAAATCAACATTTTCTAAATTAAGAGGGGTTTATATAAACACAGCATGGTCTCTAAGGTGCTGTTTATGGTCTGTCTGGTATAAATATTTATGATCATTCTAAAATTAGTGATTTTTCTAAAGTGTGCTCCTGTTTAACATAGCTCATGACAGTTTCTATGGTAAATATGCAGTTTTGTTTCTTAAGAGAGAAACAGAGGCAACATAGAAACCCACTGTAAACAGTGTTACAATGGTGGCTGATCAACGGAGGGTTGTTCGCAGCTGTGAACTCCTGAGGACTCTCTCCTGTCTGAGAAGAATTCACTCCTACACACTTTTCCCCAGGGTACACAATCATTTTCCCACATGACCATGTAAGCACATCCATGCCACACAGCAATATATATAGGAACAGAGTGCTGGGAGGAAGCACTGGAGCCTGCTGCTGCCTCCTGCAATAGAACGCGTGTGATCACGCGGAGTGCATCTGCTTACTCAGATCCGGTGTCAGAAGGATAATTCATGTCCTCTCTGCAGAAGTAAAAATAAATTGGGTTCAGACTGAGTTCAACAACCTAAGATTGCATATTAGCAGTTACCACCTTTCCTGAGAGGTAAGGCACTTTTCAAGTTCCCTCTATCAGGAAATCAGCCAGATAAGAGCCCAGTGCATGATGAGGGGCACGGTGCTTGCACTGAGGTGACTCATACCTATTGGTCGTGACTTCAGTGGGCTTTTGTGAGCCATGACTACAGTATCTTTTAGCAGGATTTCCTTGAGTCACTGGCCTGTCTATTCTAAATCTATAGATCTATGGAACCTGAGCAAGTTTATAGAATAGACTGTTCCTGTTCGTGTACTGCATTATGAATTGTAAAGTGCAACTGTGGGTAGACTGTCAATTAATTTCTATCTTAATCTCTCTTTTGAATAACAAAGCTGTAATAATAAGTTGTAACCATCTCTTTGCCAGATCTTGCAAGTAAAATCTACTCTTAGTATAGAATTACCAAATAAGAGCAATAAATGACTGCAAATTATTATGAACTTCCAAGTCCCTGACCAAATTCTGTCATTCAGTGTCCCTTCTTCCTCTGCCTTTTCCCATTCCCAGTCTTCTCACTTGTTACACTGCTAGGAACATGAATTTCAGAGCAAGAGCTAAACGAGTTTGCTATGGTCCTCCACTTGAACCACTTCAGCAAATCTCAAACACAGAAAAAATGAAAGTTCACTTATGACAATTTACAAAGAAGACAGAAAGCTGGCAAACGTGAAGAGACCAACCCACTGCCACGACTCAATCTGCACGTGCTGACAAGCTGGATGATGAATGTACATTTGCAAATGGGAATGAATTTGTCCAAAATGGAAGAAGCTAGGCAATAGTCATTGAAGTGGAAAGAAATGGATTCTAAAAACAATTTGAGATCACAGGGAATAATTAACTGAACATTGTATTATTGTTTATAAATACCTGATAGTTGTGGTGAGAAGTAAAGAAGAACGAGCCAGACTCTTCTCTGTGCTAACAGGACTGTGATAGGACAAGAGGCAATTGGCAAAACTGAAATGCAGGAAATTCCCCTTAACCATAAAAAACCCCACTTTTTCACTTTGGGGTAATCAAGCACAGAGAGATTTTGGATTGTCTACCCTTGGAGGTATTCAAAGCTGGACTAGGCTGAGACCTGGGCACCAGCCCTTGATGCAGCAGCTTTGAGAAGAGGACTTGGACTTGATAATGTCCAGAGGTCCCTGCCAACATCCACCTCTCCGTGACTCTACAGTACTTACATGGAGATCAGAAATATGAGAACTCTTTGTCAGAATAGAAGGACCAGAAACTTACCCATGTAACAAGATTCAAGTAATAGGAGCTGATAATAAATGATTTAAGTAAACTGCAAAGTTCTGACCATCTCACTTGCTGGAGCAATTTGTTAAGCACTATTGTGGACACTCCATCAACACCAATTTTGAAATCAAATTACACTTTATTCTAAATATAGTGATAGGACAAGGGACAGTGGCTTTGAACTGAAAGAGAATAGGTTTAGATTAGGTATCAGGATATTAGGATATTAGATATTATTCACTGTGAGGGTAGTGAAGCACTGGAACAGGTTGTCTAGAGAAGTTGTGGATGCCCCATCCCTTGAAGTGTTCAAGGCCAGGTTCAATGGGGCCTGAGCAACCTGGTCTAGTGGAAGGTGTTCCTGTCCATGGGAGGGGGGTTGGAATGAGATGATCTTTAAGTTCCTGCCCAACATAAAGCATCCTATGACTGCATATATTCAGCTAGGAACTAATTCAGTAAAATCCCTGGCCTAAGCTGCAATGTGTTTATATTAGGTTATTTTTAATAATGGTCTCCTAGTTAATGGTTTATTCTGTATAAAGTATATTTATAGAGTTCATAAAAGCACGTTTCTGAATGGGGTCTATGTTCCAGTGAATTTAAGTATCTTGGTACATCTTTCAGCTCATGATTTTCACTGCATTCTTTTGGTCTCAGAAAACTGAAAAAATGCAAAGTACATTTTTTGTCACCATGTAGGAAAACCTCACAGTGAGAAGATCAGTGGATATGCTTTTTTAACTCCATAAATATGTCTTTAAAGAAATGAAAATACCCCTGAAAAAGAACATATAGAACAATAGAGCCCTGTATAAGTCCTATTTCTCCCTGGAGTGCCCTGCAGGATTGGTCTTCATAGGGAAAAAGTAGTGATGTATTTCTTAGGCTGCGGTTTTAAAAAGTTTTTAAGAAATGTCCTAAAGTACAACTGTAACCATGATGCCAAACTTTGGTAATACCAGTGAATTTGTGCATTCCTCCTGACTATAGAGGATGACCAGGTGTCATGGGCACAGGACTGAAGCTTACAAAGACCTTTGGAATTTCAGGCTGGCCTGGAACACGTGAGCACGTGAATCCAAGTGGTGCCATTTTCTAGTTCGCCGTGTCACTGGGACAGCAGCCAGTGCATGTAGTGTGTTGTACATTAACAGAGTGTCTAAAGAGGCCTACTTCAGTTCAAATATTTTTCTTGTAGATAGCACATCGATTAGGTCTGTGCAGCCTCTTTGTCCAGTTATGGTGGGCAGCAACCATTCAGGTTACAGCACCAAGTTTGCTGCTCATCCCGTTTATATGAAAAGCAGAATATCCTTCCCATCCCTCCCTTTGACTGTGGCAATTTTCAGAAATGAAGGTGATACAGCTTTTCAGCATCTTTTGTGGGATGCCTGGGTAGTGACAGCCTGGGCTCTGCACTGGCAGGCCAATGGGGCAGACCAAGAGAGAGAGCTGGAGGATGTTTTTCACAGCCAGACCAAATCCCTTCAGACACAAAGATGACGTTTTTAGAATAACTAATGTTCGATTAGTGACAGGCTAGACAAAGCAATGCATTTCAGAAAATTGGTGTTCAGGAAGGAAGACTGGAGATACCAGCGAAAGAGGATTGTCAGCTCTGTGGAGCCATATTAAATATGTGCTGAGTCTTTCCAAAACAAAAGAAGTAAAACTAAGTTGGCTAAAGCCACCAAGTGTGTTTGACCTTTCTTCCCTATAAGCAAAACCTTACACTTGAGCTGGGGCCTCCCTCATGTGAAAAGAATAAAAAATATCTTGCTTCCTCCAGTACTTTTTTCATTTCTAGAGTTGGGGAAGATGCTGTTTGTAATGTATGTGACTCCAGCCTTTCACCCTAATCAGTGTGGTCAGAGACCTGCCCCTCAGATGAGACTGTGTGGCAGATACACCTCCCTACAAAAGCAAACCTCAGCATTTTTAATGCCTTGCAGCAGCCTGGAAGACGTTTGAATCTGCAAGAATTAGGGCTCAGAAGTGACCAGTGCACCTCACCAGCCTCCCCCCGCCCCCTTGAACTCAACTTTCTTTATCAGAAAACCAAACAAAAGTATCACATACACATACACAAAGACGAACATAAAGAACATTTCTCACTGTCACAGTTGCATTGAGTCTCAGATCCCTTCTTCCCCACCCCCAGACTCCCCAGCCCCCCAAAAGTAAGTGGAGAGGCTGCAGCAACCCTGGTGCGACAGTGCAGAAAGGGCACAACTCACTCTCTCACATGAGCAAATTTCTGAATACCCAGTGTGGGTAAATTAAATACCAACATTATTTGCTGGGACTGGTGCTTTGTTTATGTGATTCACCTGCAGAGTTAATTTTGTAAAAGAAGTGCAAACAAGCACTGCTATTTGTTTTTTTTAAATCTGAATCTGATGACTGGCAGAGTCTGTAGCAGCTTCCTGGGCTTCTGAATGGTGGGTCGGCTGCCCAACACAGAGTTAAAAGGGTATCTCACAGCTTGTACAAAGGATTTGTTGTTGGGTTTTTATATATTTTTAATTCCTTCTACTTATGAAAAAAATAAAAGGAGAGGAGAGGAAGAGGGAGAGGAAGAGGAAGCAGAAACGGAAGAGGAGA
>NW_016690188.1:9354103-9644277 GCF_001604755.1 Lepidothrix coronata
GGGAAGAGGAGAGGAGAAGGAAAGAAATTCACTAACTTGTAAAATTTTCTAATTTTTTAAAATGCACCAGCATGATGTAGAAGCAATGTAGAAAAAATTCTTACAATATATTAAAGATGCAACCATTCAAATTTTTACTAAAAAAGCTACATTCAAACCCCAGGGGAGAGAAACTTTTTTGATTAGCCTCCATGTGTTTGCTAATGTGCAGATGTTTAAAAATACATATTTACCAATCAGAGGTTATTCAAGTTTAATAGATCAAATAGAACCTGTAATGTCAGTTAAAATTTAACAGTCATCTTCTCGGTTGTGTGGCTGCACACTTTGAAGCCATGGCCAGAATCAAGTAGGAGTTTTCCATGGGACTCACCTGATTTGAGCTTGGTTAGAGAGTAACTTTTGAAGGCCTGCCAATACAAATGATCCGTGTTGATAATATCTGCCTTAAGCATGGTGAAATGTCTCTTGGATCCAATTCACTAAACCATTCTGTCCTCTTTGAGCACCTTTGAAGTTAAAAAAAAGAGACAAAAACTATCAACAAAAAACTTCAGCAAAAAGTTTAGTCTAGATTGTTGACCTAAAATGGGGATTACCAAAGCCCTTTTTGTTTTATTAAATAAAGATATTTCCTCTAGAGTGATGCTAATTAATAACTGTCTGATGGACTAATTTGAAGACTTCACAATGGGACTGAGCAATCAAAAGCAGAATCTTTTCTCATTTAATCTGCATGTGCTGCTGAAATAAGTCTTTTAGACCTCTGTCCCAGCTCTTTTAGGATGAATTTGGAGCAATGAAGGTTGTTTGCAAAAACAGTTCCTTGCTGGAGCTGGGATGGCACTGGTATTCTCATTCCCTCTTTTTCTCCTTCCTTCTCCAGTATAGTAGTACCATTTTTTTTTGGGTATGCAACTTATGCTGAAAGTACCACAGAGTCCAGATGTGAACAACTACAACTATGCAACAGAGAATTTTAGTCCATACTGGGCTTTAAGTGTCTTGTTTAGATAGCACTTTGACAAATGGAAGCCTGAATATGCGCTGTATGTACCTTTCTTTGCTTCTGGGAAGGTGAAGGGAAACACTAGGAACATCTTTTTGGTCCATTTTTCTCAGTTTAGTTTGTGCCAGTATACAGATTTGAGGTTTCATCTGGAATTTCAGTACAACCATTTCTCTTCATTTGTGGCGGGATTTCCTAAGCTTCTGAAGGCCGAACCTCCTTCTGCAGGAAAAGGAGCAAGGTCCTGGCATTTGGCAGCTTTCCTGTGTGCCGCTGAAGCTGTGCTTGCTTGCTCCCCATCCCCATCCTGACCCACCTCAGATAACCCTGAGGCACGTCAACACTGTTCTGTGCTTTGTTTTTTCAAAAACATCACCTCAGATTGCCCTTTCAAAAAATGACCCTCCCGACAGTTTCTCTTTAGTGTAAATATTTTAAGACGTCACTTGTCGCCAGTGTGAATATCAGTATTTACCCCATCTACACACCTTGTGTCTGACACAGATATCTGCTGATATCCTATTAGTCAAGTATTATCACATTTAAATCCAATTATCATTAATTCAAAAGATGGTCAGCTGTGAAAGCTCTTCCATGATTTTAGAGGCTGGAGATAAGTGTCACAGGTTCAACTTTATGGTTTTTTTTCGGTTATAATTAGATGCTGACTTCATTCCCAGAACTGAGAGGATGAAATGCTCTAGCTCAGGCACAAGCATCCCCAAAATGTTACAGGGATCTCTGAAGCCCTGCAGCAAATTTCAGACTCTGCTCTGTGTTGGAGATGTCATGAAACAAACTTCTAGCAGAATGAAGAACCTCTGCTTTCAGTAAAACTGACAGTACCCACCAAAGTGTGTCAGCACATACACAGTGCTTCATTTCCACCTGCCTGCTTCAGTAGCATGTGTAAACTTCAGTTTTGTGATATGACACTTAAAGAACTACTGTTGGTATGCAAGGAGATGGCAATAAAGCCAAAAGCTTTTGTTGTGACCTCTGCACCAGAAAGCAAAAATGACTTATCAGGTTATGGGAGAAATACAGCTCCTGACAAAACCATGTGCCATATGTGAACTACAGGAAATGCTTCTGAACTGTGAGAACTTTCTTTTTCTTAACAAATTTTAGAATACATTCTCCCACTAATGTCTTCCAGAAACATGACTCTGCTGCAACATCATAAGCCATTCCTTGGCTATGTGCTTTTTGTATTTCAACACACTTTCCTGGATGCAGCTCTCAGCTGAAAGAGATGGGCTGTTTCTGCCTTTAGCAAATAAAAATGTAAACACTCCGCAGTTTAATGAACTAAAACCATGTCATGCACTAGAGGTCTTCCCTTCCTCTCCTGCCTCCCCAAGCAACCTATTCAACTGGCCTCTAAACAAGTGGTTAAACTTCTTTAAAAGCAGTATTGCCAAAAATTAAATCAAAGTGGCTTTCTTTCTATCTTCATACCTACTAGCTATTAAATATGGAAATACCTTGGGACTCATTGTCTGACAGGCAGTCCTATTGCCATTTCAGTCCCCTAAAAATCTGTTCAGTTTTTTTCAATCTAAGAACAGTAAAAAAACCCAACAAAACCCAACAGATTTTTTTAGGAAAAATGCATGCACGTTGTTTAAAACACTCATAACAAATGGAGGAAAATACATAATCCTCACAGCTGATATATTAAAATTCTTTAGCTAGGAGGCGTGAGGTCAGCTGACCAGAGGTTTCCAGAAAGCTGGTATGTGAACCAGTAGATGCACTTTCGGGATACAGAAAACACAAATTCATCTGCAAACAGCCAAAATGCTGCCTGTTGTTGCATACAACCCTGTTCATGTGATGCAACCACACAGGTTTCATCCACCAACACTGGAACAAAAGCCAACCCTGGGTAGTTACGCCACATAGTAAATTTTCAATTACATTTAAACAATGAATACTTATATCCCAGAGCTACACCGCTGTAATACGAACTCAGAGAGGATCCACACCACCACAAACACTGAGTGATACTTCTCTTCCAAATGCAGCCCCTCAGTACATCCCTGAGTTTTGAAGTGCACTAGTCAGAGTCTCTCTGTTGGCTCTGAATTTGATTGGAGCTGTTAGTCCTCCTGGTTAAGTGAACAGAGGTGGCTCTTTGCCATCCAAAAGCAAATGCCTTATCCAATTCTTCCTGAAGTGTTCAGAATAAGAAAATTGTATGAGGTGTTTTCATTTCAGTGGCCAAAATCCTCGTTCTGCATAATTGGTGTGGACAGAAATTAGTGTGTCATATTCCAGTAGTGGACTAATGTAGCTCTGTGTGGGATTAATTGAATGTGTCAAAAAGATAACATGTTGATAAGGTTTATGTTATTCAAACAATCTATTTTGTATTCCTTATTGCGACACAAATATTGCTCAAATAAAGGAAAATGCAGAACCAAGGCAAATGTTCAACCATTTTAGGCAAAGAAAAGCCAGTTGAAAGTACCTATGCCATACCTTTGGTATCAAAATGACCTCACTTTCAGCAGGCAGATAAGTCTGATTTGGGGCTGAGCCAACCTGCTACACACTGCTTCTGGGTCATGATGTCTCTTTCTCTTTCCCCTAGTCACCCAGGATATGGAAAGCGTAGAAATCTGGTACAAATTGCCAATATAGAAAGTCCAAGTGAGCTCCTGCTAAGCAGGAATGGCCCCCAGGAGTTAGACTCTTTTCTGGCCACAGTTTTCTCCTTTCGAAGCATTTTGTTTCTTAAACATCCCTGACCCTGCCTGCCCTTTGCTGCCTTTACCAGTGTTGTTTTCTGGTTCTGTTAAACCCTCTTTAGAGAATTTTGTGACTATTAACATGGAATTTCATGGTGTTAATATTCCTAGCAGCAGTGCTGGGGCCACAGAAAGTGCCAAACAGTGCAAACCTGACTACAACTTAGCAGTTGTTGAAGGGCAAGAAGGGCTCTTGCGGTCAAGAAGTCGTGGCAGACAAAAGGCAACTTGGTAAAAGGTTGAGCAACACTCTGGCACCCCAGCATCTTGCTTTGACCCAGGAATAACAAAAGTTGAGGCTGGCTGCAAGTTTGTGGTATTATTACACTGACTCGCACAGATTCAGGACAAAGCTTTCCATGAAGAAACAAAACAGTCTCCTGGGATAATGCTGGTTTGTAGCAAACCCCTGCTATCATATATAGAGACATAGGCTGCACTTTCTTACTGTACAAACTAAAAGTCAATAGCATAGAGATACGTGTTCCAGCTTCCAGACTTATTCTGCTAATGCAATGCTACTAGCCCATGTCCTGGAGCAAACTTTCCTTGGGAATAGAACACCCTTCTGCTAAAATATGGTGAAGATTTGGTCAAATAGTTATTCCATGTGTAAACAAAGATCAGATGCTTATTTAAGAACACTCTTTAAAAAGATGAATATGGATCAATCTTAGGGGAAAGTGATCAAGAATAACACATTTCTTGTGAGGAAAATGGGGCTGCTCTAATACTTATCAGCATCATTCTTTATTGATGCCATCAGGTTTCAACAACTGACTAGAAGTTGTGGGTTTAGCATCCCTCAAGCATCAGTGCCACACTATTTCAAGAAATTGAAAAGGATGCCCAGAAACACAAAGCTTGTTTCTTAGGCTGTGAAGATATAATTGGGAGTAGGCTGAACTAGATGCAGAGAAACATGAAACAACCATATAAAGGCAAAGAAAGTCTGTCGTAATCACTGTCTGAGTTAAATCTGTTTGTGTAAGAAGTGTGTCAGCTCAGCCAACAGAAGCTGGCAGCTATGTGTGTGCAGCTAGTTTTTCCAAAGGAAGGCCAGAGTAAAACTAGAGTGTTTATTCTGGCATCAAGGCACTCTTACCCCAGCTGAAATCTCAGCTATGTTTGTTCTGAGTCCAGAATTATCTTAATTCTACTGTCTGGTGTCCTTCAGTATCCAGAGCTTTTACTAAAACTCAGCACTGCTCACCCTTTTCCATGTGGGGAAATTGAAGCCCAGGAATATTATCTGATGTACTGTCAGGTCAATAATTAACAATTTTGTTGCAGCCTCATTTGAGAAAATTGACAACATACCATAATTTCCGGGTGTAGGCTATCTGCTTTCGAAACAGTGCCCTAACAAAGCGCACCAATGTTTGCAAAGGGAGTGTCACACACAGCCCATGCAGCTCAGGGAATGAGGTCGCTGTACTAAACCCAAAAGCAAAATAATCATATTTACCTTATTAGAGAGAGGTCTGTGGCTGCCTCCATCTACACAGGTGTCATCTGGAGAAGTTACCTGGGAGCTGCAAGGAGATGGGAAGAGCATCATTGGAGCCTTGGAAAAAGCTATGGAGAGTGACTGGAATACTGCCGTGGTTGAGATTGAATTCCCGGGGAAGGGACAGAGCTAAAGGGACCCCCATACTCTACTGAGGGTGTGTGGGTGTGGCTGTGTTGTGACCGCAGGTGCTGGAGGTGACACGTGCAAGGAGTTGTGGGTCTGCTCATCAGCTAAGTAGGAGCTGGGCAGGTTTGTGGGATGATGGTGAAGCTGCCTAAACCTGGGCTAGCATGGGTGCTGGTCACACCAGCTTGGTGTCCCCAGGCTCAACAGAAACTGCTGCTGCACCTCCTGGTCAGTAGGGATGGATCCTGTGGAGCCACCAAGCCCAGACCAGAGCCAGACTCCATGTCCTTCTCCCCATGCAGGGCTGCACTGGGTACTAGCTGCTGCCTGCTCTAGGTCCCATAAAAGCCCTGATACAAAGCCAGGTGCTCTGCACAAAAGCCTGGTACAGATCTCTGGAGCTTCAGGCCAGTTCCTTCATCACAAATCCCCTTCATTCTCCATCAAATCATTCACACAAACTGCAAGGTATATGATGGTGTGTGAAAAGAAGAAAAGAACAAGAAAAAGCCATGAAAGAAACCTAAAATCTGTAATTCCTTTATGGAAAAATCTCACAGAATACAAAAAAAAAAAAAGGCAAGAATTTCATAAAAAGAATCTAACAAAAATTATAATGAGAAGTCTACAGAATTTTACCAACAATTATTACTTGTTCTTTTCATCGAAACGTTTATTCCTGCTAGAGTTCTGCAGCAAGCCTGAAAAGACTGCTTATAAAGCATTACATTATCATTTGGACCTTACATAAAGATTGCCAGGGAAATTATTTCCTTCTGCAAATCAGCAATTTCATATTTCAATTTGAATGAGATAGTTCACCTTTAACATTCATTATTATGGTTCTAATTGAATAGTTTTATGAAACATTCTTTTGCTACCTTGCAAATGCACTTCAGTGAAGTGAAGCCAGATGGGAAAGATGATTTACCTTTGTATCTTTAGGTGATTACCCATTAAACACACCTGCAATGTGAATGCGCATTGTCATCTAAGTTCCCCCAAACATATTCATGTTTCATAACATGAAATGAGTTAAATTCAGAGCTAGATTTGTATCTTTATTCATGAAATGCCAGCTGGGATGAAAGTATTAGAGACATTAGTAACCAGCTGTCAATCCCAAAATACCAGTGAATGTGATAGCCCACTAGGTGAAAATTTAATAGCCTACTAGGTTGACATACCACGTCCGTTGTCTAATTGCTGGAAAAAAGGACTTTGGCATCTCAGTGATCCACAAGAGACTCATCTCCCAGAAAAAGCAGACACACAAAATTTATCAGAGCCTAAGTTTAAAATGGTATAATTTTGAAAATTGTATTATCCAAATTTATCATGTATGTATCAGCTTTGAATTTAATCTCGGCATTAGATGACTTTTCCCCGGAGATGTACCTTGCCAAGAAGATGTATTTTTATTACTTTCCTATTTGATTTTTGTAATACTGATCCTTAGGCAAGTTTGAAAAAACAGCATCCCCGTCTGGTTTTTGCAGAAAGTTTGTGGATGTTGAAAAAGGTCTTAGGAAAGGATAATTTACCAACAGATACACAGCTTTCAGATCAGATTTAGCGAGATGACCAGCCTTAGGGAAACAGAGCAGGCCTTGCTAATGAAATCCTTTCCTTGTTATTGCTGTATCCATGACCTTACAATTTGCATGAAGTGCTGCCTCTTGCTATCAGCTGCCCAATATACTGATTCTTTGCTCTTCAGCAGTAAATGGCACCAGAGGGATGAGCAGGCCCCTACAATGTGCTGTGGCTGATGTGGCAGATGAGCCATTTCCATTTAGTGGTTTGGCTGGGGGTTTTTTTGTTTGTTTGTTTGTTTGTTTGTTTGTTTGTTTGTTTGTTTGTTTGTTTGTTTTGTCCTGGCACCTGATAGATAAGTTGGCTTTTGTAATCTTCTGAATCCTGTGATCACTCATGGTCTTACTGCACTGGTAACAATACAGGACTTGGGAATGCACAGGGAAAGAAAGCAGTATCTTACCTTGTATGGCATTGACCTCCTCATTTGTCTAATTGTGCTCAGAAGTCCAACTGCTGCAGAAAGAAGTGTGTGAACCCTGGGGAGTGGGCTCAGCCAAATACACTTTGCTCATGGGAGGCTCAGAGGCAGTTGCTGTCAGGGACAAGGCTTAATGCAAACCTAAATACACAAAGTAAAAAATTTTAGGTAAAAAGAACATAAACTCTGGTTTCTTTCACTTTCTACTCCATCTCTTTGCAAGCTGCTGTGCTTGCATTTTAAGAGAAGGGTCTGCAATGAGAAATGACAGTCAGAGTATTGGAAAGGTGCTGTAAGAGTAGTCTGAAATAGTATTTTCACTTGCCTGAAGCATGTCTGTGATTGCCAAGTCACGCTAACACACTACTCACAGAGCCTTGTTACCGAGAGGGCAGGCTGAGAACCTTGGTACAAGAGGTTGTTCCTTCAGCTGCAAATCCAGTCCAGCTCACAAATAAATAGGCTTTGACTCCATCCTGGAGGAGCAATAGTGGGTCACCTCAGTCCCTTCCCCCGTGGATTATTAAATTATTTCCTTCTGAAAATCAGCAATTTCACACTTGAATGAGAGAGAGTTCACCTTTCACAATTTAACAGTTCACAATTTAACAAAGTTAAATTAAATAAAGGTAAATTAAATTATTGTTCTAATTGAACAGTTTTATGAAACTGTGGGACTGGGACTGAAGGTGCAGTCCTCTGCCAGGAGAAAGTTCTTGCTGATGGACCAGACCACCTGCAGAGTCAGAGGAGGCAGAGCCCATGAACCCAGCTTTAGGGAGTGGGTGCCAGAGACACTAGGGTACTCTGTGCTCTAAGCAGTCCGATGTCCATAATGCACAAATCCCAGCATTACGTAGAAGCTATGCTGTGATTCAAGAATGCATCAATTATACTTAAGATAGAAGTAATTAGGTGGTGAATTGCTCTTAGATAAAGAAAACATTTAACAATGATTTAAAAATTTATAATGCAAGACTGGGTATATTTCTGCAGATGAAATCCTTTCAGGGGGTTCTCTTTTGAGCAAATACTCCATCGCATTAAAGTGAGGATTATGTGAAGATAAAGCCTTAGGACAGATTCTTGCCCAGTGTGAACTTGCACCTTTAGGATGGAGTATGGCTCTGCTTGTTTAAATAGCCATCTTTCTGCTAACATTCTGAATCATAGCTTTTGATGCTGACAATATACATTGACTCGAGCAAGCTCCCCACATGAACTCCATGTCAACCTATCAACAGCATTTCTTGCCTTGGACAGAGCAGACATCCTTCAACAAGTTTAGAGAACAACTGGCAAACACCTCTTATTAAAACAGAGGGCAAAAGAGCAACAGACCACGTGATTAGTGGACAACCCCCCAGCTATTTCAAAATAAATAAAAACAAATTAGACTGCAGAAATAATTTTTTTTAATTAGAAATATTTAAAAAATATGATTTTGATGAAGTTAAAGGTGGTGAGTTATACAAGCCCATACTGAGATACCAATATAATGTATATAATGTGCCAATATAATGTACCTGCAGAAACTTCAAATGTTAAAATTCTGGAGTGTGATTCATTCAGGCTCATCATTCAAAACTTTAAACATTCAAAAGTGGTCAACAGTTTTGGAAGAGACCACTCATATGGAAGGCACTGCCTGCAGATCAGGGCCTGGGTCTGTACCCTCTGCAGCATCTGCACCCTCAGAGCAACTGCACAGAATAGAGTCATGTAAGGGAGTGATCAAACTCACCTCAGGCAGAGTTTCATCTGGAGCTAGGGGAGTTATACTGGAATATGATTAGGCACAGTTAAGCCCAGACATAGAAGTGGAGCAGCTAATTTATGGTACTATTCATTCTTACTGAATAGGATGTATGTAAAAAATGTTTCAATATATGCTGCATAAATACCTGTGGGAAACAGACACAAAATTGCTCATGCTGTTTTTCTTTTTTTCTCCATAGCACATTCAGAACCACAGTGTTCCTGCAGCTGATTGTGGTCCCTCCTGCAGACTGGATAGTTGTAAGCCCATTTCAATCTATTTTCCTTATCTTGACAAAAATCAATTCATTAAAAAACGAGAGGTTCCTTGAAAAAGATGCATAATATTTGGTGCAGTAGTACTTCTAGGCAGGGTGGAATACCTACAGGAATGCTATTTGCCTGGAAACAAACTCCTCCTCATTTAGAACTGGAAGTATTTTTCTTTCAAGGGTGTTATAAGAAGTAACCTAATAATATGGAAATTTAGGAATATACAGAGGGGATAACAGCTTTACATGGTTTTGGCATGCTGCATGCATTGGATATAAACATTCACAAAACATCCAAGCTTGATAAAGGGGAAAAGTATTAGAAAATAAAGATTCAAACATGCTTTTTCATTGGGCAGATTGCAATTCTATGCACAAAGTTATAATTTGCATAAATAAAAAAAGAATGATGAAGTTGTTAAGTTTGGGGAACACATTTTGTAAACTAGTGAGTATATAAATAGTTGTATTAAAGTCTTTGCCAATCAAGTTTTTGAACTGAATTTTCTACAGTCAAAACTTGAGATCTGTATTGACAGCATTTTTACAAGTTGGCAAGTATGGGATTCATCCAAAGCCTATCGAAATCTGTGAGCATTTCCATGAGCTTGAATAAGGACTTTAACAGGATATGCTTCACAATGCAAATGACACAGCATTCTCAACACCTATCTCTGCAAAACTGCTTGAAGCTTTATAGTCAAAACGGATTATTTTCAGCTTAGCATTTTTCAGCATATTAAAAATTCAAAGTTTCAAGAGACTCCAGATGCTTATTTTTCAACACAGTATTCTTCAAAACTGTCTATATTTCATTTATCTACATGGAAAAAAACCCAGCTAATGAGTAGAACAGAGAACCAGAAGTCAGGAAAAGCATGTTGGATTCAATTCTGTATGTGATTTTGTGCAAAATAGTCTGTTCTTTGGTGATGGCAATGGTTTCCAAGTGCCATAGGCATGCTCTCCTCCAGCACTTGAAGTGCAAAGATTTTTCTACTGAGAAAGTCTGCAAAAAACAATTAAACTTTTTTCTTCAATTATCTGCAACCCAGAACAGATTTTTCCAGAAGAAATAGCCTAGAAAGCATCCATAATTTCATTGGCTGGTGTGGTTTCTGCAAATACCCACTAAAAATTACATTTACAAATCTGTCTGTAAGCAATAGAAGCTTAAACTTTAGGATGCCTTAAACTGCAGTTCTTCACACAGAATTACTGTACTGTGTAGAATATGGACTGGAATATCAAAAAGTAACAGTAAGAATAGGCGATAAGGTCTCTTTCACACAAGAAAATATTTGTAAATAGACTGGCATCAGGAAATAAATCCCACAATGATATCAAGCTCAAAGCCTGACCCAACGTCAGTGCTCCCCAGAGAGAAGGCAGTTTCCCCAGAGAAAATAATCCTTTCAGTGCTTCAGAGGCCAGGCAAGGCCTTGTTTGAAGGTTTATGATGTTACACAAATAGCTAAATGCAGCCCAAAGAATGTAGCATTAAAATTAGGATAAAACATGTAATTTTCTGAGTTTGATAGTAAAAAAGAAGTTAGTGCTATGTAATAACTGAACAATTTGCCATGATGGCTTTCACAGTGTTCTCTGTATTTTCATCCAATAAGGTATTTCTGGCTTGTTATTTTTGCATGTTGCTCAGGAAAATTGCATACTGAGATGTGAAGAAGAATGGTACTTTAGTTGTTAGATTTACCACACTTCCCAGAATGCTTTCCCACTCTCGGCCCCTTCTGTTCTTGGGTCGCACCTGCCTTGTGAGTAGGAGGGAGGGTTTCAGGCATGACTCCTGAGCATGATTAATATTTTGGTTTAGCCATCAAATAAAAAGATTTACAGAAAACAAAGATTGATATAAAATCATAGAATGGCTTGGGTTGAAAAATTACCTAAAAGATCATCTAGTTTCAAACCCTATGCCATGGGCAGAGAAATCTTCCAGTAGACCTAGTTACTCATAGCCCCATTTAGCCCAGCCTTGAACACCTTCAGGGATGGGGGGTTCACAACCTCTCTTGGGCAACCTCTTCCAGTGCCTTCCCACCCTCACAGTAAAGAATTTCTCTCTAATATCTAATCTAACCTTCTCCCCTTCAGCTTAAGGCCAGTCCCCCTTGTCCTGTCACTACATATCCTTGTAAGAAGTCCCTCTCCAGCTCCCTTGCAGTCCCTTCAGGTACTGGAAGGTGCTATAAGTATTCCTGGAGCCTTCTCTTGTCCAGGCTGAACAGACCCAACTCTTTCAGCCTGTCTTCACAGGAGGTGTTCCAGAGTTGAGATCAACTTAGTGTCTCCCCTCTGGACTAATTCCAATAGGTGAATGTCTTTCTTGTGCTGGGAGCTGCAGACCTCGACACAGTACCCTGGGTGGGGTCTCAAGATAAATCAAGATAACATTGCAGTGGGGGCTATTTTATTTTCCTAAGGTGAGGAAGTAGAAGGCCATGTTTTACACTGAATCAGAAATGAAGCTTTTATTCCACTTGGAGAAGTTTAACAAGAGCACCCACAGAAGTTAAAAGCTAGAGCTCATTCAGTATGATGGTGGGAGTTCTCTCTGGGCGACTCAGTGTGCTCACCTGGAGTAGAGGACCAGCCTCCCTCTGCCTGATGGAAACCGCAGATTTAGGAACTCAAGGGTTACAGACAAACACAAGTTCATATCCTGCCCTCAGAAGACTGGAATGCCAATTCCCTGCCTTGCTGGTAAATGCTCTGACCACCTGAGTGTTGAATGGAAAGAATGGAAAAGCATGACACCTTCCTCTTTTTGTAAACCAAATATTTCTCCCCACAAAGCTCATGAACCAAAATTAACCATTAAATTTTATCAGCAATTTTGGATCAAACAAAAAACTCCAGTAGACACAAGGGACGATTACTATAAGTTTGAATAGCTCCAAGCATGCAAACCCCTGTAGCTATATTTTATGGATGCTCTATTATCTTGCTGCAAAAACCAGACACCTTTGCTACAAAAGTAAATCATTAGTGAAATAAGCACTTACACTACTGGCTAGATAACCTGAAGGTCAAGAGCAGTTAGAAACTAGAACACTGCCCTAGAGTTACCTCTTGGTTTTTAATTTCCTTCACCCACAGCTGTGGCTCTGCTTGTGGACAGTCTGGGAACACCACCAATAAAACCACCAAAACTAAACAAATCCAAGAAACCCTGTCCTTTAATTCCTTTAATACATAAAAATGAACAAACCTTTTTTTTTTTCACATGCAAGTTGCCAATGGGTGGTTCAGTATTTTCCGTGGTTCTCTCTTCACATTCTGCCTATGCTAAAAAAACAGTGCGGGAGATGGGAAAGGCTGTTGTCCAGTTTTAAAAGATATAACAGACAGATAATACCAGGAATGTACCATATGTTAAGATAATATGAGACTATTTTATTTGGCTCCTTTGGACTAGTAATATTCAATAATATCCACATTCTTTTTATATCACTGCTTTTATGTTTGATAAGCTGTTATTAATAAAAAGCTCTAAAATGGTGTTTGGTACAGATGTTTTGTCATTTAATCTGCAATAATTAAGACAAATGAAGCAATTATATAAATGTTGCACATTTCCAAAACTGCCTTGATTTAAAAAACTTCATAACAGTCACCAACCACCTGGCTGACAACTTGATGATAGTACTTGATCCACCCAATACACAAGAATCTCCTGCTTCTTGGTTTTCTTCTTTGGGCCCAGAGCTGAAAAGACCCTGGGGTTCAAACTGAATGAAGGAATCACAGAGATACCTACATGGACCTAATTAAGGACAAATGCTAATTGCAGAAATTTAGCACATCAGGGTTTTGCATTTATGACATTTTCAGGACAGCTCTGTGGCCACATACTAAAAAGCATGAACAAGTGAAACCTAAAAAAGGCAGATAGATTGTGGCTTTTTTCCCCCCTTAATTATTTCCATCAAAAGAAATTACTGATACTTGACCTACTAATCTTATCAATTTGGTAACAAACCAACATTTCAAATTTATTTGCTCACCTACACTTATCAATTTCTAGTAAAACCTGTTTTAAAAAGATTGAGAAATCAAGAACTGAATACAGAGGCAATACTCTCAGCAAGCTTCAGCTGGGATCCAGCCTTTGGTGACTGACTGACATCAACAAGTGCTAATGAATCCAAATGGAAAAACTGAGAAGCATTTGGAGAGCTGAAGTGAAAGGCTGCAGCCAACTTGCTGCACTGCCAAGCCCCAGCTGCAGCCTCTGCACTGGCTCTGCAGCAGCGGCGCTCTGTGATATGACCTGGGCAAACAAGGTCTCCAAGCAGCATTGCCATCAGGATTGGTCAAAAATGGGTCCCCCAAGACAGACTTGAGATAGATACTGTTAACACTTCAGCTGTCTACATATAGTCAAAAAAGTTGGGATTTCAGATGGTCCAAGACAAGCCTTGCCTCCTTTCTCATCTTGTAAGTGGAGCTCGATTTCTCAATTTAAATCTGAATTCTATCAAAGCATGTGAAACCTGTCACTAGCATGGGCTACAGCAAGATCAATAGGGAAAAAAGCAAACATTCCCAAGGTAATTCAAATAATAAGCTAATAGCAACAAAAAGGAAGAGCAGACGGACTTACAATGACTGATCTGAAGCTTCTAGTGTTACCCCACAGCAATTTTTCTCCCATACAGGATATCTTCAATATGTAGCTTCTGTGTAGCTCCCCAGAAATGAGAGACGAAGGATAGCAATTCTCTCCACTTCCCCCTGCCACCACCTTGAACCATTGTTTTCCATCAGCCTTTTTTTTTCAAGAGGCACAGACTCATTTACAAGTTGCACCCTAGACACACGTCACTATCCTTTTGCAGCAGCTTTGTCTATGTTTTCTTCCTTAATATTAGAATCACTTTGATTTATGCAAATGTGCTGCAAATAGAGGATTGACATCGCATGCAGCTAGGCTAAGGACTGGCAAGTGAGTTAGCCAAATAATTAACCTGGGTAAGTGACAACTCAGTTCTAAAATGTCTGTTAAATTCCCCTAAGTTACCCTATGTCTCAAGAAAATACAAAATAAAACCCGAGGTCTAGTAAAAAAAAAAAAAAAAAGTAGAAAAAAATGCCACAAATAGTCAAAGGGATGATTTTCTTATCTAGGGAAATTCAAAGTGAAAGCTTCCATTTATCATTCCACAATTACCTATCTATTATGAATGATGGTAGATCTTGAACACGGTGAAAGGCAGCATAACTATACAAAGAATGCAGATTGTTGCTGTAAGTAATGACAGCAGAAATTAACCAAGGGTTGGTTGTGCTGCATGAAAGTAGTAATTTCCTCTTCACAGTGCACCTGCAAGTATGAAAATGCTATACTGAATGTATGATTAAGCATAGCAGCCATGCTCATGTCATATATAATTAATAAGACCAACTAATAAAGCCAGCAACAAATAAACTGAGAAGAAATTCAAGGGCAGAAGATCAACTGAGAATACCTTTGCACCATAAAATATAAAAGCCTTGATGCATCAATTGGTGCCCTGAAGACAGGGAAGAAAAATCCAGGTAATTTTTTTCTTTTGAACAATGATATAAAAAATGATGCAAGCAATTACACCTTCAGATTCCCAGCTGCAGTGCTCACATTGCAAATAGTTACAAATGAAAAACACACACAACTACAAGTAGCACATGGGGATGAGAAATCAAGCCAAGAGAGAAAAAAAATTCCAACACTATCACTTTCACATAAAAACTTACTCCTATCATATCTCCTGTGTTTTGGTTACATGCCTACAGTAGTTTACACAAAATAACAGGGAATGAGGAACAGAAGACACAGCTCTCAGCATAGCTGAGTTGATGTTGCCTCAACAGCTTTGATTATAGGATGATGTTTAACTCTTAAAATCAAGTATAAGAAAATGAAAGTGTTCCAAACTAATTTCACTGAGATTTTAGTTCTGCACCTTTGAGTTCTTGCCCAGCATTACAGACTGTTGAAGAAACTGAGTTCACTTTCTGAAAGGAATAATTAATGCATATTAAATATGCCAATGTAAGAAATACAATTAAAAACACCTGTAAGCATGTGAAACCCATCACCAGTAGCAACTGGGCCAGCATGGGCTAGGAGATGATCAATAGGATGAAGCAAACATCCCCCAGGTATTTCAAACACAGCTTGGTTGTAATGCGTTAGGAGATTCCAACTCCTATATGGCAACTAACAAACCAAAGTAAGAAATTACTAACCTTGGAATCCTTTTCATATATTTACAGTAACTTCCAGTAGCACAAGCTACTGGGAAGTGAGTTTTTACCTTCCAGAATGTGCCATTTCACATGACAACTTAATGCGTTTCAATCAATATGCAGAAATATGATATTGAATAGATTCTGAGTCCTAAAACAAAACCACCCAAACCAAAATGCAATGAGGTTGTTTATATGCAATAGAAACACATCTATGTTCTTACTTTAAAAGCTTCAGTTTGAATGAATACAAGTGCTTTTAATGATTGGAAAAGCTCTTCTTTCACAGTAAAAATTGCCAGAAAAGTTACAATTCCAAAGGAATACTGATGTAGAACATTTTACTGATTTCAGTACAATTAGACAATGCAGTAGGCACTACACAGTGGTGTACGTAGGAAAATATTACAGTTTACTCAAATGTACCTTTATCTAACATGGTGATTGAATTAAAGAAAGATAATTTCAGTTCTTAAACTCCTTAAGAAATTAAACACTAGAAAAATTAAACCACATTAGCTAAGGGAATAAAATTAGATTTCTGCAACTAAAAAGCCATTCTATTGAACTTCTCTACAAGAAAGTAAATTTTTTTCTCTTCTGCTGCTCTGCTCATCTCTGTTTTACACAGGACACATTTATCTGCCATGATTAATTAACTTTTCTATTAATGAACATTTAAGAATTAATATGATGCATTTAGTGTCACAGAACATGTCTTGTCGGGGAGTTTTAAAATCTGGGCAGGATACTTTTCCATCTTGGAATCCAGAAAGATTTGGGAAAAGATCTCTCCGTAAAGTAGATAAGTGAGATGAAAAATTAAGTGCCTTCTTTGCTCAGTGTGGTATATGTTACTGGCTCATCTACCCATTTCTTCCTACTAATTAAGGGCAACTACTAAAACCCCCAAGCACTATATATGCTGCCACCACAGTTCTTGGAAACAAGGTGTGTGAGGTTACACTAATTCACCAGAAGACAACCAAAACCAAGACCGACGTGTTTGAGTTTAAACCACCCTGTTTTCAAAATGACTGTGCTTTGGCTACCTCATATCCAGCTGGACTGATTTTCCAGGGCACAAAACACAGTTCTTGCTTTCCACAGTATGGCTACTGACACAAAATAAATACCAAAAGAAATTAATGTTCAAGCTCTCTGCTAGAGCAGAAATTGAGAGCACATTGAGTAAACCCCCATTGACAAGATGGTTTGAATAACACACACACAGTTACAAATAGTTCTGTTCTGGTAATGCCTACAGAGACTAGTGGAGGCTGGATTGTTATTATCCATAGTATGGTAGCTGCCAGAGATCCTGGTGTAAAGTAACTAAGGACTCTGTGAGAATAATGCATCTCTCCTGGTTAATACGAAATCATGTTATAAAGCACCAAATAAACAAAAACCCCATAAATTAAACCTGAACATCATAGATCTACAGAATCTAGGACAACTCTCATGGGAAGAAAATATTGCATTAAAAGTCTATTCATCACTCAGTACAAGTAACAAATCATTAAACTGATGCCAAAAAGGGTAAATGAAGCCTTGCTGTAGTAGAACACAAAACTCCTAAAACATAAAACTTATTCATTGATATATCCTACTCTTACACATATAGGTATTACTTAATTCTAGTACTGCAGAAGAGTCCAAAACTAAAGTGCTGCCCAGCTTAGTGAACTTCTTCCACCCTGTCGGGGTCTGATGAGCAACTATGTCACCAGATTATCAGACAAAATATCTCCATCTTCCTTGACCTCAGAGTTCTTTCCTAGATGTAGTTTATATAAGGAATTATTTTTGTATCAAATATCCATTCTACAGTTAAGAATATCTACATCAGACCATAAGAACCCTTGCCATACCTGTTGTATTTTACATAAAGCCACTGGGGTTTAAAAAATTCAGTAAGAATTTAATTAACAATTTGAAAGGTGCAGATTGCTGGCGGCCCATTTTGCTCATTAATTTAACAGCAAAACCTATCCAACTATTAATTAGAACATTTCCAAAACAAGTGAAACAGCTGTGGCAGTCCAGGCTGTTCCATTATTATTTTCTTATATGCTATGAATATTTAAAATTGCAAGGAACTTCACCATACTAGCACAGACCCTGAAGAAAAAAAAATTACAAATACACTGAAAACTTACTTGACTCAAACAAATTTATTGGAAGAGAACTATGTGCTCTAGAAGAAAAAACACATGATCATCTGAAAGTCAGGACATTAAAACAGAGGCTTTTAAGAACCTTTAAGATATTTTGCCAAAGAGGGGTTCTAAAAGAATATTAAATGCCACAGCTATGAAGAATAACAATAGATATACCATTTGCCTTTGGAGCATGTCGACCAGTACCAACACCTTACTAATGCTAGTTAAGAGGAGAGTCAGACCTCTAATTAAATTATTTCAATCTTCATCTTTGCTGCCATCTGTAGGTAGCTTGAATGGTACAAAGAAGACAAGAAGAACGTTTGAATCCAGACAGATAACAGTCCTGTGATCAGGACCTATGTCGGTGAGAAAGCATGATGTTCTTGTTACCTGTCCCTCCTGACTTCAATGCTAAAATTAGGCAGAAAAATACACAAGATAAAACATACAACAGCTTGTGGCTTTGTCTCTCTGTGCACCTCAAAATAGTCTTGCAATTGAGGTAGTAAAAAAAAATAAGGGAAATTAAGTTAGAATCACTGAACCATAGAATGATTTGTTTGGGAAGAGACATTAAAGATCATCTAGTTCCAACTCCCCTGCCGTGGGCAGCAATGCCATTCAGTAGATCAGGTTCCTCAGGGCCCCATCCAGGTTGGTGTTAAACAATTCCAGGGATGGGGCATCCACAGCTTCTCCAGACAACCTCTTCCAGGGCTTCATTGCCCTCTGAGTAAAGAATTTCTTCCCAACATCCAAACCCGCTCTCTTTCAGTTTGAGGCCATTTCCCCTTGTGCCATCACTTGTGCCTGTATAAAAATTCCCTCTCCCTCCTTTTCACAAGCCCCTTCCAGGTACCGGCAGGCTGTGATGAGGTGTCCCCAAAGCCTTCTGTTCTCCATGCGAAAGTGCCTCAGTTGTTGGCTCCGTGTTGAGGATCCATGCTATTTTACAGCATTATTACACTCTGGTATGCACCAGAACACCTGTAATTTTGAGTATAATTATGAAATATAATTCTTGGTGCGTGTCTGGTAGTTGAAACTTAGTCTCTTTTCAGTGAGTCATGCAATGTTTTAGCCAAACTGTTACTGTTAAGAAAATTTTTTAAAAGAAAAATAAACCAAAAGCAGAAAAGTTGATAATAATCTTAAACCCAATATGATCAGTTTTGGAAATCTGAAATTAAACAAATGAGGCCAAAAATTGAAATATTTGATTTAATGACCGCACAGTTTTAATACATAAAAATAGATACTTAGTAATGAACAAGTTTATACAAACCAGACTTCTTTTGTATGGTACAAAACAATAATGGAAATAAAAAAAGATTTGCTGGACTACAGGGCAAGACAAAAGAACAATAAAACATCGTTGAAGAAAAGTTTTAAAATTATCTGAGTCTTATTTCATATATACAGTGCAATGCTTTCATTTAACAAATACAAAATTTACTATTTAATCTATCAACATCAGGAAATATATAAAATGTCTTTGAATGACAATCTTATTTAAAAACTGATGCAAATACAATAGCGTTTTTAGAATTCTGAGGTAATATTACACATTAAATAAAAAAAAGTTCCAATAAATAAAACTAAACTGAAGGCAAAGTGCAATTCAGTGAAAATGAGAAGATAAAGCTTTTATTTTAACAATAATAGATAAATAGTTACTAAAAGTGGGCTTGAGCCATAAAAAAATATTTTGGCTAATTTGCCATGTTTTCAGATAAACTGTATAGCTATTTATTCATAAGCCAACCTTCCATGAATCCAATTCTACAGAGAGGGGAAGGGGGGCAGTGTTTATTTCCAGATTTCTTTACAACCATATTCAGCTATCAGAAATTTAACATTGCTTGAAGCTGTCTAGTTCATTCAGTGCAATGGTGAAAGTTTCATTTATTTCTTAGCATCTGAAATCCTGTACGTTAAAATTTATTTTAAAATCTCCATTTGGGAGAAACAATGTAAAATGCAGAATTTTTCAGTGCTGCTTTTAACACTCTCTGTGCTAACCCAGTTTAGTTCTCTGCTAAAGTCAACAAAAATTTTACTACTGGTTTCAAGGACAGCACAAAGAATACATTGCCAAATATTCTAAAATATCCTAGTATTTATCTCTGCTTTAATAAAACAGTAAAATCACCAGTAACTCATAAAGATATAGAATAAAATCAAATTTACACTTCGCTATTGAAGAATATCCACAACAGCTTTGAAACTATGAATTAGACAGATTAATTTGTTCATAATTTGTTAATCTGTTGATTATATGCAAATAATACAAAGAGAGAAAAGAAGACTAATATAATATCTGAGCACAGACACTACAAGATATTTAATCATCCATGCCCCAGCAGAAGTCAATGGGAAAAGCTGACAAATTAGATGCCAAAGTGTCTTGAATGATCTGGGCCTCATTCAGCTGAAAGAAAAATCTATAGAACACACAGTAGCTATTCATATTTAAAAATACTATACTGCATGCTAATAAATTCTTTCCATTTAATGAATAAAACCCAGACTTACAATTACATCAGTATTTTAGAACCATTTATTTCCCAGCTCCTAATTTGATAACTCAGAGCAGACATACCAATTATTCATTTCATGTAGTTTGTGCAGTGAAAAACACAAAACATTGTCTTTAAATGCTGGTCTTCAAATTAATGGAAGCTTCAACATTCTTCTGAAATGTTATTGTATTCACTTTTGTCACAGCTTACTTAAGACTTTCAACAGAGTTGCTAAAAAAATGTTAGCATGATACACTATATCAGTTTGCCATGAACTGTGGATTTAATCCTCTTCCTGAAAGCATTTCACCATGTGTGGAATTTATTTTACATATCTAGTTTTGATTAATATAATGCTACAGTAGATCTGGTTATTTTGCTGCAAAGAATGAACATACAAGTTCCTTAATACCTGTAGCTTGAACTTGAATCCCCCCAAGCTGAAAAAATACCTTTTAACACTCTTGTACAATCAAGTGTAAAAACTGAATATAGAACCTTTAAAACCTCTTATTCATAAAAAATAATTTTTAGCAGTAAATGGCACTATCAAAACCCTATTTCTTCACAAGCAGTTATTTACATACTTCTTAGACAACTGGTTTCACTAAGAAGGAAAACCAGAATAATAAAACTACATACATTTTATAAAGACTAAAATTCCTATTTGCCTTTGTGAAAAAATGGCTACATGCTGATGTTGTACATTTCTCTATTATTCATGTTAATTGAAAACATTCTACCACTGGGATTAACTAATAAAGAAATGTTCTGTATATTATCTCCCAGTGGGAATCCTTGATGTAAAGGAATTATGATTAATGATAAAGTGCTATCAAGAAAAAACTAAAACTTAGAAATTGCCTAAGCTAGGTTTTGTTTATCAAAGAGACAAGCTTTTTGTACAGAGAAAGCTACCTTCTGTGACAAAGCAAGCAGTAAATGTATTGCCATTCAGGTGAAAACATACACTTCATATTTAATTAAAAAAAATAATCTAAGTGAGATAAAACTGGTATCAAGAGACATAACAATGAAAAGCTTAAAGGCACAATCAGAAGAGAGTGAATGCTACATAAAAATGCTGTTCTTTGATTATTAAATGTTATTCTAGACCAAACCCCTCTGCATTTGAAATTCCAATGATCAGCTTTTGCTTCAGTTCCTTCTTGTTCTTGTAAGGAGGGAGGCAAAGCTGGTTGAAGCAGGTATGTGCCACAGGTAACCTAAAATAATTTAAAAAATACCCAACAAAACACACTTAATAATAATTCAATAGAAGCAGAACACTGCCAACTGCCTACACATTTTCAGTTAAACATTACTTAAGTAAGAAACCTGGTAAAAGAAACATTTATCCTAATGTTGGTTCAAGTTCTGCTGAATGCAAATAACACCACTATTGGTCATAAGCACCTCAGGTGAATCTGTTTGCCTGCAACTCCCTGTCTTTATTTTTTTGTTAAGTTGGAAACATCTCCTTCCAGATTTTGGAAACTCCAGGTACCACATAACGTCTCTAAACATGAACTGTGGGTACAGTCAGAACGCACAACGTGAAGGACGGTGGGTCCTGCAGTAGGTATAGATAAACCTGGAGGAACCACGGTGAGGATACAGAACTCAAGGTCAGCCAGGCAGAATACATCCTTACAGACATCCCTCAGCCAACTGAAATGCTGGACACTTTCAGCTGCAAGTTTCTTCTGAGCAGAGAGTTTGAAAACATGTATTGCAGATACTAAGGAATGCCTGACTGAAACACTGGAAACTCTGCTTCTCACTAGAACAGATTAGTTTGATGAGCCACAGCTAAAAAGAAGCCAGGGATCTTCTTGCTCTTTAAATTTTCAAGTGACAAGCAGGACAGCACTGAGGGTATGGCCTGGTCCTACAACTGATTACTTGAGGGGAGAGAGGAGAAAGACAATGAGCTGAAGCTCCACCTGATACTCGGAAAACACACTGAAAAATTTCTAAAACTTGGACACTTAAAATTTAAATTTTATTATGTGGCTCAAAAGCTCTCTAGTTCTCTTTTCATTTAATCCGTCAGTGTTTTGAAGGGCATATGATCATTGGTAAACCCCCTGGAAAGGGGGTTGAACCCCCTAGATGTGGAAACTCAAGCTACTTTCCCCTCCCTGCCCTTTAAAAGATTAGCAAAGATCTGTCAATCAGACTGGAGTTACATGCTTCAGAATTTGGAAAATTGAGAAACTTTTACTAATTTGCCAATTCTTATTGCTATTATATTCTTTGATCCTTTTGTGTGAGCAACATATCTCCATTCATCCCTGTGCAGGCAGTCTGACAGTGACAACTCTCTTGCAAAACAGACCTACATCAGTTTAAAATGCACACTATTTCAAAATCCATTTTCTCATTTCTAAGAAAAAGAACAATTTACAGAAGGAACATAAACAGAGATTCAATGTTGACTGATTTTTTTTCATTTTTCCTCAGATGCTCATACTCCTTTAACATCATTGGAACCAGCATTAGAAATATCTCGGTAACAAGATAAATTGAATTTAAAAACAAAACCAAAGTTCATTTTGTTTATGCATTTAGTTTGGCTCTCCATGGAAAACCCCCAAAAAATTTTACTTTGAAACTATAATTCTATTTAAGTATTTTGATTACCCTAAATGTCTGAGAAATCTAGATAAAGTCAGTAATTACTGCTTATCAGTGACTTTCAGAGCAACAAGCTTTTCTATACAGCTTTCCAAATTACTTAAACTGACTTTTCCAGTCTTGAGAAGGAAAATACTAGCTAGAAAGTGTGTAGAATGTCTCAAGTCAATTCAATACAAAATACAACACTACCAGAAACATAAGAACTTGGCATGAACAATATAATCCTCACAATGAAATTGCAAGACTGCTTTGTTCTGATATCTTCTGAGCAATTTCTGTATCAGCCATACCCCAGAGGCCCTAAAGGAATGCTACATCTTTGCAGCCATACATGTTAAAATTCTTATTTAGACCATCAAGAGAAAACGCAAGTATTTTCTGCAGGTGCAGGGGCTGCTATAAATAATGCCATAAAATTCAAAGAATTCAGTAAAAATCATGGTGATTCAAGTATATTTTCATTAGTTCAGCTGTCATATAAGAACCATTAAATGGATAATTTATTTGAATTGAAAACATGAATGGGATCTCTATAAATAAAGAATTACTGGCCTCAAATATAAACATTGACTGAGAAACAATTTTATGCTAGATAGTCACCTGCAAAATTTATGCAATCAATAAATGGGTATTTTGAAGACAAACTAAAGGATTCCATGAAGTTTCTTCTTGTATATTTGTTTGCTCTTCTTTAAAAAGACATTCAAGAGCAATAAGGTCTCTTGGGAAACACTGTTATGAAAAAAATTTAAAAATCCATAAATACTACTTACCAATTTGTGGATGTTTCACTCTTTGAAATCTTGAAATTCAAATCAGCCATTCCTCCCACAGGTACTCTATCACTTCCTGTAGCAAAATGTAGCAGCTTCTTTTGAAGGTCAAGAGAAAATCCAAGTACTACATCCCAGAAGTATCTATGCTCAGGGCAGAGAGAGAAGAAAATGTTGCAAGATGAAATATCATGAACAAACAGTATGAAGATAATAATACAACCACAAGTACTACATGAGGAATGTCACTTACTGAGAATTTAATTAATGTAATATATAGGAGATCAGTAGTATCCCAGTATACAAGGTTAAATTCCTAGGGAATTGATAAGTACAATGTTTTATTAATTTTGGAATTATATCTTGTCAGATGACACCCCAACCCACCTGCCAAAGATAAATGCTTTCTACTCACTAATATAAATGTCCTTAGTATCAAAGAGAATTGGAAAAAAAAGACTATTTTTAGAAGACAGGATAATAAAAATAAATACTCAGATTTCTTATGGAGGATTTGAAGCTGTTCTTTTTAAACTATCTCCACTTCCATCTAGTCAGAACCTTTTAAGGATATTCAGCAACACACACCATTAAGGACCCAACTCTTCCTACCTAGGATAATTTAATAAGAATCTTTGTCTTATTTGGAAATAGGTTTTTATTCAATCATTCTCAGATTATCCTTGAAGAGATTCTGGTGAAATATTGGTGAAAGGTTAAAATTTTATGATGTTTTCAAATTCAGTATTTAGAACAAAAAACACGAGCCTACCGTATAGTAAGATCAGTTTTTTGGTAGCCCTCGTATTGGGTACTTCGCTGTAAAGCAGACATGTCCAGTTCAGGGCTGCCACAAACAAGAATTTCAACCTCTTCTGGACGAAGCAGCTGCCAGAAATCAAAGATAAAATATATTTTTTTTTAGATGAGAAATTATGCTACTATATTAAGATTAAATTTTTATTTTGTCATTCTAGAAAAATTAACAGACTATCATTCAGTATAAGTCTCTACCTTGGATATATACTGATTATAGAAAAATTAATCCCTCAGCACTTTAAACAATCTTTTACTATTGTAGGTAGTAAAAAGTAAATTACTGGATAAGACAATATTCTAGCATATTTCTTTTGTACCTCATCTCTTTCTCATTCTTACATTTATTACATTGACTTGTCTGCCATCTGATTAGATTACAAATGGGTCAGGAAGAAAATTAAGTTTGTATGGATGAAATTCTGAGGAAGGGTCTTGATGTCAATTTTGGTTACAATTTCAATTTAATTTACACTGACCAGTCCCAGTGTAGGTAGCTGACAGAATTTGGCACTTAATTGTACCCACTGCTGTGCAAAGCAAGTACTTATGACAACAAACCACTAAACTTGCACCCGCAGAATCTACTTATTCATTTACTACAACACTGCAATATTGCATGGCAGTATGTCATGGCATTTCAGTGGATTCTCATTCTCCTTCCGGAACCTTCCCTGCAGTCAGTCGCATCTCGCCTTGCTGCAAGTGTGTCATAGTTCACTAATTTCACAGGCACTGAAAAAATCTCATGCAAATTGCAACTGCCTCTTCTTTCTCAGTGCAGAAGGGATGATGTAAATGACAAAGTCATTCCAACAGCCAAACAGGACTGAAGAGAGAATGTTTAATCTCAACCTCACTGAGTGTTCTTCCCGGAAAAAGTAATAGATGTTTTCAGAGGAGTCACTCAGGAGCACACAGACATAGTTGCTCTGCAGTTCATAACTGTAGGGAATACAGAGAAACCTCAAAAACATTCACAAGAGATCCTGTGAAGCGTCTGTGAATGCATACTGATAAATAAAGCTCTTCAGGTTAGGTTTATCTGTTTGCAACGGAACACTACAGAGAACAGTTGACTACCTGCTTAATTTTTTCTACTTATGTTGGCTTAATCAAGCCTATGGATTAATCAGTGTTCTTTACAAATCTTAAAATCAACCAGCACAACTTGTTTAATTTAGATAAGTCACTGTCAAATACTTAAAACAGAAGTGAAGAGTTATGTTTCACTTTATTCTTACCAGTAATGCATATGAAGCGCAGACACTATGAAATCCATAATAAAAAGCTGCAAATTGTTTGTAGATCGATTTGTTGAGAAGAAAATCAACATAGAGCTGCACATATTCTAAAAAGGAAAAAACATTTTGTTACATTATAATAATTTTAATCAATTATTTGTTCTGCTCTCCTGAACTGTAGTGAATTATGAAAAATGAATGCATTTCATTTTAGATACCATTAAATTGGTAGGCATACTAGAAAGGACTACAGTAATTTCATTTTCACACTGTTAACGAAAACCTAGGCTTAGAGGAATGAAAAAACTTTAATCTGCCAAATATGTGTAATTAATATATATTGAGGTACCTTTCCTATTCTGATTTGTGACTGGAATTTTATCTCCATTTGGCTTTAAGTTGTAAGATTTTATAACACCAAATTCTTCCTGAAAAACCTAGAGAAAAAAAGGAGTCAAGGTCAGTACTGGAAAATACATTCATATTCTCATAAATTATAGATCTGATATTTATTATGCCATGTATTTCCCCTGTCTCTCTCTTTACCATATGCTGTAATTCTGAGGGTTATTGGGCTTTTAGAAGTTAAAAATTACAATTTTCAACAAATTGCTCAAGAAATCAGTATTTGAAGTAAAAAAATTGAGCCTCTTACACATGTCAAACTGACCTGCTCTGGAGGCTCTGGAGGCACAGAGCTTTTCATACAAAAAAACAATCTAGGAATAGCAAATACAATTAAGAAGGTATTTGTTCTGCTGTAGCTTACCTAGGAACTAAAAAGTACCAACTTGAAATTTTATTAACTGGTATGTGTTCTAAAGCAATGAATAAATGAAAAAGACTTCGTTGAGTGAAGTAGCAGTTAAGACATAAAGGTCAGGCAAAACTTTCACAACTTGAACAAGCTATTGCTGAAGTGAGATTTCCTGGACAGAGGGTATTAAGGAAACAAGGAAGCTCTGACTAGCTTCTGGGTTAGACACAAAAGGGATTGTCTTGCAGCCAGATGAATTCTGCAAGCCAGGGCACTGATTGCAAGGTGATGGTGTCAGAGAAAGAGCTGGAAATGCCCCAGCAGCTGGCTATGTGACCCTGGCAGTCAGCACTTGGAGGCACCTACACTGTCAGGGAACAACAGCTTCAAGCCCCATCACAGTCAGCCTCTGTATGCCCAGAGGCCCCAGAACAGTACTGGTCTTGAAACCTGTGCAGTTATTTACAAACAATCAGCAATTACACCACAGAAGGTCACTCTATTGCCATTTTAACGTCGGTAAAAATTACTGAACAAGTCTGAGAATCATTTACAGTTGTGTATTTAATGACCTGAAAGGTTGAGTAAAAATCCTCTTCGACATTGCCTTCATAGGACAGAAGTTCATTTAGTCCGTGGGCCAATTCCTACAATATGAGTAAGAACTCTTTAGTGAATCTACAAAACTAAGTGATGCACTCTGCAAGGACGTGCCAGAAGCATTACTTTACACAGAAAGTACGTTGGAAAAAGCTGTATATTTAAAATGCATGCACAGAGAAAAACTCACTGCTTAATTAATATGTGTATTTTTATTTCAGTATAAACTGTCACAATTTTATTTTTACTACAGATCAGATTTTGGTATTCTAACTTCAAGTAATAGAAAACATGGAGATTTTCTGTTTTCAGCAGAAGAAAAGGAGACTTTGTCAGCTTGTACTGAAAAACAAAAGTTGTTCTCAAACAGTTTATAACTCAAGCATTAAATATAAACAAATCAGGTTTTAAATCAGTAATTTAGCTTCTTAAAAACCCATAATACTTACAGGCATAATCTGAAACAGGTCATCTAATGTGACATCACAGATGCCTACAAGCGTGTTATGATCACAGGGAACAATGGGAGGACTCAATAATTTCTTGTAACAGCAAGGTGGGAAACGAATATCCAAGGCTATGCTATTATATACAGCAAGTCCCATAAGCTATATATGTCAAATGTTAAGGGCAAAATTAACATAGCCTTATTATAGTTAGTATTTTAGTAACTTAGAAAAAATATTTTAAGATTTTATTCAGCATACTCTAATGCATGCTCCACAAACAGAAGGAATGGAAATTATTTAATTTTTTCTGGACCGACAGTTTTAAATGCAGTTTTGCATTACAATTAAGTAGCAGTTAAAATGGTCATATGATGCACATTGACAAAACACTTGACAATCTTCTTCATAATATCCTATACAAGTATTTCTACAATAAATTGTTCCAAAGTATTGCTATTAAAAAAAAAAGAGAACTGTATACATATATATTTTCAATCCACAATAAGTTCTACTGAGAGCTCAATATATCAATGTTTCTTTTAAATAAATCTAAACATATAAAACCAAACCTCCACTGGTAAAGTGCAAAAAGCCACATACTGATCAACAGGGAGCAACTGATCCTCAATGAAGCATTAATGCATACAGGTGCATTGATGTTTACTGAATGAAACTCAGAGGTTTAAGTACACTAAAAATTACAACTTATATACAAAAAAGGTTGCATGTTTAATCTTGATCCTAGTATTTTCTGACTGTAAAATGTATGATGTACCCACACACCACCATTTTCTTCCTATTTTTAGTTCACTTGCTAGAATGACATTCAAAAAAATTCATTAAAAATGGAGCACAGTTGCATATACAACCTCTGAAGGAGCTTTAGCCAGTGCCTTATTTCGCCCCCGTGTCAGCTCGTGGTTCGGCACCGTGTAGCGGACATGAAAGGATACAGCTCCAACCAGTCGGAATTCAGAGTAGTTATCGCATTTAAAGCTGCTGAACCAATGGCAGTGTGAGTCCTTGTGGTAGGTGAACATGCCTGCAGAACAGCAACATGACAATTACAAAGCCTGAACTTCAACAAAGCCTCATCTTTGTCACACACGCACCCTTAGAAGTGCTCCTTGGTGTGCCCATATCTCCATGCTTGTTCTCAGCCCCCTCATCCCACCCGTGGCAGGAGCCTGCAGGCAGGTGCTTGGGAAGGACCACCAAGGGCAGTGCCAAGCCTGAAGCAGGCTCAAGCCCACCAGCCCTGTTGGGTGCCAGGGCAACATATTCCTCAGGGCCTCTAGTTGTAGATATTCTGCACTGTCTCTGTACAATCTGTTTCTTCACTGTACTTCAGCATCTGTACAGCCAGAAACATTAAACAGTCTAACCAATAATTTTCTTACTGCAATGTAAAATCATTTATTTCTTCCTTTCTTCCTAGGTCAATAACAGATACAGTCTTTAGAAATGCTGGCATGAATCCCATAATACAAATACCATAAGCTTTACCTTCTTAGAATAGAAATCCATACAAAGTTTATGTTATACACACACATTAGCAGCAAAGGGGTTAGTTTCACATTTGCTGCCAAAAAATTTTATCAGAGAAGTTGAAAAAGTTACTCATGGGTCTAAATGACGAGCTAGATCCTACTGAAATCATGAGTATAGACAAGTTTGACTGCTATTTGCATCAGATATGGAACATTCTGTTTTAAAGAGTGACAGAACATAAAAACCTACATAATGAAAGCAGATAACAGCTTCAAGATGCCTAGGAAGTATTGCTCAGAGAAGCAAGACATACTCTAGATAAGTGTGCACTAACAGTGAAATTAACTTCAGCAATGCTGAATTAAACTGGATGAAACATGATGACTGGTTTTAATTTGTTGGGATTAAATGGGCCAACAGTTCATGATTGTTTCCACAGCCTGTACAAACCAAAGCACTGAGTAGTTCTAAGGACATCTTGCATGCAACAGCTCACTGCAATCTCTGTTTGAAGATATAGTTGGTGAAAAGTAATATTTAAATTAAAAAAAATCAAAGTCATTTTGATTAAAAAAAAAAGAACGAAAATCCAACTTGTTTCAGGGACATCTAGTTCTTATGATAAATTATAGGCAAAATCTGCATTCATGTTTTTCCTCCCTACTCTCCTGAACAATTTATTTTTTGAATTTTAGCTCAAAAAGGTGCTCATCACAAAAGGTTCAGACAGTTCTTTCACCAGAAGCAACAGAACAGTTGCATGTAAGGCAGAGTAAGGTTCACATACTAAAAGACAGCAGGGATGCAGGAACAAAATAGGTTTCAAATCCCACTTATTAATTGTCCACAGCAAGATGAACAAAGCATTGCAAAATGCATAGGAGGGCAGACAGCTGAGTTAATTATGAGTTTCTAAATTCCACAAGTTAAATCTGCAGGATTAGTTAACCTGCAAAGGGTAAGAACAGTGATGTTTTCCCTTCTAAGCTTCTGACATACATTAATTGCAACTTAAACATTAAAGACAGCAGAGGATACCATCCCTTTCGAAAGGACATTAATATTTCTGAACTCCTCCCACATTTGGCTGACAGTCATAACAATGAAAGAATTTACACTTTAAAGCAAGGAAGCCTGCCAGAGATGGTGAAAAAATAAACTACTCTGAATGTTTCCAAACGCATCAGTTACCAAGCTCTGCTGACAACATTTTTACTAACAGAACTGTCAAAGTTACAGAACACTTTCTCCAGGATAAATTGTTTCCTATTAAGGCTGTTACGATGAATGTAATGTCTCCACACAGACTCCTTTTTACCACAAAAAGGGTTACAGGCAAATAATGATCTCAGCAGATTTGAGGACATATTTATGACTTAAAATTCTGTACCTTTAGAAGGAGTTCTATAAATAACAAAGGACCATGGATTTAAGGGATAGGAACACTCCCAGGCAAAGGCAGACAAGCTCTCGCATTCTACCAAGGACTATCGGGTGTTAGACTCAAGTCCCTGGAAATCAGTGTTTCTAATTTAAAAGCCAGCCTGGAAACAATTTAACCCATTAAATCAGCAGTAATGTATCCATGCCCAGCTTAGGAAAGCGGATTGGTTTAACAAATATTAGAGTGGGGAATAAAACCCACCCAGATCCCTCTCTGTAGACAATAAAAACCAAGTAGATTGGACTGCCTGTTTATGACCGCTCATTCGTGTCTTACAATCTCCTATTTGCTCAAAAAAATCTTCTTTTTTGTTTTCTTTTGGGCAGGCAAATTTCATTATGGGCTCACAGGTCCTGGTAGCAGTAGAGGCAGGCTATTTCATTCAGGTTCACACCTTCCTACACTGTCTCTGCACTGACTGGACCTTTTTTTCCTGAGGTTATCCCAGACCACAAAAGAATACTGGCCACACAAATACCACAAACAGAATATACGATGGCAAAGATTCAAGTAAGACATAACCTCTGCCCATCCTAGTCACAGAAATAGTGCTAGAACGTGCAGATATTCTCAGTGCTACCATCAGCACCAACAGAAACCATCGATACATGGGAGATTGAGGTCAGCAGTTTGCTAGAACTGAGCACAGTAACAGCATCCAATGTAGCTACTTACAAAACCCAGGAAAACTCCCCAAACCAGCAATATGAAGAAAACTGAGGGCAGTGTAAAAAGAGAAAATGCAGCATGAGAGGAAAGAGTCAGGGATGGTAGATGATAAACTAATACATATGGCCTTATCTCCACTTGAATATTTGCTACAGCATTGCACTGTTTTAGGCTGAGATAATTTCCTTCATAGCAGCTAGTACAAGGCTATGTTTTGGATTGGTGTTGAAACCACTGTTTATAATAAAAAAACTTTTTCATTATGGCTGGAGCAGTGTTTACATAGAGTCCAAACAAAGTTTCACACTGTACTTAAGAACATTTACTACGACTCACCATAATCTGGGTGAAAAATTAAGAACATTTACTACGACTCACCATAATCTGGGTGAAAAATTAAGAACATTTACTACGACTCACCATAATCTGGGTGAAAAATCTGGCGAATCAGCAGAAGAAACCACTCTTTTGTCAGGCCACCCATATCAAGACCAGCTTCTCCTACAAATGTGACTTTTAACTTCTTTTTCAGATCTGCCCTCTTCCTTGCTAGCTATTGCAAAACAGGTAGGCAAGAAGAAAAATGAGATTTAACATATTATCACTACCTCTAACCAGAGAGAACACATCTCTGTCTCTGTTGCTCTTGCATTGCTTAAGCTATTAATTTGCAGAATGTTCTACTAATAGGTCAAAACTATATTAAAACAATGATTGAATTACAGAAGCAAGACAATTATGACTACTTGACATCATCAACTACTTTGCACATAGTGTCACTCTCCAGGCTTGAAAAGAAGTTGGGTGGTGTACAAACAGACTTAATGAGATACTACATACAATGAACTGAGTCTGTCTGGAATATTTTAGACCTATAAAATTTTTTACCTTTTACAGAAGACATTCTACCAGGAAGAAACTAGAAATTAAGAAAATAATTAGACATAATTTGGAAATATTTAGAAATAAGGAGGTAAGCTAAAACTTTCAATATTTGAACACCATTCAGTTCAGCATAAGATACCTGTCAGCAAGTATCAGCTGCTTTTTACAACTCTTTTTTAGACAATGGTAAAAGCTCTTTTCGTTGCTTTGTCCTAGGAGACAGCATTTCATCCAGGGGTGCAAAAAACCTGCAAACTTTCATAATTAACAGTGATCTTTCAGATCAAGTCCCTATACAATTTGTCTTTAAATCATTAACTACTGGCCAGCTCCAGAGAAAGTTTTTAAATCAGTCAGGAAGATGCATGTGCCAAAATAATTTCCATGTTATTAGCTGCTCAAGTAAATTTCTGTTGCACACATTTTACAACTACAGGTATGTTATTTGAAACAAGTTATTTATTAGAAGTGATCTTCCTTTCCAAATTGTTTTTAAAAATCTGAAATACAAATAAGACATCTTCCCCCTCCACCTGCCACTCCCCATACTTTTCAGAATATGAATAATATAATACATTCTTATTAATCTCTGAAATGGGCAGAAGAAAACAATAAAAATAAATAGGAGAATATTTTGACTGTCAGAACTTTTGAAGTTGCTCTTGGTTATATTAGGGTGGTAAAAAAAAAATCTGTGATGCCTGAGAGAAAGTAGTATTACCACTTGTATGTCTTATGTCTTACGAGACAAGGCCAAAATAGACATTTTCTGACATGAGTAATCAGAATTTATTTGATCTTGTTTTCACTACTTGGACTTATTTTTCAATATGATCAGGCCATTCTCAATGCCAAGTAGGCAACTATATTTCATTAAATAATGTTAATTATCAAGGATCAGAGGATACTGAAGAATTGCCTACTTTAATGAACACATGTTTCATTTCTAAAAAAGGAAAAATTACATTCAAGAATGTGAAGAATTTGTTAAAAGAATTTAAGAAAAAAAAGCCCAAAATAATTCTTATAGGGTGGAGAAGTTAGCAAAGGAAAAGAACAAAAATATTCTGAGAATTAGAACAGAACAAACTCATTAGGGATTAGTCACTTACTATTCATGCTCCTATCATGGACTCAAGTCCTACATACTCTGCTAATTATGCACTGTATTTTTAAAACAAAAATTGCAAACACAAAAAAATACCACATGCAAGCATGTATGTTCATTATGGGCTTATCCACTGAGCAGTATGAGCACAGAAAATTAATTTCAGAATGTCTAACACAATCTATTCTGCAGCACTGCAATTGTGACAGTAATTAAGTTCTTTTTATTTAGTATTATGCAGTTATAGTCCCAATCTCTTAGTGCAGAAAGATTTAAATATGAATTATCAAACTGAAATTTAAGTTCAACAGCTATTCTGCAGCAACACATCATTTACATTTTTTTGTTACCTCATCAAGTGAATCACTAACAAGGTGTGTCCTCCTCACTTTCACATTTAGGAATAACATATTCATGTCAGGTTTCTGTCGGCGAGAGACTTTATCCACAAGGCTTTGCTATTTGAATGAAAAAGAAACATCATACATGCAGTATCTTCATTTCAAAAACCCAAGTGCCACACTAATTAAATGTAAGAAGTTCTCAGTATCTTGCATTAAAGACATTTCCCTAACATCATATCTGCTTCAGTCTCGTCTAAGAGATGAAGAGCAATTTCTTTCCTACTGCAGATAGCATTTTCCCTATATTTGAACTAACTTATCAGGAGGTTTAACAAGAAAGTGGCAATTGTGCAGCAACTTTTTCAACCTTCCAAACTGTTGAAAATATAGATTCTGGAAATGGTTTGTGCTTTAATCAGCTATTCACAAGGTGTATCCAGCAAGACAAGAATGGATAGTTCTGCTACGTAGAGCACTGAGGAAAAGAGTCTCACCTAGCACCTGTAGAAAATTAACACTGAAGGAGGCAGACAATGCCTCTTTCAAAACAGAGGAGGCTGCCCAGAAGCAGTACCTCTTCCATGACTTGAAAGTATACAGCTGAATCTTGGTCTTCCATGACAACATATCTTCACAGGATAAAACAGGAAACAGTCTAAAATTCTCATAGAATTAATCTTCCTTACTTATCTTGTTAATCTAGCATGCTGGCACATGCTGGTTTCTCAAAAGAGGAAAAGAATAAGTAAATTACTATAACTTTCTCCACAACACTAGTATATATAAGCATCCTGAAACTAAGCACATAAAAAGTAAAAAAATAAAATAACTAAAAAATCCAGCATGGACATTTGTAGCCATAGTAAAATAGCTTAAGTTCTTTTTTGGGGTAGTCTGAAATACTAGAAGTTGTAATGACAGGTTGTGTGTAATACCAACCTAAAAAAACTTACTAAAATAGCAAGGCACAAGACACAAACATTTATCGCTGACTTACCCGTGCAATACTTATCATCTGTTGTTCAGAGTCCCTTTGAATAATAACTTTTTTTGCTGCTATAGAAATAATAAATGGGTATTGACAGAAAGAAAACCTAACAACAAGAGAAAAGAATATAAAATATTTCCTTTTTAGCATATAGCATACTGTTTTTAAGAATACAGGAGTGAATTATTACATTACCATTCAGTAACTACCTTCCCTCCACTGACAGTAATTTGCAAATAGCTGCTGGGGGTTTTTGTGTTGTATATATAGATACTCAATTCAGCAGAACAAACTGTAACTTGCATTTACTGCTAGAAACTGCAATAATGCTTACCCTAAATAAAGATCACTTTTAATTGTTTATTATTAACATCAACAGACCTAATAAAACCAGTCATCATCTGCTTTAAATACCATAATTTTAATTACTACATTGAATTAAAGCGAACAACAATATCTTCTTATTAAGTAAAAGAAAAACATCTATCTCAGTGCAGCATTCTTAGAACTCATTTTCAAAGGAACTGGTTTTCCACAGGCCCTTTAGACTTATCCTGGGGTTACATGTGTTTAGGACTTCTGAAATACCAGATCACAGCCACATTCCACTGCAATCAGATAATAAAAATGATTTTGAAAAACTTCAGAATTCATCATGTAAAAGATTTTTTAATTACTGGTTATTTTGGTAAGTTTTTTTGTTTATTTAGCTCATACATCACCTAGCTGAAGTTCACATCGAAATAACCAGAGCCCACCTGGTCTCTTGGAAATCTTAATCCAAAATATTTTACCAAAGTGTGTTGACTTAAAAGAAGTATGTATTTCAAAATATTCCACATGGAAGGTAGATGAGGACTTGCTCCTACTCGGCCTCTGTTGTCAGGTTGGGGTTTTTTTTCTGTTTAGTTTTAAGTGGAACAACAAGGAGTCAAAAGATGTAAAATTGAAAAAAAAAGTCCTTGTAACAAATTAACAGAATTATTTATACTTTAAGAATAATGCAGCTAGTCTTCACTTCAGCTACTCCAACAATTATGTGTCAAGCAAACTTTGTTTTGACATAATTCCCAGTGACCCAGCTAACTGAAAAGAACTGGAGCAGGTGGAAATCTCACAGCCCTTTTATAAGATTGGTTGTGGATGCCAAAACAGCCAGATGGTTCCAATGGAAAAAAAAAATATACCAAAAAATCATTTGAAGCTCAGCACTATTCATATACCAATGCTTTGACTGAGACTATGCAAAGCATACTGCATGTTTTGCTATCATGTATCATGGGATTTGGAGCAATTGTTTCATTTATTTATTTGGGTTTTGTGTGGTTCGTTTCATTTGTTTGATTTTTTATCTTCCCAAGCAGAGTATCAGGTATCAGACAGAAGCCTAACCTGAAATAGCTGCTTTAGTGGAACAAATTATGGTCTCCAAGTTTTCCCCAACTGCTGCTAAAGGCAAGGAAAAGTGCACACACAATAAACAAAAAGCTACATTTAGAGGGCTGATGTCTTAAATTAGCTTACTGAAAAGTCTCAAGATATGGGGAAATTTTAATTGATCTTGTGATTCAAGCTGTAAAGACTGAGTGACACACAGTGACATGTTGAAAAATACAGCTAGGCAAAAAACCATTTTTATTAAGAAAACGTTAATAAGATTTTGAACTTCAGCAAAAAGATGAAATGTCTATTTCTCTGGATGATTCTAAATCATACTTCTGGGCTGCCTCTCACGAGGGGAGAAATACCTTCGCAAGCTTTGAGTCCAAAGATTTAACTTGTGAGCTTATTTTCAGGCAACAAAAATAGTACAATTGATTTCACTGGAACAAACATGATTGGAGCCACATATATACATATAATTACATACATTTTCATCATTAAGTGGTAAGTATGCACACATTATCACTGTCTATGAATGTATTGGAGGCTAAAATACGTTTGTAGTAAGACACAATTAAAAGTCTATGCCCATAATTAATAAAGTTATTTTATTATCATCTATATTTTAGATCTTTTCTCCAGTTTGCAAAGGCAGAATGAGATTTATTCCAGTCAATCTAACATCCATGCAGTAGGAAGTATAACAAGTAGTAGCTATGCTATGTTTGTCCAATAAAATACAGTATTTAATGTGGATATATATACACATAAATGGTATGTATACCATATACACACACATTTTATATATATATATATATATATCCACTATATTTAATATAGATATACATAGCATAGATACAGTGCTTTGAAATACTACTTAAAAAGAAACAACCAGCTATTCCTCTTACCTGTGAGAATTCCCATAGCATTGCCAGTTATGATATTCTTCCATAAGATCAATATGATCAAGTGTAGAATTATAGAAATCCGTATATGAAATAATAGGAGGACTGATCAGACTATTTGCAGCATCTACAAAGAAAACATAATAGTCTTTTAAAACAGTGCCTGGATTCAGCACACTCATTTCTCGGCATCATGGGCACCAGTGAAGTCAGAAACTTCAGGCTAAGTCTAAAATAATAGTAATAAACTAATACTAACAAACAAATAATTTAGCAACAGAACTTAGTTCAGTCTTAGCTACAGAATTACACTATAACATAACACGTTATGACAGCATATTAATTGCTGTAGAAAATAGTAAATCCTTAGGTCAGCCCACTTATGACAAGGGAACCTCAGTTTGACTCAAGCTCCCTTACTGACATACACTAAATTGAGGTTTCACAGATAAAGGACATTATGTTCTGCTGAAATCGATGAAAACGCAGTTTGTTAAATGAAAATGTTTAAGAAATCCACCTAATTTCAAATGCAGCTATGGCTAGAACATCTACATGCTTTCCAGTTAAAAATTACCTGTTTGTGCTCAATGCCTTTTGCAAAAGGCATGGAAAGGGAGGGGCATAAAACATAGTATGCAGAGATATACATATTTCCTCAGGGAACTACTATAGCATCTGGATTCACCTGCACATAAATTAAGTATTCGACTAAATGAAGAGAACTAATTCACATTTAAGCTATCTCACTGTGTAACATTCATATAATGTCAAACAGCTAGTAAGTTTTCTCTATTTGCACTTCAACATAGTTTAATTTTGGTCAGTCAGACACAAAGTAGTGTCTTTTGATTTACTAAATAGTTCTTTTTCCAGAATATGGAACTGGCAATTCTTTCATAGATGACTAGAAAACACGCATCTTGGTGTGCTTATGTGCCTAATTCTGGACAGGTAGAATTGTGCAGAATGCTTTTAAGTAAAAGTGTTGAGAGTGAAAGCATCTTAATTCCAATCTTAATTTTAATTTGGTGTCTTTATTTTCTCCTAGAAAGGAGAAAGTATATGGTCTAATCACCAAACTATTTGGCATGAGTTGAGGAGAAGGTTTGAATTTGCAGTGGTCAAATTTTCTGTGCTCTATGTTGAACTGAGCACAAATTTACTTTTTTTACGCTGTTGTTTTGGATTTAAAAAGCACATGCATTGCCTAAATTCCTTTGGATGCTAAATAGTTCTGTGGGGGTAAGCCAGTTACAGATGAAATTCTGGCAATTACAAATTTAAGACATTTCTTTTACAAATCTAAGGGAAACCTTAACCATTGGTTACTTCTGTGGATTTCTGTTTGAACGATCTTCAGTTTTTGTCACAGGAAAATGATGCATAGCAATTATCATCTACTGGAAAGCAACAGAAGACTTTCTTTGTTGCTTACTACCTTTATTGTAGTTTATACTGTGCCACCATCATTGTCAGTCTCCCCCAGAAGAGGAGCAGCATAAACTATCCTCTCTCTCTCTCTCTCTAAATATATTTCGACATCTATATATATATATTTTCAAACATTATATATACACACAAACATACATATATAAACATACATATGCATACAGAGTTCAAGAAAAATACCTACTAAATAAAGCCAGGACTTTTGTTGCTGATGGAATCCACCAGTTACATTTCACCATAGGTGGAAACTCTTCAGGTTTTGCAGGAAACAGACGTAAAGAAATGAATTGCAGTAACCTGTCCACCACCTGCTTGAACCTCCTCTGTGAAATCCTAAAATAGACATGCTGTACTTACTCTCATGTGATCACTGTCTACACTAGAGTTTATGCTATCAGATTTCAGTGTTATTTTTTCAAAAACATGCTTTTGTCCTATACATAAAAACACAATTTGAAATACAAAGTTTGAAGAAGAGTGCTTTTAAATATTGACACACGGTAATTCTCTTCAGTGTGTCCCTAACTATTGCTCTGTAAAAAAAAAACAACCAAAAAAGAGCAATAGAATCATTATCTCTTCTTGACTTTTAGCAAACAAAATGCCTTATCTATTTCACTCCATACTCTGAATACTGAGGAATTCTGATTTTTTTATTTTGAGATACTTGGTCCTATTGAATAAAGAGGAAAAGTACTTCAAGTGCTTGTGACAAGTGCACATTTTAAATTACATGTTGCACCACTTCCATAATAGCACAACAATACACGTGTAGGTATGTTAAAATATCCTTTTCTAAACAACATCTCTCCTATTTTAATGGTTTCCATTTCTAATAGATGTTTTGATATGCCTATTGCATCCTTAACCAAGAGTGCAAACCTTATTTGTAAACACCAGTTCAAATGAAATCATATTTTACCAAATTTCCATCCTTGCAGAAAATAAAACCTTTTACTAACAGGTTCCCTAGGAGATAAGGGAATTGCAAATATGGTTGAACTTTTTTTTTTACCCCAAACTGAACTTTTTGCACAGTCAGTACAAGGAGAGCAATCTGCATACCAACTTGGAAGCTGCTCTTCGGGCAGTAACTCCCCTATGACTTTATTAGTGAGGAGCTATTAGAGTTATTTCAATTAATTACAAATCTAATGCCCTAACCACACTCTCTCACCACCTCTATTACACTATGAAGCAAGGACTCTAATTCATTCATAGTTTTCACACAATACAGTAACATTACAATATCTTTTGCAAATTATGCAAGATAAAACTTTATTTAAACAAAGATCATAAATATGTTTGTTTTAATAATACCATATAAACATGTAACTAAAAATTTACACACAAGTTATTTTGCATGTCTTATGGAAGAATAACTTAGGCAAGTTTTTTTCCAATTATGGCTTTTTTGCATAAAGATATTAATTTTTATACATTACATACATATTGCATCTATAAATCAGTATCACTTAGTGGACTATGTCCATATGTACTTTGAAAACAACAAAAACAATCTCTTTAGTCAATTAAATTAACTTTCATATAATTTATAAAACAGTCAACATCAATGGAAATACAATAACAATTGTAATCCTAAAAATGGAATTTTAACTTTTTTTTAAATTTTTTTTTTTTTTTTTTTTTTTTACTTTTTAGACCAGTGCACTAGGAAATGATGGTCAGCTTCTGTTAAGGCTGCTATCTGTCTTAGCAAGTGAGCATAGATGACATAAGTAGAAGTGTTACTAAATTGAGGATTCTGAAAAAGATTAAAAAAATGTGTTAGGTTAATAAACTGCATAAAAGGAGAAAAGTCATTACGATTTTTTCTTATGTTTGTTGTTGCCAATACAATTCAATTACACAGGAAAGGAATTCACAAAAATAGCTGTGACAGAGGTAAAACTATGAGAAAAACTGACTTGCAATTGCTAGCCCAATAAGAAATATATAATTGCTATATTGTAAAAGTATGATTTTTTTTTTCAAAAGAAAGTCCATAGGTAGCCCAAAGGCAGTAACCAATGTATTTTTCTGGATTCTCCTTTACATTGTAGCACATAAATTACACTTCTCTGAGTGATGGGCTTTTCATCTCAGTAAAATGATTCTTGTAGCTTCTATCTCTCTGCATGTCAGTCCCTCTTGTCTGAGTTCACACATTCCCACATTTCAGCAGGAGATAGCCCTTGTAATTCACAGTTAGTATACCACCCCAAAGAAGAAAACCATTGTCTCAAAAAATTAAATTACTATCTGATATTGTCAAATAACAGTAGAAACCACTCCTTGTGTGGAGAGGTGTTGCCTACATTGGCAAAATTTAAAGGGGAAATCTGCTGCAAACGCAAATCACCTACGGTAACAAAGGTAATAGGTGAACTCAGACAAAAATCAGACAATGCAGCCAGTTAGATAAACTGAAGAAAGTCTGCTGTTTAAAATGCAACACTGGAGAAAGTTCCAGCAATATCAGAAAGTGCATATACTGAAACTTTCAGTTACAGCATACCAATAAACCAAATCTGGGAATAAGTATGAAATAAGAACAAGTAACATGGTAAAACATTTGTTCTTTCAACCCACAAAATAACAGGAAACAATTATCTGTCTAACTGTTAGTTCACAGTTTTAGTCTATGCAACCTTTCCCCATCAACTATTTTCCATCAAGGTCCCACTCCCATCATGCATTCCCTACACTTCTTCCATAGATGTGAAGTATCTCAGCTATACAAATTATCTTGTTTGCATAGTATACTGGTTTATAGATTATAAATTAAGCAGACACATTTTTAAACAAAAAGACTATTTTTCTTACCTGTAAAAGTATATAGTATGCTCTAAGATCATCTTTTGTTCGTGGCCTATGAATGAATAAAATAACAAACAGAACCATATGTATGCATCATTTACACACATTAAGAGTCATAAAATCACGCACAATGTGTTTTGCTTGGTCAATAAGTACAGAATACCATATTTAAGAATCTTCACTGCTCTCAGTAAATGAAAAGGACATTTACAGATTCTGACAACTCCCTAAAGGCAGTAGACTGTTGTATCATCTGTTTTTTGTAGCATAACACAAGAGAAGGTCAAAAAGTAGAGAACCTATTATTCTTCAATTCTGATCAAAGAGGCAATTCCATGCTATTGTCTATCTTGAGTCACACCACAGATGAGTTTATTTGCCTCAACTTTTATGTCTCCTGCAAGAATTCTCCATACACTTCTACCACTGCAGCTTCTGTATGTCTTGCCATTTATCAAGGCTTTCACATAACCAAAAGCACCCATGCAGCAACAGCACAGAAAAAGTAGCATAAAATGGAGAAAGGAATAGCCAAGGCCTGCATCACAAGTGAGTCACAACAAGGCACTGTCTCTTGCTATATCTTTTTATGAATTAATTTTGCATTCTCACTTCTATTACTTCATGCTAAGAACTCATCATCATGTTGTCATCTCCCAGAAAAACTACTTTTGGGCTATCCCCTTCTGCATCCTGCACTGCTCTTCCTATGCTGCTGCCACACAAAAATGGTATTGTGAAGTAAACTTCAAATCAGGGAGTTACCCTAGTTGCTGTTGGGGGGTGGACAATAAGTTTTACCCTAAATAAATTCCTTAACTCATCTCCCAAATCAGATGTCCAAAGGAATGCCCTGGGAACAAGCAGCTGAGATTTGGTGAAGGAACGTATGGCTGCGTCTAGATCTGCCTCCCAAAGGTTAAATGTTAGCTGACAGAGTTCAAGATGTATGTCAGCAGATTTGCCATGCAAAAAGAATTTCTTATGCATCAAATAAGTTGCATGACAGCATTTTCTTTCTTTGTCTAAAACGATGAAGACAAAACATCAGTTTTAAGTGCTGACACAGCACTAATGCAAACATTTGTTATAATTACCCTGTCCATTCTTGTAGCAGACCATTAATTATTCCTTTTAAGACTGACTTCTGAACGTCTTGAGGCTATGGAAAAAGGAGAGGAAAAATCAAATCTGAAGTAACCATACATGTTCAATACAAGATATTGTAACAAAAAATTAGTTTGTTTCGCTTGTGATTCAAGACAGTGAAGAAATCTTTTGTGTGATGATGCTGAGGTCCTAAGTATCTTCCTCACAGATTACTAGCTGAGGCCTGAGGTTGTGCCAATTGTGGCTTTCAACACTTAAACTAACTTAAAAACTGTAAATATAATGTCTAAATTATACTGTGCCTTTTGTTTACTAGGCACAGTATTTACTTTTTGCTGTCCCCATCCTCACCTTTTCTTTATTTCCCACCATGCAGTGACCCACCACAAGTCATGTGGTGGCCTTTAAGATCTACCACAGTATAAACTGTGCTTTACAAGTAGGAAAAATTTCCTCCTCTTTTATTAGAGCAGCTTTCATGATTCTATGGCAAATTCTCATGGGATCGTTTTAAGTGTGTTTTGAGAGATTCTTCAGAAATCATGCATATCTGAGAAAAACTTTTGGTATAAATTGCTTCTTAGCATATTTCTTCACTGAAATAATCGCTACATTTTAAAACATGAATTATTTTCTTCTACTTACAGTATTTAATAAGGCATCATAGACAACATCCACAAATTTTGCATCGATTCCAGAGTCCTCAATGGTATTAAATGGAGAACTGGTATCTTTCTGTAAGTTAGATAATACATGAAGCATTTTGGGTTTGAAATATTTCAAATATTTTATCTATCCTTGAAAAAGATAATTATAACAGTTTAAGAAAACATATGTAACTATTTTCCTTATCAAAACAAAAGAATACAGGTTTCTGCAATTGATACGTGAAAAATGAAGCAAAACAACAGTACTCTGACACATTGGCAATATTCAGGTAATTCCATTACCTTGCCATTCTATTTTAAAAATGTAAGAGGGCTTCAAATAATGAATTACATCGAACTTTCATCTTTTATCTTTGTTGTGGATCCATCATCAGACAAAAGCAATGACCTTTTAAGCATTCAATATATTTGTAAAATAATTAAAAGTTAAGGTTTTTTTAAATGGACAGGTTATTTGTCTAGGTTCAGGCCCTATTGTCCATATGAAATACCATAAGCATAGTTTGCTCTATAATAGGCAGGAAATAACAATTCAGCATGAATTAAGAAACACAAATATAGCTATTTCTCAAGGAAAACCAAGCATGCCATCATAACACACGAACAGCTCTACTAGAGCCCATATCACACCCTTTTTTAGGGACAGAGAATTTCTGTTTCCAGATTTACCTGGGTCTCCACATTAGCTGCATTAGTTTGGATGTTTTAAAACTGTAATTTGTGTAGAAAGTATCCACACAGTCATAGTGTCACAAAACAAATTACATACTGGAATTTTAAAGCTCCACATAAACTTGAAATATAGTTGCTTAAACTGGAATCAATGAAGAAATACAATAACAGATTGTCTATCAAAGGCAAGCGAGATTGTGACAAAATGATCATAGTGGCCTTTGAGTAACCTCCTGCAAGCCTTTAACTGATATTTTCTGTAAACATTTTGAAGATGCAAAGCACTGTAATTACTAAATAGTATTATGAATTATTTTCTACCTTAAATGCAGCATTTATCTCCAGAAAAGAATCAAATGTTGTAGAATAAAAATAATGTACAGCTTTCCAATCTCCCGATGCCTTAGACTTTTCCACATCATCCCTAGAAAAAATACATTAAAATAATATAAGGGTCTGATCTTTTCAGCCACTTAAGACTCTAGAATGCACTGAAACTCTAAGCTTTTCTCACTAAGTACACTTAGAAGACAGACAAGTATAATATCAGTATCTTTCTAACATCTTCCTTGTCATTTAAAGATCATGGTATTATAAGAGAACAAAAGCATAGTTTGTGTTTGATACACCTGAGCAATGTCTTTTATTCAAAATGTTAATTCACAATGTCACAGTTCAGTATGTTAAGACAAATAATTAGCAGAACAAAATTATGCTGAAGCTACACTAACACGAGATAAAATTTCTCAGACTAATTTATTTAAGTATAAAGGCTCCTAAACCAATTACATTCATTACCATTTCTGCAAAATTTTATTTCTCTTCAAATATTTCAAATAAAACAATCTTAGGCACATGACAAGGTGGTCACTGGTGACAGCCCACATGGCTTCACTACAGGCAAATTGTGCCTGACAAATGTGGTGGCCTTCTACAATGGGGTTACAGTGGTGGTGGATGATGGAAGTATGACTGATATCATCTACCTGGACTTGTTCAAGGCCTTCCCCTGGAAGCCCCTTTCTCTTGCTTTGCAGTAGACTGTGCAAGAAAGTCTCAGCATGGGGAAACCAAAACCCAGCTCGGTGTAGGGAGCAGCTGTCAGATCCAACAAAGAAGAACCTAGCCATTCCTGGTGGATGGCAGTCATGGGAGAGGGGCAATGGAAGGGTAGTAGGGGCTCACAGCAGAGGATTAAAAGGAACAGGACAAGGAGTAACAGTTTTAAAATGCAGGAGGGTCAATTTAGATTAGGTATAAGAAGTAGCTTTTTACAATAAGGGCAGTGAAACACTTCCACAAGTTGCCCAGAGAGGTGCTGGATGCCCCACCCCTGGAAACATTCAAAATCAGCTGGGAGAGGGCTCTGAGCAACCTGATTTAGTTGAAGATGTCCCTGCTTATTGCAAGGAGGTTGGACTAGATGAACTTTAAAGGTCTCCTCCAACACAAACTTATATTAGGTTGGACTCAATGATCTCAGGTCTTTTCTAACCTAGTTTATTCTGTGATTTTGATTCTATGATTTAACACTGTCCTGCATGATATCCTTGTCTCTAAACTGGACAGACATGGATTTGATGGGTGGACCACTTGGTGGATAAGGAATTGGCTGGATGGTCGCAGTCAAAGACCTGTGGTCAATGACTCAATGTTCAAGTGGAGACCAGAGAAAAGTGGCTCAGTTGTCAGTAACAAGTTCCTCAACTTTTCAAATTCTCCTTTACACCACTTGCCTTTCCCACCAAAATACACACCGGACAATCAAAAAGCATTCCCTTTCTTCACTGAATGCACAAAATTTCAAACGTGGAAAAGAGAAATAATTGGTAGTATAAACAAAATACTTAAGACTGCAAGGGATTTTACAGCCTACAATAAGCCACACATATTTTTTTCCAAAACTAAACACCCATTGAACTTCTAACTCTGAAGTATATGTTTTGCCATTTTCTGCATGGAACAACACTTCAAGGTAAAAAAAAAAAATTGATAATTTTCACAGCTACAGAGTTATTGATTCCACCATCACAACCAAACTCCTGTCAGTCTTACTCAACTGCTTCCTCATTTGACACTAACAAAATCAAATGTATGAACCAGGTCAAAATGAAAAAAAACTCCAAAGAAAGTACACTTTTAAGGACACCAGTATAACTTACTGAAAATCTTTCACAGTTTTGGTTCGAATGGGAAGGGAAGGTTCAGGAGGAAATGGTGCTTTCGGTTCTTGGGGTAACGTATCTATAGACATGCGCTGCTTTTGCCGTACGTCGAGGCAAATAGGTGGTAGGTCTCTCACTAAAAAAAGGTAAAGAAGAATAAATACAATGCAATCATATCCATCAATATTTAGTTAGTAAAATGCAGATGTATAGGAATTAGGAAAAAAAAGAAAACACAGTGTTCGATCCTACATCTTTAAACAAGGATTTTTCTTACCATTTGCACCTCCCAGACATGATGGAAACTTTGACTAATTGAAAGAAATAGCAGTGTTGCCCCCTATTGTATTTACAATATAGATTTTAAATACTGTAATATACAAACTGCAACAATGGTGTTTCCTACAGCTATGAAAAATCTCAAGCACAACCACACCAAAGTCCAACTGTCATACAAGGACAAGACTTCAGTCCATTTTTCTACACTGTGACATGTAATTTTATCTAGAGCTGACTGCAGATTATCTACTGCCTCCTTAAAGAACTCCTCCAATAAATTAAATGGGAAAGGCAAACTTTTTTGTCTTAGAGAATTTGTGAAACAACAGCATCTTTAAACATTTCCTCAAAAAATTTGGCTGCCATTCTAGCACTAGCAGTGCTTTACCAAGGTCTTTCTATTCTACTCCTTACTTTCTATTTGATCTGAGAACATAGTATCGAGTTAGCGAGGCAAGATTCGGCAACAGTGCAGCTGCTGTTAGAGGAGAAATCGGGCTGCTTGTACGTCAGACACAATCAGTTCCAAAACATACCTACCACGGGCCAAAGCTGACTGAGCCCATCATTGACACTGGTAGCATCCCTATGATAATATATTTAAGAAAGGGTAAAAAACACTGCACAGCAGCTGAGAGAGGAGGGATTAAGAAACAAACAAACAAGCAAACAAACTCCCCTTCAGACACGCAGATGAGCGGAAAAGGAGGAGGAGATGGTCCAGGGTCTGGAGCAGAGATTCCCCTGCAGCCAGTGAAGACCACAGTGAAGCAGGTTATCCCTCTGCCACACCACTGTAGAGCAGAGATCCCCCTGCAGCCTATGGAGAGCCCATGCCTGAGCAGCTGCTGGCAGGAATTCTGGCCCACTGGGGACCCACGCTGGAACACGCCATTCCTAATGGACTACCCTGTGGAAAGGGCCCACATTTGAGTAGTTCTTCAAGAACTGCAACTCATGGAAAGGACTCATGTTGGAGAAGTCTGTGAAAGACTGTATCCCATGGGAGAGTCCCCATGCTGGAGCAGGGGAGCAAAGTGAGGAGGAAAGGGTAGCAGAGTTCAAGTTATGAGCTGACTGCAATTCCCATTCCTCACTCCTCTGTGCCACTTGGAGGAAAGAAGGCAGTAGAGTGGGGAAAAAAGGAGGGAAGTTGAGACTGGGAACAAGGGGGTGTGGGTGGTCAGGGCAGGGGAAGGTGTTTTGAGTTTTGGGTTTGTTTTGTTTAACTGACAGTAAATTAATATCCTCAAATCGGCTCTGCTTATGACAGTAATTGGAAAGTGGATTCCCTGTCTTTATCCCAACCCATGAGCTTTTTTATCTTATTTTCTCCCCATGTCCTGTTGAGGAGGGGGAGCAGCAGCTCAGAGTGCATCTGGTAGCCAGCTAAGGTAAACCCATCCAAAACATGAAAAAATTTTCCAGGGCATTTCCAACACTCATTTTATGACAAATATCCTCAAAGTGCTTTTTTAATCTGACTTATACTGCACATTTTTAAAAGCATTTATATGAATTGTGACATATGTTTGGGATAAAAGACACTACTTAAAACTGTCCTCAAAAGTCAAACATATTTAACAAAAATCCTCTATGAAGGATTCTTATGTCTAAGAGCTCTCTAAGCCTTTTCCAAGAGGTGTTTTTTTTAAAAATTAACTACACATCAAAGTAGTATCACTACTCTGCTCCCTACTCCATTTATCACAGCAGGGAAACAGATGCTAACAAAATCCCCACATCCCAAAAGCAGATTCTTTTCACTCATGCTAATGACAGAGAAACTGTCATTGTGACTTAACTCAGTCACCATTCATGGGATAACAGATCAGAACTGCCCTCAATCCCCTGAGTGTGGCATCAACTACAGATATGGATATTCACAGCTGGAATTTAAAGCTATTTGAAGAGAAAAGTAGTAATTAAAAAAAAAACCCACGTGGACAAATGTACTAAAGTAATTCAAGCCAAGCTGCCAAACAATCCCGCCATGCAAGTGCTCTGCTATTGTGCATCATTTCCTGAAGGCAGGATGGACTGACTTCAAAGAAACTAAGACTTCGTCTTATTTTTATATTCTGAGAATAACAAGCCATTTTCATTTGTCTCATTCTATCTTCTCAATTTTAAATGGATTTTAAAATTGAGTTATAACCTGCTGAATTATAACCTACTGAGTTATAACCAGCTGAATACACTGAAATGAGGAAAATATTCTTTTCACATCTGCTGACAGAAACTGTTTCTCATTTCAGCAAACTGAGGCTGCAGGTGCTAAGCTGCACCCTGCCATCCATGCAGTTTTCTTTGAAATATATGCAGTTTAATTTAGATATGCTAAAATTGATTTTTAATAATATGTTTAACAAATAGAGTTAACTTCAATATGTTTTGTCATCATTCAAGTTGATTTGTAAATAGATTTATTTGCTCATTTGCCAGTCAAGAGTACTAATTAAGATCTGTCACGAGTGTCATCCAGGAGAAACTTGAAACTTTACTTATTTAGTCGATAAGCAGTAATAACACAATATTATGAGAAAAAACAATCATTCTGGCTTCTTGCCCAGTTATGTCAAGTAAAAAGATTCAGCAATGCATGGCTGGTTAAGGAATGATCAAAAACTCTGGGGAAGAAAATCTCATTGATACAAAGCAGAATTGAGTAGCAGGGGGAAGCTCAGAGTAAATGAATTTAGAACAGCAGTTATTTTCATGGTGATCAACGCAGCTGCTGGCAGATAAAAATTTTCAAGATAGTTAAAGCAAACAAAACTTACTTGTATTTGTAACATTAGAAAAGAAATATATCAATCTATTTAATATATAAATTTCATACCAGACCATTGTTACATTAGAAGACCTGTTACATGGGGCAGCTATGTAGCAAACAAACATCTCCCTGGCCTTCATGTTGTACTTACCAGCGTTACCTCTTCCATACTTTTGTTTTCAGTAAAATTAACATCCTTTAACTAAAGACTAAAGTATTACCAGTATATGCCTATATATATATATATCTACACGTGCTCAGAGAGAGAGCACATGTATAGATATAAATATAGATATATATTTATAAACAAACACATGCCAAAACACCAACTAAGCATTATTCCTGATTGCCAGAGAAAAAGCAGCATTTTTAACTGAGACATCTGTTTCAATTGTTACTTATTCTATACAATACTGACTCAAAATAGTCACCTTGCACTGTTGCTAAAAATAATCTGTTTTTATATAGGCAAGTTACTCTGATCCTGAAACTACCAGAATATCTGCTCAATTTTACACACTGAGCTCTATTTCAAGAATATATCCTTGACTATAATAAATACTGCCATGCATTAGTGGGGTGAAAATTAACAACTAAGTACCTATGAGGGTACAACTGGGACAGGATTATGCGCAGCAAAACTGAGGGCACTTCAACAGAAAGGTGTTTACAGTTCACCATTTTTGCCAGGTACAAAAAAAAAAAAAAAAAAAGGCAGGAGGGCAGGAGAGGAGCATATTTCTTCTGTTTAGTGAAATGAATTCTGCAAGAGGGTACTGCATTTTTCACATTGCTTGACCCAATATTAATTTTACTTTGTCCTAAATTTTATTAAGCATCAAGCTTTCATACTGTGACCTAAGATTGTACTAAGTAACTATTCAGACAGAAGCTGGACGGGAAACAATTAAGGCTTAAATAATGAAAGACAGCAGCTTGGAGTCTGAATGAACTGCATCCATGTTTCTGGTAGAGAGGCTAGCAGCTGAGTAGTTAATATTGATAGGAGGTCACTTTTAGTTTCTGAGGAAAATAACGTTATCCAAGAAAGGCAAAATATTTTATTTCTCTGAGGACTTTTAGATTGCAACAATAGTGCAATTGCTTCTATGCAATTCACATATGAAGAGTTCTTTAAAATACAGAGGTGAGAGCAATGGCCACCTGAAGGTCATTTTCCAGCTTTGTTACACCACTTCGTAAGAATCAGCAGAGCTCTGACCTGCTTTGCAGCATCTTCTTTTTGCCTTAGCCCACATATTGCCCTCAAGAACACCACTTTGACCTTAACTCTGGTATGTTATGCAGCAGTGGGAGAATTCTTTACTGGCCATCTCCAGCCACTGTGGTTTCCTCTGTGTAGTACAAAGTGACTTGAGCAAAGCACAGAATCCTGTCTGATACATCATTCAAACAATACTGCCTTTTGTGTTTCAGTGATTGCCCTTGTTTTGGAATTAGAAAGCACGTCTTTATCCCGTAACAAAAATTGATTTAAAAAAAAAGAAAAAAAATCTTGCACTGACTTCTCGTTTTTCAGCATAGCTAGAACAAAGATTCCTTTAGTAAGGGTCCAGTGCTGCAAGTTATGAGCCATCTCTTAACGCAGTTTCTTTTTTTCTAGCCTCAAATTCATTGAGCGCTACAATGACTTAGCCAACCACAACACAATAAGGCTGAAAGGGACTTGCTCAGAGACAAATCAATATAAACCTGACAAATATTTGAACAGACTCTTCATAAAAGTCCCAAAATACTGAAATTCCATATCCTAGCCCAAAAACCTAATAAAAATTCCAGGTCTAACCACAACATCATCTCATCTAGGCTTTATGATTCTAGCCTACCAAACTGAATATAGAGCTTCACTTTATCCTTTCATCAGTTATTGTTTTACCTCATTATACCACAACAACCTTCCTTCTTGCCTTTAAAGCTCCTTAGAACTTATCAGTCTTTGCCTGTGCATTTCATTTTGTGTCAGCACTGGCCTTCATCTTCACTGAAAAACACCATCTCTCAGCAACTGTCTCCCTTAAAAGCCTTATGATTGCCTCATCCCTGACATCCTTCAGATGGCAACTGAAAAATGTTCTCCAAAATTCTGACACAATTTCTAGAGACATTGCCTGATTGCAGTTAGACAGAGAGTCTCTGTAGATAGACTACTGAATCGGTAACTTTCTTTAACTTCAGATGATTATTTCATCCTCCAGGTCTATTTGTTTTTCTCTTCTCCAACTTGTCTCTATGACACAACCTCTACTGAGGATGGACTATCATATATATCACTGCCTGCCTGTACAATGTACAACACAGCATAATTTAATGAAAACTAGATTTCTAGTTTCTGCCAATACAAATATTGGCAGAAAACTGAGCACCTTCTTACCTTGGTAACCAAGTAACACAGGGCTTTTATTCTCTTACCGGTTTTGATGTTGGGTATAACAAGTTGTGTAGGTGAATTTCTGTTTCCAATGCCTTCTTTCTTTTGGTTGATAGTTGTGATGAAATTGCTGAAAGTGGAAAACTGATTTTTGGCTCCTCCCTCCAACCCCTGTAATTAAGATGACAATATGCTATGAAGGGCTAATACATTACTGCAAGAGTAATCTTACTAGTGAGGTATTACACAGAATTCTCTTAAATACCTTTTATCTTGAAATCAGAGAGGTAAAAATTAAATGAGACATAAGTAATGATTCTGCAATTTTGTTTCAAATTAAATCAGGAGATACACCATCAAATTCCTTTTCATTACATTAAAAAACCTCAAGTATTAATTCGCAGGATGTGAAGATATCCTTGGATTACTGTGAGGAAAACACAATACAATTAGAATGCTGACAATATTCAAACTGTCTGTATCCAAATGTCTAACTTCTCTTATATTCCTCCCTACATCCAGCTCAGTTTAAACAGATGAAAGTGTCCTGTACTCCTTTTTCCAAATAACCCTAATATACTGAAGTATTCTTGAAAAATTTCCCAAGACTTGAAATGCAGAGCCAAAAATTCTAACTTGCTAATAAAACTTAAATACTGACTACCTGGGTAAAACTCCCAAATGATTCCAATTGTCAGCATCTGCTGCTACGTAAGAAAGGCTAACCAACAAACATTTGTTAACACAAATGCTAAAAGGAGCGCTAAAAGGAACTCTACTTGAGTACCACAAGTCTCTGCTAAGAAGTGTTGTGTACTAATGTGTTTTAACAATGAACAGAAGTGAAATCACACAACAGACTTCCAAAAAACTGCGCCAGTTAGTCTGTTTTACACTCGGTGCTATTAGATATAGTTATTTACTCTTGAATTTGCAAAGTATGGATGTCTTAAGGGGTTTGCCTAAGATGATAGAAGTCGCATGATGAAGATTTTAATTTTCATATCAGCTCCAAGTCATCAGTTGATATCAGGAAAAGGTAGGTCAACCTAAAAAAAGATACACACTCTTCCTGCACATCATGATTTTCAGCCTCACCGAACCTAAAGACTCATTTGTTTGATATCTGGCATCTCTGCTCTCAGCTGGAAAAAAATGTTTCCATGAAAATCAAAACTTTAATTCCCATAACGAGAATAAAAACCCTAGAATAATTAGCATCCTATCAAAATTTTTAGGCCAGTACATTTCCCTTTCTGCTTAAGAGAAATAAATTTGAACTACAACATGTAGCCAGAGTTCTGAGGAAAGAACTTCATTTCCACCACAACATCCTGAAATACCACCAGGAGGGTAATAACAGCCCATAAACCTACCACACCACAGTGTGCACAACCCAGAACACTGCCAGGAATTTTAAATAACTGTGGCATAAACAGCTATTTTTCCATGGCTTATAACTCGGTACATAACAAACTTGAACAATCAGCAGGACATCTAGCTTTAAAAATTCCAAGTTTCAATTTCTAGTTCCAAATTGCTTGTACGAAACAAACATTCAAAAATAAAATGTAACTACCACAGTAATTTTCGCATTAACTTTTTCTTTTGTTCTACAATCTTTGAAATATCATAAAGACGCTTCTTAAAAAATCACCTGGCACGTGACTGGAGAAAAACAGACCCTGAACAAAGATCATTGACTGAAAAAGAACTTTTAAACAAATCCAGATCTGAGGTCAATCTGCTCTGTCACAAAATGTATGTTCCAGGCAGAAAACCTCTGAAGCTCAGACTAGCCAAATTATGATGAATAGGGAATAGATAGCATAGATAATTGAGAAAATTAGATTTATGAAATAAATTATTGTGACACCCTTTTTGATCAACTTAACTTTCTAGGTTTTACTCCAGCAATGCCACTAAAATACTACAGGTGAACAGTTATTTTAAAACTTTCTTCTTAATGCCACCTCCCTCAGAAGTGATCATAAAGAACAAAAATTGCACATGCTGTAACTCCATCATCCTGCTTCAAGTGCAGTTCCAACAAAGACAAACATATGGACAAACAAATGGACAAAAGCTTCATTGGAAGGCTCTGGAGGCATACTGGGAAACTTCATGCTCATTAATGAGGAACTCTGACAACTCCTGGGGTGTAATCTAGGACAAGAGCACAGCACCATGTCATACTTACAAAATTTTGTAGGAGGTCACTGAGCTTCTGAGCCTACACACATACTGCCATCAGAAAACTGAACATGCACTCCCCTACCTCCTCCCCACCATAAGGATTGAGTATGATTAGAGGGAGTAAGTGGATCAAAGTCATCTTTAGTCCTGTTTTAAGAGCATATTAATAATCCACAACTCTGTTGGCTTCTTAGTGGCAGTTTTCCAAAACATTACACCCTTGGTAAGACTGGAGAGGTACTAGCATTATATTTTATAAATCTGTGATTTTAATTATTGAAGTGAAATTAAATGGTGAAAACAAGTCAAACTGTTTGTGAAGAGCACATACAGACCGCCCTCAGGGAAGAGACAAAAGATCATCTAGAGGAGTTTCTTGAAAATCCTATGTTAGCCCTAACATTGCTTATTTAAAAGCCATATGTATGTGGCAAGTAAAGACTAGTGAAAACTAAAAGATTTTCTTCCCTGTGCAAGAAGACACGGAGGACACCCATTACCAAAAGGCAACTGACAATGCAACAGCCTACACAAGAAGCAGGATTTCCCCTTCCATTCATAGCTTGAAAGGTGTAACTTTGGACTGGTTTTACTCCAAGAAATCTCTGTTTGTTCCTGCTTACTAGGGAGCAAGTTATTTACCTTCCCACGAGTTTCTTTTCAGAATCTGAATACTGACATCCAAACCATCACCCCTTGTGCATTATTTCTAATCACCATTTGGACCAAAAGAAAAGCCTGAACTCCTTGCAGGATCAAGGTAATTTATTCATGGACTAATTTAATCTCCACAATGTTCCTTAGAAATAAAAGAAAGAAATCAAACAAGCATTAAGCAACTCATTTTCAGCTATTCTATTAGAATTTTTAATTCAAGAATTTGTATTAAAATCATGCTATGTAAGATGAATGTCACAACATATTTCACTAACCCCTGGATTTAGATGCGTCAGCTGGTCACAACTGGGGCTTAGCAGATCAAGGGTCCAATATCCTCTTTACAGCAACTCGAAGATCTTGCAAAAGCATACAAGCATTCCCTGTTTGATGTATTTCAATCAAAACTGGCATTCTGTTACAGAGAAACCCAGGGCTATGGAATTGTCTCTGACATCTCTCCACAAAACTCTCTCCCTCTCTATAACATACTGTCGACCCCCCTCTTTGTAAATTCAAGCCCTGCCCTGCATTTGACAAGCAGTGACATCCAGCCAGACCTGAGCTCCTCTGCAGCAGGTCAACTTAGAGAACTTGTGCCTGTGGGCAGCGGTTCAGAGGTACATGAAGGACGTTCACTACAAGGAAGTTCTTCTGATTCTTTAAGGCAGTTGGGATTCTCCACAGCTGTCCAGGTGCACCCATTTTTCATTAGCTGAGCTGAGCCTGACACATTTTACGCCATCACTTGTATCTTTATTCTAAAGGACTGGTATTTGCCATACAAAGTCTGGAGATTTTCAAAGGTAAAAATAACTCCTGGGCACTTGTCCATTACAGACTTGTCCCACCACACTGGTATTTGAATCACAAGAACAAACATAGTTTTCCACATTCTGACAAATTTGCAAAGCTGAAAGTCTTTCAGAAGATTGGAACATTTAGACAAAACATAAAATTGGCAGAATTGTTCCAAGGAGTTTGTAGTTTGCATATGATTAGTTCAACATTACAATTATTTCCTGACATTCATAAATATTATATGCTCAATCTTTTAACATTCAATTATGTAAAATGCTAATTTCTAGTAAATCAGATACTTATCAAAACTGTTGAACTAAAATCTCATAAGTGTATTACTTAACTACAGGATTAGTAATGTTTTTGCTCTGCTGTTGGACTGAAGTAACTTGTCCCAAGTTTTAACACCAAGCTACGTAAGATATTCAACTCATGCCAGGAAAATTTTCTGCTGACCATACAGTGTTACAAAACATAAAGAAACTTCATTTTACTTAAAAATCTCAAAGGAGGCTTCTGAAATGAAATTTTTCTGGCAAATACCCTTCTCCCAGTTTTTTACCCGCGCTAACTCATTCATGATTTCATCAAAACGTTCTGTTCTGTCATCGTTGCTTCAACACAAAGTAAAAACCGGAAGACTTCTTAAGAAAAAGTTAAAAATACAGAACTATTTCTCATCTAACTCTCTTGCCATTAAGTGTATTGCGCTCAAACCCTCCACCCCCGAGAACCCTTAATGAACACTCACCAGTGCTGCAAACCCTCAGTCATGACTAACCCCCCGGAGCAGACCGTTGTAAAATGTTAAAGAACTATAAGCGGATGGAGAATTTATAGCTTCATTATGTCACTGCTTACAGATGCACTTGTTATTTTTAAGAAACTTGAATGAAAGCCTCTCAACGGAAAAGAACATGAAAGAAAACGAACACGATACTTCCTCCCTTCCCTCTCCCTTCCCAAATAAAGCGGCAAACACAGCAAACGAACACGGATCGGCACAGCCGGTCCTGGTCCCCGGTCCGGTCCCGGGGGCGGCTGCCCGGGCGCTGACGGGACCTACCCCGGCAGCCGCGGTGGACGCCGACGGGATGGGCGGCAATTTCTCTCGCTCCTTTTCCTTCTCCCCTTCTTCCTCTCCTTCCTCCTCCTCGCCGCCCTCCTCGGCTGACGGGGGCGCGGTGCTGCCCTGGCTCAGCTCCGCGCCCGGCGGGAGCCCCTTGCCGGGGCCGGGGGGCAGCTCTGCGGCGGCCGTGGCCGCTGGCGGGCTCTGCAGCGACATGGTCCCGATCCCGGCCGCCCCTCAGCTGCCGCCGGCACCCGAAACTCCGCGCCCTCCTCTGCTCCACCGAGGAGCCCCCGCGGGCACCCTCAGCGCCGCCGCGGCACTGCAGCAGCCGAGCTGCTCCCGAGCGCCCAGACACCCCCGCACGGCGGGGCGGAGCGGAGCGGAGGCCGGCCGCCCCCGCCGCGGCCCCGGCGAGGAGGGGGAACGCGGAACGCGGCGCAGCTGAGGCGGCGGCGCCGGACCCACTGCCCGGGCGTCCCCTCGGCGGCCGCGCCACCTACAGACCGCGGGCGGGAAGAGGGACCGCCGCCGCCGTCGCCATGTTGTTTATAGGCGGCTCATGGAAACGCGCCTGGTGACCGGGGCGCGGCGCGGGGGCAGCGGAGGACACGGCGACGGAAACTCCGCGGCGCAGGAACCGGCGCGGTGCCGGCCGGGCAGCCGGGCTGGGTCCGGGGCTGTCCCTGCGCAGTCGCTCTGGAGAGCGCTGCCGGGTTGTGGGGCCACGAGTAAACACACAAGTAATAAATATAAACATAAATAGAAATATATACATAAACATAAGTATAAATATAAATATAAATATAAATCTGGCGTGAAAGGCCCTCGGCGCGGGTACCGTGAAGGCACGCCCGCTCCTCCTTCACCCCGGGCTGTGCTGCCAGTGGCACCTCTCACACCAGTGGCACCTCTCTCACCGTCCTGTCACCTCTTGGCACCTTCCTCGCGGCTTCATGTCATGCTCACACGAGGAAAATACAGAAATCATAGAATCGTTAAGGTTGAAAAAGCCCTTCCAGATCATCAAGTCCAACCTTCGACCAAATACCACTGTGCCCACTACACCATATCATGAGGCTGAAACCTTATTGTGAAGGACTAAACCATATTGTGAAGAATGGATGTGTAATGAATGTATGAGATGAAGTGTTGAACTGAAGTCTTTGTCCTGTCTCTGTTCAGTGGCAAAGCCAGAGCAGTGCCAGGGGTGTGCAATTGGCAGGTCTTGGCCCTTTGTTTGGGCAGGTCTGGGCAGCCTGAGGCAATAATACCTGCTGCTGGAGCCTCTGTGCGGCTCCTTGAGCATGCTGAAGCTTTGCTATAATTATATGAAGAAAAATTGTCTTGAGAAGAGGTGCTATGTTGAACTGGTTGCAATATAGACCAAATGTAAACAGCATTTGGCTGTAGGGTACTGAACTGCCCCTTGGCTTGGTATGTGCAGGTACAGGAGCTCTGCTGCGTGTGAGGGGACCATGTCGTGTACCCTAAACTACATCAAATTTAAGTCCTTCAAACCATTAGCTGCCAGATGAAACAAGTTTCTTTCAGATCACTCTAATCGTGTGTCTGAAGAAGAGTTTCCTTTCCAGCTTCATGAACAGTGTGTGAATAGCACTACAGACCACTTGAAACAAATCTTCAAAATAGTTTTTCAGATGGAGGTAAACGTGATGGTTTTTCTGAGCATTGGCTCTACACAAGTAGCTCCTGCAGGAGCTGTGGGAAAGATCTCTGTAAGCGGCATAAAAGCAAAAGCACAATAGGTACTGCAGTGTTAATCTAACGCACTGAAAAATGCTTTTCCTTTCTGAATGAACTGGCAGACCTGGAGTTTTTTAGGTTTCCTTAAGAAATGGCTTTGTCTCCTTACCAAATTAAATATGAGATCTGGTTTTCCAAGAAGTTCACTGTCCTCACTGTGCTTACTTCCCAGTGGCTCTCAGCAGTTTGCATGAATAAGCGACCTGCTGCACTTAAACAAAGCTCCCCAAACACTCACTTATCTTTTTCCTTTCCATGCCAAGAAATAACATAATGATAGTAATTGCAGCAACTTCAGTACAAGCAGCTTTACACCCAGTGGCAGTCCCTAACTAGAAATAATTGGCACAGCTGTTTTGTGGAGCTGTGCCGGCTTGAAACATGGAAAGATCTGCTCCCTTGAACCTGCGGAGAGAGATGAAACAAAGAGAAAATGAAACGTAGGAAGGCAAGTATAGGAAAAAACTCATAATTTTTTTTCAGTTCCATTGAGCTATAAAGGCCTGATTTTTGACAGTTTCAAAAACACTGAAATAGCCTTCTACCAAAATTATCTCTCAAAAAGCTAATACAACATCAAAGACATAAATTTTACTGTCCACGCTCTCCTGTGCTATTTGAAGCTGAAGCACTCTATTGAACTAAACTAATTAAAGTGAATATTTTGACTCATGACAATTATGAAAATAGGCACAAAAGTACTGTTAAAAAATTTCTTCCTGTTTTTGTAAGAGAGTAAAGGGACCACATACTGAAGGAGAAGCAAACACATTTTCCTACCTCTAACGAATGTAGCATACATCTGGTGCTCAGGGTTTGAAACTAAAAGTGATGATCTCAGAGGTCCTTTCCAACCTGGCTGATTCTATGATTCTATGATAATTCATAGATCCACAAAACAGTCAAAGATGTAACCACAGAGGTGAAGGACATGTCTAAACTGGCTTTCAGTTTGATAGCATGGATGGGTGCTAGCTGGAAGCAGCAGTGCTGCATGTAATGAGGCAATGAATGTAGACCCTGCAGTCATTTGTTGCCAAAGTGATGAACTGGGGTAGTGGGCAATGGAGCAGTCAGAAAACAGGATAAAGACAGTCTATCTTCTAAAACACAAGATTCGTAGGATATACAGCATACACAATTTTCAAAACTAAATGGAAGTATGCAACTGCCATTCTACAAACTTTATGAATTTGTTGGCCAGATGGCCTGGGAGTCTTGACAGAGGGCCATGCACACTCAGTGCCTGTATTTTGAAGGACCCTTTCCTTAATTTTTTAAATCTCTTCTAAGCTGCTTAGAAATCTTAAATCACATGGTGCCAGCTACCTCACAGTATTTTTTGGTGATAGGAGGAAAGATGAAGTTCGGCTGAAAACTGTTGCTCATGCCAAGCACATGCTGCTTGGGCCTACATATCCCCCTGGTTCCTGGCTGAGTTTGCGGTCCCACTGGACGCCATGCTGGCATGCCATGCTGCTGGCTCGGATAAACATATGTACACTGCAGTAACAGCCCTGAATGATTAGGTGGGAGACACAGGCGGGATGTGACCCTGAACAGATTTTCTTCTACATATGGAAAGAACAGTCCTGCCTTAGCAGGGTGTTGATCCTTTCAACCAGAATAAGACCTCCTTGACAATTTATTCTAAAATGGTTCAAAAATATGTTTCTTCTATCCAAAGAGTTTGAGTTTTCAGGAAGGGGAAAAAGTCACCGACACATCTCTGTGCAATGACGTGGCCAGGCACAGACCGCCACTAGGAATGACAGATGGAACCAAACTAAATGCTAACATTTGTTCACAAATGATTAGTAAATGCTTACAAGTAATAGACGCACTCACAGAGACTGGCATTTGGGAGTGATACACAAAGGTAAAAAATAAAAAGGGCTAAATTCCCTGGCTAGTATCTTCATGATAAATGAGAGTATCTCACATGTTTCTCTGCAGTCAGAAGTCAAATTCAGTCATAGCCAAAATTACCTCTGGTTTAATTCAGTAACATTAGGGGTAAGTTTGGCCCATTATTGGACTTTCCCTGATCCTCAAATGGTTTACTAGTGTTTGCAATCAAATGGTGTCAAACATCTCTGGTGCAAACTGGTATTTTAGGAACTGAAGTGACCTGTGTCCTTTAGAAAAGGTAGGCTGAATTTTGCCATTCAGTTGGCGATATACTCGCATCACACATCTGTACTGTGTCTCTCTCTTTTACTGAGTAGTCCTGTTTCTTTCTCTTCACACCTTTTGAAGATCTTGTACACTTCCCAGTAAAAAACATTTGGATGATTAAACAGATGTGTGCTTTGTAAGATAGACCTTGAGTGGGCACAAGGGGAAGCAGAAGAGGAAGCAAAGGCTGGAGACAACCCATTTCCTCTCTATGGGAGTAGGCGAGAAAGAAATGGCTGGGAGTTTTCCAACACAACAGGTTTTCAGCAAAACATTTCGCTTTCAACAGAAAGACTTGATTCATTGAAATGGAAATGTTTTACAAAGAAGCATCTTTTTCAGTGACCTTTTAGCAGAACTCAGGCAAGATGCCACTGAAATCCACCTGCTACTCTGCCGACTCAGTTGGAGAGCTCACCACATTTGCCATGTGAATCACCAAAATCAGAGACAGCATAACTTCTGGACTCTTACTAACTCCTGAGCTGCAGTACCCTCCTGTGCCACCTGCCCACATCATCATTTAGGGAAGATGGAAGTTCATGTCTGCTTACAAATCATAACTGTTCTGAGACTGCACAACCGTAGACCTTGTAAGGAATGACCCCAGTCTTATCTAGCCTTCCTATCCGCAGCCATCTGTTTCCCTTGAAAGTTGGACTAAGGTATAAATTTGGAGAATTTTGTCAAAAAGAATCCAAATGATTATGAATCCATCTGCCATTGCTAACAAGCTAGTTCATTTATGTTTATTATTCTTGGTGCAAATTTGGAAATATGTCAACCTTGAGCTTGTCTTACTCTGTCTTTTAGTCCCTNTGCAAGAGAGAAAAGCTCCTTCTATTCCAGGAGCACATGTACAAGGTGCACTCGAATTCTCCTGAGCTAAGTCCACATTATTTCCCTTATGACCAACATTAGATGAACTAATCTATAGCTCTCACCCTTTGGACATCCTCCAGTACTTGGAAAGCCTCATTTTTAAAAAAAGTTTATAGACATTTATAAAAAGTGGGGCAAAGAACTCCTCAGATAATTCATCTGAAGCACTTACATGTAAGTTGGTTTGTCGTGGCAGATACTCAGTTATATCTTTCTCTTTGGCAAGTTGTAACTTTTTGATTGAAGGTACATCATCAGACGTGATGCATCCAACTTGGGCATTCCTAGAACAGAGAAGGAAGAGGTAATCAGCAGTTCTGTCTTATTGATATCATTACATTTTCACTTTGGGTTCCTTGTCATCACTGACTGGTGCAATACAACAGCTGTACCAGCTAACTGAAAAAGGCTTATGGACACTGGTGCCTAGGCAACAGATGATTTTCTAGGTTAGTGATTAACTCGTTTTTGTCTACCTGAATAAGACGAATATTATATTATCCCTTGCCATGGAACAGGACTTTTGGGTTGAAAGAAATCATTAGCCTCTCCTTTAGAAATGCTATGGCTATTTTAATGATGTCCAGAGTGAGGTTATCTGTGATAACACAGTGTAAACATGCAAACAATGGAAGAAAGATATGGGAAGAGAATAATTTACCAAGTGAAGAGCACTCACTTAGTGACCACATAATTTTACTAAAGTTTTCATTTCTTCTCTCCAGAAAGTTGATGTTGGTTATTCAATCTTTAAACTGTAGTTAATTTAACTTAAATTTTTACAGAACATAACAGGAACACGATCTTCCCCAATGTTTGGCAAGGGACAGAAGTTAAGGCTGGGACATAACCCACTACCTTTGTCATGCTTGATCCAGAGTTTATTTTTAAATGAGAGAAAAGCAGATATTAGGCACAGAATTTTATCCAATTTCTATTCAAACTGGAAATAAGAAACAAATGTGCCATGATAAAGAAGTTTCAAATGAGGAGGCAGTAGTAATGCTTAATTCAGAAAGTAGCTGCTGTGCCTTTGTCATCATATGACCTATAAAATAGTAAAATGCTGTTAGAATTAAGATTTGTTTAGCATGGCTTTGCAAACCTGCACTTACTTAGTGGTTAAAAAAAGACTCGGATTTCTTTAAAAAGATAGCATTCTTGAACGGTTGCGATAGAGAGATATAACATTTAAATAATTTCAGTATGCTCATCCTCTTTGCTTAGGGGGAATGGGAGGAACGGAGGGTGCCGGAGGAGGCGGCAGTAGCCGGGGCTGCAGCTCCCTCCAGCGCCGGCATGGCGGCGTTTCCAGGGAAGGGAGCCGGCCTCTGCTCAGAAAACATCATCGCACTCGGGGTTCCTGGCTTTTGGAAATTCCGTACTAGCTCACAGACATGTTTCACATGGTAGAATTTCCTTGCTTTTGAACTTTAAAGATAATAAATATAGGTCATATCATGTATACCGTGATTTGCATGTGTATCCTGGAAACTGCTAGGGCAAACGGCATAGACAGAATTAATCCCATGTGTTGGTTTGGGCAGGATTAAGAGCTAGATGCTTGAAGACTGTTGAGAATTTTTAATGCAGCATGTTGTATTCCTTTTGCAATGTCTAAATGGGATGGGTACAGTGCCTGCTTCTTTCAATATCTTGGTTAGCTAACTCTAATTGTCTTTCCTACTTATGGCTAACTTTTATAAATAGGAGAGATGTCTGAACAACTTGTGGAGGTCTTGACTCTCCCAAGGAAGAAAGGCCTCTGGCAGACATATGATGGCAGCTGGAATCAGAGGGCTGTGGCTGTTACTGACCCCCCACTGAATGGTTGGTCCTTGCCAATGAATATGCACCTTTCCTGCCACGCTTTTCAGGTTGGTCTGTAAGATAAACCAGCTCTGCTTTTCATCTGTTGCTACAAGCCTATGGAAACCCAAAGTGGAGGGGGAGCCTATACCACAGTACTAATGGGGCTGTTCCTGCAGCAGAGCAAGCCCTGAGGACAGTTCTCCCGAAATCTGGTTCCTCATGTGCAGCTGGAGTTGGGTTTGGATCTGCCTGTGGAACTGTAACACAGACACTGATGTGCCCCAGAAACAAGCAGAACCTGTTGAGTGCTATGTTAAATGGGCAGGTACCTGGCTTTCCTAGGCTCAGCCTTCCCTCTTTTATGGCTCATTTACTTTCCCTTCTTCCCTGCTCAAGGCAAGTTATTTGAGAAAGTTGGTTGTTTCAAAATGAGTACCAGGGCTTTCTCCCTTGTCTCCTGTAAACACCATCAGTTTCAAAACCAACTCTTCCACTTTCACAAGATTTTCTTAACTTTCCCACACTGCTATCAGTTGCAAAGTTCCCCTTAGACACTGCTATAGACCCACGGGCTGCTTTTCAACCTAAAGTAGCTATGAGAGTAGAGATAAAGAACAGCGGGGTGGTGCTATGGCAGCCACAGACCAGAATCACAGAAGGGAGAAGCAAACTCCCAACAAGACCCCAGAGTGTTCTGTAGTGTCCCTATAGGCCTGTCACACACATATAGACTGAAATGTTCACCATACCTCTGAGGAGCACATGAGGTTTCACAGCAGATTTGGGGTGAGAAGCAGCTTTAGGACAAATCTTCAGTCAGTGTGGGCTCTGAAACCAGAAGCTCCCTGTGTGCCAGCAAGAGGCAGCAAGGGACACAACTCAATTTTCCAGAAGCACCAGAAGTGCTTATGGGATGGGATGGGTGCCAAGGGCATCCCTGTGCTGTGCATTGTGGATGCCCTTCGATCACCCTGAACTGCTGGCACGTGGCTGCAGACAGCACTCAGTGCATGTCGCAGGAGTGTACTCACTGCTGGCCTTTTAAAAAAAATGCACAAATATGAGTAAGTAAGATCAGGATGTGTTTGTGGACACTGTCTAGCTTCTTTTATATAAATACTCATACTCACTCAAAACTTGTTTCTTCCTAAACAGTGTCTATTCTAGTCAAACCTTCTTGTCCACCCAAAAGCACAAAAATTTCCTCTCAGTTTGTGTGGGACAGAAGGAGTGATGTAAACACAACTAATGTAATGGTGACTAAATTTACTTAATAAATGAACAAATAATGCTGTTTTGTTTCTGTCATCTTCAGAGAAAATGTCCAACAAGTGGTTAATAATCACATTTTCTATCCTTGCCCTGTATCCCTGTATTAAAAAAAAAAATCCACCACAGTGCTTGATTCTAGGGGCAGAAACTTTATAAAAGCAAGGCATTGTTCTAGGTAATAGGATTGATACATCTGACTTCTTCCTGAATAATTACATTTTAAGAAATGTTTTCCCTTTGAACTTTTCCTGCACCTATTCTCCTTAAAAAGAAATATTTTGATATTTTCTTGCAAGTATCGTCACCTTCACTGGAGTTCCTGAGACATACAGTAGAGGCAGTAGAGAATCCTGTATAGCAGGATTGTATAGCAGTTCCCTGTCTAAATTATTACAATTCTTCAAAATAAATCTGGAAGTGTTTTTCTTCAGACTGGCTTCAGCTCCTGGCTTTGTTGTCCAGTGCTGGTAGCGTGAGCAGGACATCACTTTCCTTTTCAATCTGAGTGACAAAATTGGCTCATCCTGGACTTCCACGCTGTACTGCTCCACTTGACCTCTCTGGATAAAGAAAAGGGGCAGAGGAAAGCTCTTGCAAAGCTTCTTGTGAACCCTCTGTCCAGCAGAAGAGGCAATAAGGAAATGTGTGTAGATCCTCCCTGTGCCACAAAGCCTGGATATAGGGGAGCAGGGGTGTCGGGAAGGCAGGCAAGGATGGCCCTGCTCCTTCCAAGGGGCTTAGCTGGCAGCAGGAGAACAAGGGAACCAGCCTCTGCTTGTAGCACAGTGTCCCACATTTTTAGCTGGTATTGCAGAATTTCCTGTTATTGAGTACAGAGGTGCCTGATTTGCTGGAGAGCATTGCAGGAGTACAGGCTCCTTCCCAAGACAGTGGTGCCAAATTATAACATCATTTGTATTTAGCCAAGTAGTTCTATTTATAATAACCTTTCAGGTGACCCAATCAGATACTTGGTAAAGCACATCTAAAGGAGATTAGTTTCTATCTTTCAGAGTATGAAGCAGTGTACTATATAAATAGTCCAGCTTAGCTACTGTCTGTTTTGAATGTCAGTTAGGATCAGGTAGTGTTTATATGCTCCTGAGATTTAGCAGTTTTTATTCAGGATTTTTCAAATTTTCAGCATCAAGCTGAAACTTGGCATGTAAGCTGTCAGCACAGATGCTAGTTTTAGCCAAAAATAGAGTATGTTGAAACTTTTAAAGGTGTCAAGTGGCTTATTTATGCAGTGGTTGCAGATGCTTTAGTTTCATGGCTTTTTCAATTATACAAAAGCTTACTCTGTCACCTTCCTCCAGCATTACTCCATTCTCCAGCATTACAGTCCTGAACACTGTGGAATAAGAAGCCCAATAATCACACTGGAGTGATAATCCAAGGATGCTGGGGCCCTGGAAGCAGGTGTAAGTAATAGTCATTTTTGGTGAAACAGAACTATCCTTACAGAGTCACTATAAGGAAAATAATTAAGAAGACACCTGAAATGAACACACTACCCAAAATGATAACATATTTCTTGACAGTAAAGTGAAAGGGAAGATGAAATCCCCAGCACTGTGGAGGTTCCCTAATATTCCCATTGAGACAAGGAAGGACCTTCTTCCAGGGATCACCAAAATCTCCTCCTCCAGTAATCATTGCAGAGTACAGGCCTCCATCCACCACACTATTTATTGAGTATGTGTATTAAAGTCTAAGGCAACACAATTCAGAAAACTTGTAATAGTATAGATTCGCTTTTGTTCAGTGATCTACAACACCATTTGAGTAGTAACAAACTGCCCCTCATAAATAAATCAATCCAAATACATTTATCCACAAGTGAACCCATTTGTTCCATTTTGCACAGCCAAAGAAATGCCTTCTGCCATAACCTAAGTTCTGGTAGACTAGAAAACAAAACTAGGAGACTATAAAACACGGTTTTCTTGCAGCATGTCCTGCCAACAGCTGCAGGAGAGGGCAGGTCAATGTAATCATGACGTAGACCCTGTCCTCTTTCTTTTGTAAGTACCCTGAAAGACAGGATGGGGAAGATAAAGCTAGGGAGGTTCTGCCTAGTCAGAGGTCTGTCTCCAGCACAAGTAACATTTGTAACAAGTGGAGGAAATATATAATTATTTGCAAGCATGTTGATATATTTAAAAAGTCTCATATGTAGGTTTTTGTTAATTTTAAAAGTTTTAAGAAAACTTACGGATTGCAAAGACTGTGATCAGGTTTCAACTGAACTTACTCATTTAACATTATCTTCAAATTCATAGCTGTATTTTTTTCCAGTGAGCAATTTACTCTCTGCAGAAGCACTTGTGCCAATACAAGTTAATGTGCATGACTCCCTTATTCTACCCCTCCTGGGGAGGCATGCTCCATCTGTTTAAAAAATCACAACGGTTGCAGAAAAATATTTTTAAGTTTAGACCCTTTCATTCCACTGAATCAAACTAGACACAAATATGAATAAAGACCAATCATGAGATTGTAAGCTTGAAGCATTTGCTCATACATTATACATATTCAATACTTACTCATTTTATTTTCTCTGAGGAATGGTAGAATTTCAACATCATTAGCTATACCTCTTTTTAGAGGTCTTCAGTGGTAATTTCTCCTCTAAAATTCCTCAAAATAATAGATGAGACCGTATCACGCTCTATTTAGTAGCCAGTATTTGCACACCTACAGTACTCCTGACATACAAACATTTTAGTCTTTCCTGTCAGAATGAAGCAATGTGAAAAACCTGAGCTAATTTATTTGGGCTTTAGACAGCTGTGGATGAGAACTAATATATGGTCAGGATTTGAAAATATGCCAGCAGGACCTTACCCTTCAAACAAGTGCTCCAGTATTCTATTAGGAAGGTCACATATCTCACATTATCATTTGATGGGAACCAGCTCAGAAGTCTCTTTCCCTGCTGCTACAGCTGTCCCTGTGAAATAGCAAATGTTTTCTGGTCATTGTGTGTTCCGTGAATTATTTTTCTAAAAGCTTATTTAGAGGAAACTCAGAGTCCACTTTCTTAATTCTGAAAACATGGAGGTTGAACCAAATCATGTTTGTTAGAAAACCCCTAAGCCTCAGTGTGGTACAAATCGGGGGTTTCTTTAGTAATTTCAAAATGTTAAACTAATTTTACAAATAAAAAAATTTAAAAACCCAAGCCCACAAGGGATTCTTCTTTACCAATCCTTTGCTTTTGAAAATACATATAAGAATTTAGAGATTCCGTTTTTTTCCTATTAGGCATAAAAATGAAACAACCTATAAAGATACAAGCAGAAGAATCCACGCTTGTGCTGGTGTCTGTCCAGACCACCTCTTGGAGCTGCACGAATGGGAGGCTCTTGACTTTATACATCATGCTGTTGGTGTGGGCATAAACTGGTGTTTCTTTAACACTGTATCCTACTTTGAAAGAAGTTTCAGGATGCCTGGGCAGAGCTGCAGGTGGAGCACAGAATGGCCATGGGGCCAGCACTCACTTTCAGAGCTTCTCTGGGATACTTGGTTCAGCCAAAGTGGTTCTCCAGGATATTTGGTTCAGAGCTCCAAGTGTGACCTCTGTGCTTGCCGTGTGTGCTCCAGGTGGTATGCAGCTGCAGCAGCTCCATACCTTTCCTGAGGCCAAACTGTCGGAGGGAACGGGCCAGAGGAGCACACCTAGGCCAGGTGCTTTTTGTGTCTCTTCAGCCTCCATGAACACCAGGTCTCAGGAAACATGGTTTATGCCAGAGATTTCTATGGTGAGGAGCAGCAGCAGGACCAAGGCTCAGAAGTGGCTCAGGGCAGTACCTGAAAGTCAAGCACCAGCTCCAAGGCTGGAACTCACCACACTGATGCAGCTTCTGTGCAGGAAAGGGCGACTAAATCAACCTCTGAGGGAGATGCAAACTGGGCATCCCTGGGATTCAGAGCCCAAGTTCACTTCTGGTGCCTGGCTGCCTTCATGTGCACAGAAGGGGAATGTGCATGCAGGCTATATTTTGCAAGAACTGCCCCAAAAAGGTACAGTGAATATTTTTTGCTTGTGGTGTGATTTGACACATGACATGCCACAGCAACCTTCCAGGGCAAAGAATGCAGTCCCAGTATGTATCTGATATAATTAAGGATGTATGACTTAAGTACCAGCTCATGGCCTGAAGTGATACCATTGGACTGAGATACAACATCGTGGTGCTGCTTTCCATATAGGGAATTGCAATATGTGCTAAAAATACTGTTGGGCATGTGGAAATGCAGAGTATTATCGCATACAGAGGGGGAAATGGAATGTCAGTCCCAGTTGAAGTCAGCACAGAAGAGGGAAAACATTGCATTGGACATTTTAAAGTAAGCCTTTTTGCTTTGCCAGCAAGATAAACTGGGGCTGGCTTGACATTATCTCTCTCTCCCCTCTGTCCCTTGCAGGATGACAAATGATCTGTTTAGAAGTGAGTCATAGCTAAATAAAACATGCATAGGTAATCATTTGCACCATATTAGGCATCAATTTTCCGCTACACATCATCTCTCTGTAGCTACTGCAGACATTGTTTTCCTCCCTGTGTTTTGTCATGGGAAGATGCATTTATTTTTAAGCTGTATTTAAAGTCATTCATCTCTAGGGAAACATGGAGGGGATGCTTGACATCATCCTCTCTCCAAACCCAGTCTGTGCCCGGGCTCTGCTATCCCAACTCTGGGTGGCACACCATGACTGTGGTTTAAGGGAGCATCCAGGAGAGAAGGCTTGTTCCGACAAACTTTTTAGAAAAAGTACCCAAGATCTAAGATTCTGGTTAGAGACAGCAGCATCTGCTGAATTATTTAAATGGATACATTCTGGTTCTAACAATCATAGAATCAGAACAGGGGGAGCAGAGAAATTTATACACTAAGTTACTTGGGAAGGACAACAATGTAATAAACAAAATGTTCTGGATAAATAACAAAGTGATTAAATTCAGCCTTAGAGAACTATAAAGCCAACTCCTGCCCATTTTACCCATATGAGTAGTTTCATTAACAACAATCTGCTTCTTAGTAAATTGCCAGTTATAATAAAAACAAATAACTTGTTCTTTTGCTTCTCTGCTGCTATGCATTTTAATAATTCCAGTCATACTCGTTAAAACTTGCGCTTTTATACTCCCATGTTGTAAAATACTCTTCACATTACTGCTAAAACACTCTATCTCCCTCTTCTGTCTGAGCAATATATGTCAATACGGGATCCACTGAAAAGGCAGAGGAAAAGTAAATACATCCAAAACAGGTGCAAGAGCAGGATGATGCAACCGTCTGCCCACAGGAGCAATGTGGCACCTCGGGGCCATGAGTGTGAATCCAGAAGGTGGCACTGAGTGAATTCCATGCCAAAATGTTGACAACATCTGATATGTGCAAGAGGGATGCTGAGCGCACAGAACTGCATGTCTTGTGGAACATGATACCATGCAAACACCAGCGGGGTTAGATTTGCACACAGTAGGCATTTATTTACTATAAAACCAGATGTGCCTCATAATTGCATCTAAAAGATGCATTCCCAAAATTAACAATCCAAAACCTGTACAAAGGTAACTTTAATAATTAATTTAGAAGAGTTGCTCTCCATTTGTTTATGCTGTAAATACCAATTTTAGTAAAGTATTGCGTGACATCCATGAAGGTTTTTTTAATATTTTTTGTTTTGTCACATTTTTATTTGACTCTATGATACGAGGACAAAGGGATCACTGAGTTGCTTTAAAGGAGTTGCTTGTTCTTTTCTTTTATACTATTCATGGAGCACTTAAGGCTATTCAGGAGAATCATGATCTTTAATATGCATGTGTACAAGACATACTCTGCAAAAACAAGTTGGCAGAATTTTGCACGGAGCTGTGAGTAACATTTTCCTAAGAAATGTTACATTTAGGAAGTGGCTGGCAGTTTTTTATTATGACCATGAGAAGTGACACCCCAGAAGACACCCTTTGTGCCCATTCTTTTCAGGAGCATTACTGAGAGGGCAACTGGCTCAGCGCTGCAACAGCTCTGGAGGGAGAGAATTCACTTTACTGCCCCTAAGAAAGGGGAAAAGTGAAGTAAAATGATATGAATTTGGATTTTTATCCACATTTCCAAGAGCTACACTTTAGAAGCTAGCAGAGTTATCTACAGACATTATTCATCTCTGTTTCTGGAGCCCCTAAAGCGGTTGTGCAGAATGTTGTACAGAACTGGAATAGAAAGGCAGGCCCAAAGAGAGCTGTGTGTGATACAACAGATGATAAATGAGTGCTAATGGATGGAAATAAGGAAATAAAACTATTACTCTTCAGCCTTCTGAAGACTTGATATGCAGGGAAGGTGTGAGAGGGTAAAAACATCTTGTTTTCTAGCAAAAATAGAAGGACTTTGCTCAGAGTCTTTTTACAGTCTAGCTGGAGATTCATCTTAACACTGATGGGTATTTAGTGAGTTTAAAGTATTTCTTCTTATGTTTTATGCATGTTTGATGAACTATTGTGGAACCCTCTTGGTTTTCTACAAGGTTGTGATCTCTGGATTAAAGAGGGACCCCTAAACCTTAGGGGTTTGTCCTATGGCTGAATCTGGCCCTACCAGAGTTCACCATTGCAGTGGTGCTCTGCAGCCAGAAATCCAGCACCTCTGGCTCTGGTATAGATTTATCAAGAGAATAAAGCAGAGCCCTGGCTGCTGCCAGTCTCCATGGATCATGCAAAATGCATTTCAAGCAGAATAAAAAATCACTTAGGTCTTTGTCTTGTACCAAGAATAACACAGTCCCAATCCAAATAAGTAAAAATTATTAATGGTAACAGACAGCTGGACAGCTGAAAACACAGGTCAAGGACACAAGATGTCCTTGCCTCAGTAGTTTTCCATTTGCTCATGTTGCAAATGTCTCCAATGACTATCCGTTCTCTTGGCTTGTTTCTAGTTTTGTGGGCAAAGCACTAACCGTGATGAACTCAGGGTTCATGTGAGCTCAGCTCACATGGTAAGTCAGGCTCCAGACTCCCAGTATGTGGGTGAAACTCCACTCATGGCGCTTCCTTCAGAGTTGTAGCACTGTGCCCTTTATTCTCTGCTGTATAAACTTGGGCCCATTTAATCTAAGGCATTCTGCTTAAGACTGGTTGGCATAGTGCTGAAAGATTATTGAAAAAAGAGAGAACTGAATGACAGGAAGTGAAGCCAAACTATAAGTGGTGTGAACCTTGTTTTCCTTTTCAAAGTAGAACTAAATGTATGTGATCTAATTTAAAATGTCAGGAAGCTTTTGAAATATATATATATAATGTTTCATTTTAGTAAAAAGAAATGATGAAAATCTTTTTACTACCAAGCAGATGCGGATGACATTGGCTGGCAGCCTGTTACAACACAGTAGTACAAAGGGAATTTTTTCAAACATTACCAAAGTAAATGCTGCTTTTTTTTTTTCTGTTGAGATCTTACTACTATAAAGTCAGTCAACTGAGAAGAATTTCTCATGTTTTGGGTGGTTATAAATCTTCCACAACTGTGTTAACCAACACCTCGGGCAGTTTTGCTGATTGATATTACTCTATATCCCACAGTACAAATTGCTGATACAGGAAAAGGGGCTTCAAACATTTCCTTCCTAGTTTTGGTCAGCATCATATGACTACATGAGAGAAATAGCAAGGAATTCATCAGTAATAGCAGTAAGCCACATTTCAGGTTGTGAGTCAAAAAAGAAAACAAAACCAAAACAACTTTTCCTTCCCCACTCTCCCTCCTTATTCCCATGTAACTGTTCAACAGACTTTGTGAGAAATCTTAGAATAATTTCTCTTTTCAATGCTTCTAATTTAAATGACTTACTAGAAATGAATATTTTATGGCATATCAGGACTCTGATCTTCAAAGTTTCATCTCTTTAGTGCTAATTATTTCAACAAGACCTATACTAAAGGCAAATCCTGTCATTTTTCTATATCGTCTGCATTAACACTATAAAACTAATTTCATCTGACAGTTAAAGTTCTTGTTTCTGGTATTTCCTCATTTTTACTTTTTAGTGTCTCCCACAGTTTGAAAAGGTGTGGGGTTTGGAACCCCCTCAGTTAACCAGTTATGGCCTCATTAGTAAAAAAAGAAGCAAGACTTCAAATATTTAATCCTTAGTTTTCTTTTACTTCAAGCCAAAACTACCTTTGATTTCTATAGTGGAAATTCCCAAAGCAGCATTCATAAACAAAGTACCCTTTAACCCTCCAGGTCAATCTGAAATAGTATGCATTCCTGAGCAAGGAAGCAAGGTCTGCTTAGACACCTCCATGCTTGGAGTTAAGAAAGTTTCCATTTTGGAGTAAGTAGTTTCCACTAGACCTCACTTCTCTTGTTGCAGTAAAAAAACACAAACAAACCAATCAACCCTCCATCTATATTCCTATCACAATCTGATGGGCCCAAAGGTAATAAAATAACCCTCCAAGCCCAACAGTTATGTCATTTGATCAAATGGAAAGACTTGCAGTATGAAGCTGGAAATCTTTTCCATGTACCTTGGCCAAGGTCAAGACAACCCTGTGTACAGCCTGTGGCCTGGGGTGTCAGCATTTCAGGTACACTTTCAGAGGCTCTTGCCACAGTCCTTTCATGCACTGTGTACACTGAGGAAAACACATGTAAGGCAATGTCCAGGCTCTTCATCTCAGCCTTTGAAATTCCCTCTTCTTCCTTTACTCGTAGCCAACCTCCAGCAGCCCATCCCTCATTAGCTGCAATTCACAGAACCTGCCTCTGTCCTGGCTTCTGCCTAACTCTGGAAGTCTGGCTGAGCATCCAAGTGGACCCTTACATTAAGAACTGGAATAACAAAAGGAATTGGGCTACAAGACATTAGCAGAGGGTCTCACGGTGGCATTCTGCCTGTCCCTTGCTTGTATAATCCTCCAGGTGAGAGCACTAAGGGTGGGTGGCTGCTCTGTGCTGCCTGAGCTGCATAAACCAAGACCATTGCAGCCAAAGAGCAGTGATCGCTCTGAGCGTGGGGCAATAATTTCTCCAGCCTACTCCCTGTGTCACTGAGCAGCCCAAATGTAGGGGAATACCACAAAGAAGGAAAGAATCAGAGTTTCAGACTTCTGCTGTTTGTCCTCCAACCTCTGAGCTGGATGACTTACATCAATTTTGACTTTCTAAAATTGGTATTCACAAGTGCAGCACTTCACTGCTCTAAATACTCGAGGTGGCTTATCCCTTAATACCTACATATGGACTTTTCCACACTGAGTTTTCTGATGGAGAACTAGAAGGCTTTGCACGCCCTTAGCCGTTCCCACAGCCAGTCATCCAGGTACACAACATCCTTATTCATAGTATTCAGACATATGAAACTAACAATTCAATTCCAATTTTATGAGGTGCAGATTTCTGTAAGGATAGAGTTATCATCACAAACAAACCTGCTGTTTATTTTCAGACCCCATGGGTTTGACAGGTTTATTAGTTTTAAATGTGGCTCTTAAATAACTTCCATTCTTCGAGTATTACAAGTCTGTGGCCTCTTAAACATTTAATAAACATGATGAAACAATAAACTAGACTAAATGAAATGTTGCAGAATTAGCTCTGCATTTGAACTGAATTTTTATTGTATCATTTAGCAAACATAAGGATAAGATTGTAAAGTTGTTCTTTTGAAACAGCAAAACAAGTATGATGATTTGGGGACACATAGTGTAAGTAGGATGAAGTCTTATAAAGAAAAATCCCTTATTACATTGTAGCTGAAAAAAACCAAGGGATAATAATTTCCATTTGTTCATACAAGCTATTGGCACGATTTCTCCAATGGAGCTGAAATGGCATCTGCAGATGGCCATTGGGGTGCAAACTTAATGTTTGTTTGAATGAAGCATCCTGGCATGCACAGGTGATCTTCAAACACCAAGGACTGCTTCTCTATTTCGCATCACAAAATATTTGCAGCAGTCCTACAGCATTTGATAAAATGGTTTATGATCAAAAGCCAGATTGTGATACCTATGTTCACAGCTATTAAGCTTTTACCCTAGATTCCCTTCCCAAATTTTTCCCCATTTTATCCCACTTCTGTTGGGCTTGTAACCATATAAACTGTATGAACAATTGTACTTCTGTCAGGCTAGTCACCCTGTTGGAACTGCCAGAATCTCACTGGGCTGGTAAATCACAGTTCAATAGCTGCTGCCAGACATAATAAGTACAACCACTGATGTCAGGGAAGTTATCTGTGAAGCAAGATGCCACTCAAAGGGAATATGGGTATCTCACAGTTGACCTGCTTGCTAGGAATGGGGAAGTAAGGGGAACAAAAACAGGCAAAAATATTAAAAAGTCTTTTTGTATGGTTAAATACTTATTTGGGGATTGCAAAATACAGGAAAATAGGGCATATAAATGTATCAATTCAAAACCGATATTAACGAAAATGATTCCTCACATGAAAACTGAAGCATGATGATAAAAAAGTATATATTCCAGCAGAAAATCCATCACAATTTACCTTTTTCTGTTAATACAATCATATTTTAGGCTAAATCCATCATAAAACTTAAATGAACTGGAAATGAGAACATTCTGCTTTGCAGCTGTTAAAAACAATTGAACGCGACTTTTAAGTTCACCACAGATTTTGTAAACAAGTCCTTGCTCCTTGAAACTCCTATGTATGTGCTTTCTACTCTTTTCTAACAGGGACTTTAAAAAGTCATTAATTTGGCTTAGTTTGCATGGGAATGATGCAACCTGGACAATGTGGAGAGCAGCGTTTGAAAGATATCGTTTGCAAGGCTGTGCTGTGTGGTAGCAGCACTTAGGTCTGGAATGCCTGAAATGTGTGTTCACTGTAGAACGACTGGAATAAATGAGGAAAAAAGGTGATATTGGTCACTCAGCTACAAAGTCTTACCTGGCATGTGGCAGAGTATTTGGGCCGGCTAAAAGTATATCAGTGTTGTACACCAACAGAAACCCCAGGATAGATCTGGTACTGGACAGAAATAATTCTCACTTCATCTGCAGTGCTTTAGCAAACAAATATATTTCAGTAATGTTTCTTTAATCATATTCAGAACTAAAATAATTCTTGCTCTAGTGAAACTGGAATAAAGAATATTCTAAAATTCATGAGCAACTGATAAGGCATGAATAAAATGACTTCCATGTGTATGAGATTATTTTAAATGGGATTTCTCTTTTAAACAAAGAGTACTGTAAACAAATACACGATCCAGTTTATTAACTGAAACTGGCTGGATTACAGTTTGAAAATAAGATACACATGTTGGCAATTATTACACTTCACTATAGTTAGGCCTTTGAAAAACATATATCATGTATTTTTTCCTGTAGAAATTGTAGCCTTTTTAGCTTGCCTTACTAGAAGATTTTGAGATGTATCTTTTAAAAATGTATATACTAGCCTGACTTCTGAATCCATATTTGGGGATGAGAGGGCAGATCCAGATTCCATCAGTTACAGAAGCTGGGGTAGAAGTTATGAAGGTCTGACAGCCAGCTGGGCCATACCACAGAAGGGGACTAGGTATAAACATTTCAGTGGTTATCGTGTTTGTCTATAGCCTGTGTCACCCAGGGTATGAAACCAAGAGAAGCATTGCCTAGTTTAACTAGGAGAAGAGCTGTGTCAGTGCTCTGTTTTATCAGGGCTATTTTATCTTGCAGTATGGTTGTTCTCATGTCCTGATGTGGCAAAACAGAATTTCCCTACTTCCCATAGCTGTTATTAGGAGAACTTAAACTGCCAGGCTCTTAAGTACTAGTTGCCAAAGAAAGCTATACTGTATTTTTGTTGGTTTTTTTCAGTGTAGCTTTGAAAGAAAAAGCTTCTCTGCTTGGTATAAATAAAGACAGAAACCTTCTGAAGAACAGCAGCCTGGCATTCAAGGCACTCGTGGGATGTCCAGGCCAAGTTCTTGTTCCCTCTCAGGCAGAGCCCTTGATTCACCCCGGGTCTGCTGCCTTGCTGGTGCATAAGCCTTAAGCACAAGGCTGCTGGCCATTCTGGAGCAAGTCTCTCTCAGAGCTAGAGCCTTCTCTTTCTGACACACCATAAAAGGTGATTTAAGCTCTCCATATGTCTTGAGAGAGCTCTGTGCTGGGATAGATACACTGGTTAGAGCGGAGAGGGGCAAGTTAGATCCCATAGCAAGGAACAGAATACAGATCTGAACCAGAGTACCATATTCAGCCTAAACAAGTGATTGTTGTTCCACAGTTTGGACAGATGGCTGGCAAAACCAGCCAGGGGCAATTCAAAGATAATATTCATGTCCTGTCCCACTTCCCCATGTTAAGGAAATTCATGTTAACTGTGACACTAATTCGGTACTGGGCTATGACATTAGAAGGAAATATGCAGCAAGTAGTAACATGTCTGAAGAGATCATTAGAGGGAATTCTTCACTCTCACAATACAAGATCTTTGTCTAGCACCTATAGCAAAAAGAAGATGAAACTCAGGCCCCAAAGCTCTGCTTCAAGCTCACTTCAAGTCCAACGTAACCAAGCAATGAGGACAAAATGTTTTGCAGACATTATTGGAGTAATATTTTTGGTGCTGTTAGTGCTATCCTGGCATAGCTGACACACAGGCATGAAAAAGACAGACCTAATCTCTCCCTTCCTGTCATGCAGCCTAGAAAACCAATGAAGTATCACAATAGATAGGAACAATAGCACAAATTAACCTTCTTATCTAACTGACACCAGTACTGGTAGCTCACAGTTAAATGAGTTAGAAAGATGTGAACTTAAAATCTCAAGTTTAGAAGATAGAGGAACTCTGGCCTCAGCTAAGATTCTCAGGCAGCAGCTCCCCAAGTACAGAAGTGACACAGTTCAAGCATTATTTACTTCAACCAAAATTTACCACCTTTACAGTATGAAGGATTGCCCCATTGAAGGAGTTATATCAGTCCTGTCCTTCCAGCACAACAGAGACAAAGATGGCCAGGTGAGGGGTTAACTTCATGTACTGAACTTCAAGATTCATCAGAGGTATAGCAAGACCTCACTTTCCAAGCAGAACTTGGGATAAAATTACATCAGATGCCATACAAGTCTTCAGCTGCCTTGTGCAGGCCAGTAACTGTCTGATGTTACAGAAAACCCCAGATTATTTTTGGGTTTGGTGCCGATTCTAATGTCACTTTTAAACAGTATGAAAAAAGGAAGAGTTAAAATTGAGAACTTCATAAATCTTACTAGAGAAAATTCAGTTTAAATTACATGAGATCGAAGTATGTTCTGAAAACTCTCCAAAGCGTCTTAAAAATGCAGTAGGGGGAGTGAAATACCATCCAATTAGTCCTCTAGTCCTACCCACCAAAATGACCATGCTAAATAGCAAAATAATCAGTTAAGGAGGGATCAGAAAGCATGGAGGAAAAACTGAGTGAAGGACTTAGCAAAGCCAGTATTCCCACCTCTCTCTGTGTTTCATTTCATTTTACAAAGCCAAAGATTGTTTTCTTGTCATTATAAAATGAAAGCCAGCCCTGCCCTGCGTTGTTAGAAAGTGTTGATCTTTTTATATCAGCTACCTGCTCAGACAAGCAGAAAATTTCAGATAAATCCTTGTAACAGATTCTTTTTTTACTGTAAGGCCAAGAAATGGACGAGGCATTTGTTTCTTTGAAGAATGACAGAAGCATTTTTGCTCTGCCTCTGTATTTGTGACTGTTAATTGGTGACAGCAATTAAAAGCTATTGCCTTGTAAATTTTCTTCTGTCATCAGCCTAGTTCATAATCCTAGAGGCAGCCAAAGGTGAGCAGAGCCCCGGCAGTCAGTGGATTTCTCAGGTTGGCAGCCAGCACTAGCACTATTGCTGCTATGTCTTTATTCCTGTGATAGATGTGCACTGGAGCAGAGATCCACCGGCTTTGCAGCAGGAGTGGTGGCATGTATCTCATACCACAGCAGCTCCACAGGGCTGACATGACTGTCTTTACTTTCATGTCCCCATCTTTGCAGTGTGTTGGGCTAAGCCACCAGCCGGCTAGTGGCTTTATCAGCCACCTGCAGAGGATTAGGGGGGACAACCCTTGATTAAGGCTTCACAGCAAGCCCTGGCAGTGCCAGTGGCTCTGGCATGTGGGGAGCTGAACTGCAGAGTCCCACAGCCCAAATCACAAATCAGATGCATTTGTGCACCCAGGCTTTACAAAACAGCTGTCTGTCACTGTGCAGCCACAGAGGACTTAGATGGTTTTTGGCAGCTGGATCCAGTCCACATATGCATTACAGTCTAGATGGTAACCAAACTGTTATAAGGCAGTGATGGAGACCTGCGGAACTGCTCCTGAGACAGACACCCTCCATCACAGCAACCCCCATGCCAAGAACTGCAGCAATGCAAGCAGAGAAACATCTGTCTTTTTACCTGGAAGGTGTTAGTTCCGGTGTTCATACAGTAAGAAAGTTATTATTATCAGAACATCTGTCCCTTTCTCTCAGACATTAAATTTGCAAAGGTATGAAGCCAGGTGCAGAAATCATGTCAGAGATGAACACCATCAAATTTTTTTTAACTGGTGATTCTGGAGGTCTTTCCAAATCTGAAAGCCTTTGTTTAGGGAAAATGCTAATTTGCCAGCTGACAATAAGGTTACCTTGGATGCTTAGTACAAAAATGAACAGATAGGATAACAAATCTACCTTATGCTAGATATCTCTGTATTATTCAGGGACCCCTAGATTCTAAGTTTTATATTTTCTAATGCTTGACTTCCATTATGGCAGGAATTATATTACTGTAATGGAGTCAACTTTAGCAGCCATTACTTTCAATAAAACCAATGGAAACAAGACTAGATGCAAATCTATTTACAGCAAAGCCATACAACCAACCAACCCAAACAACACCCAAAACATGTAATTTATAAAGCAATTTCTCTGATGCAGTTCATGCACAGCTCCATGGCAAGGCCAAAGAAGGCAAGTATCAGATAGAAGACACTTTATAGTGGATCTACTCTAAGTCATTAAAACTTCAGCAGCTGTTTGAGATGTCTTCTGGTTTTCTAACTACAGTTCATATTTGCTCTGAAAAGAACAGACTATCTCAAATCAAAACATTTTTCTAATCAACATTTCAAAGGATTAAAAAAATATCATTTCTCCCTTACAGGGTTAAGGGAAAGGTCACAATGAGGAACTGAAAAACAATAAACTGCTTTTATACAGAAATTCCTAGAAAAGAGGAATGGGGAAGCAGGTATAATAAACAGCCAAAGAATGGTCTTTAGGAATGGTCTTTATACAGTCTTCAAGCTTATCTTAAGTAGAAATCATTGTAAAAACAGCTGTAAAGAGCTTTGTAAGTGTTACAAATGTAACTAGAAGTAGAATTCTGTGATGGTAATGAAGCTGCTACTGCAAATATTTTACAATGGAGAAATAAGCTTTTTGTAGCTAATAAAAACATACATATTTAAAGAAATGATGCATTATCCAGGTCAGCATTATTTTTCACCTCTGATTTTCTTTTTTTTTCACACCCCCCTGCACACCCCTTCCTTGCCAAAAGCTATAAACCTTGAGAGAAGAGGTAGTCATGCTCTGCACAAGTGTAATAGTCTAAACATTCCTTTTTTCTGAAGACTGAGACATAAGAATTTAATGATTTACAAAACATCTCTGCTTGAGGCCTTCTTTCAGCTTTTATTAATTAAAAGTACATGTCTTTGATACAAAGTAGAATCTCTGTGAGGCAAGAGGCACTGCATTCTCAGATATATTTAACAGAGAGCAACGTAATAGATACCACTCAACTATCTGGTAGCATAAATTTAGAAAGTGTTAAAAGGTCTAATGCCAATAAAAGTTAAGCATGTTACAGCAAGCCAAAAAAGGGGAGATGATGCATTCTCTCAGGAATCTAAGAAGTTATGGGTGTAACTGCTGCCCACTTTGGCTTTGGTGAAAGCCTAGAGCAGGAAGTGTTGTGGGATGTCCCTTGGGAAACTTACAAAAACAATAGCTATAAAGTAAGTGGGAAATCTAGATAAGAGAACTGATATAAACCCTTAGGAGAAATTAATCTCCTATTGGACTGAGAGTCTAGAAGGGTAATATCTTCCTCCTGGAATTAACAGTTTATTGCAGAAAAATAAATGAAATGCTATAGCAATGATGGATTCCCCCAAAACAGTTACTGGGACTTCTCACTCGAGAGAAGAAATGAGAGGAATTTTCTTTTTTTGTTCTAATATTTTTTTAGTTATGGCTGTAATAAAATTTAAGGAATTTAGAAAACAGAAATAATTTCTAAACCACTTGGGAAACTTGTCAGGATTTTGTGATTTATAGAAAATGGATGGGACTCAACGCAATGGGGCTCCAAATCTTGGCCTCCTCACCACTGGCCCCAAAGCTGCTCCTGAGAGGGTGCTGTGAAAAATCTACATTTATTACTGGAAAGAGCCATTACCAAAAAATGTGATCTCAAAAAATGTTCAAAGTAGTCATGTGTCTGACTTCTTTTTCTAAAAGCAGAAGTTACCTCGTTAAGTCTATTCTGGAGCAATACTGTCAGTTGTTTTCTGAGTATTCGAAAGGTCCTGCTTTGTTTGCAAAATTAGAGCAGAGAACAAACAAAAGCAAATTGTCAGCTTCTGCAAACCATCTATTTGAAGCTGGAGGCAAAGATCAGGATATTTTCTTGCCTGAACATTTTGGGTCAAACTACATCAAATGGTGGAAATCAGAGTAAAGTTTAACAATGCTATTTTTGTTAAGTAACCAACCATCTGACTTTGTGCTGAGCTGCCCCGTGTTCAGACTGCAGCGCTTACACCCACAGACCTGCAGAGGGGTGTGAGTGCCCAGCTGCCCTGCAGATACACATTTTAAATGTAGCCTCAATGTCTGCAAATGGAGACCAAGACCTTCACTTGCCTAAAGCACAGGCTCTGTTCAATGTTGAAAAAAGCATGTGTAGTATGCTATGTTTCTTTAGGGAAATGGGTGACCAGAATTAGTTTTGTTGAAGTTGTTTCTTCTGCTGCAGCAACTTTTTAAACTATAGAATTTATTGGTGTAAAAAACCAGACATGTTCTTAATGCCAAAGTTGCAGGGCCCAATGCTTTGTATCTGCGTTTGTTTTGCAGCACCACTCAAGCCCCAGTGCTGATTGGTCCAAGTAGTCTTAAAAGTAATTGCTTGATAATATTATAGTAGCTCCCCAGGAAGTTCCCATATGAAAAAATCACTGCTGACAGATTAAGAAGGGAAGAGGTTCAGGTAGAAATTCTCCCTCTGGCATACACATCTTTTAAGATTTGATGTGGACCTAAATATATGAAGAATATAGCTTTCACCCACAGATGGCGACGAACACAGTCTGTGCCTTCCCAAGATAGAAAGCTGCATATTTAGACTCAAAGAAACGTCAACATACAGCTTAAAGAAAGGGCTCTAGTATATGTTAAAACAGGATAGTCAGTTTGGCACAAAAAAGGTGAGAGTCAGATTGGTATCCACCCATTCATCAGGCTCTGAGCAACCCAGGAAAGCGCAGGCTCTGAAGAAAACTGCCTCATCCTAATAAGGCAGAGCTGTCTGCTGGTGACATAGTCTGAATGCCTTCTATATGAACTAATGCAAACCTTCGGGAGAGCTGCGTCTGCACGGCTCAGGAGCTGCGTCATCTTTCCATCAATAACAAAGTGTGATCATCTCTGAAGGATTGTTTGTGCCGAGTTGCACACAAATGCTTTGCTTGTATGTGTGCTGCATGAAAATCTTGTGTTACAAGAAAAGCCACTTACCGGTGTCCCAGGTTACCCTCTGCGTCTCCTTCAGTATGAAATCCCAGTGAAAATAAAAGTCATCATGACTGAATAGCAAGTATTTTTTCTGCACAGGGAATATAAAATTATAGCAATTTTTTTTTTTTGGCTCTGTAGTAAAATTATGTTGTTTCTTTGTTTGACTGTCAGAACCTTCCTTTGTGTAGATTTAACTTGATCTGACTATTTGGAAATAATAGATATGCTTTGGAATGGAAGGCAACAGCTCAGTAGAAGGGCATCTAACCAAACAGCCATGCTCCTGCCTATTGCCCAAGTGGAGGCAAGAGGGTGTCTGCTGAGGTAGGAGCTGCTGCTCACTTGTTTTGAAAAAATATCTTTATTTCTTGATATATTTATAACAGTCATATCCACTACTTTACTGGGTTTCAGGGAGAGCCAGATCTTCCTACTGACGTCAAGACAAGCAGCTTAAAACAGGCCAATAACAATTTTTGGGTTTTAAAGCAGGCTCTGTGGCTGTGCAGGAAAGAGGAGATTTTGCATTACAAGCACAAATAAGAAACAAGTCATTTACAAAGAAGAAAGTAAGTACATCATGTAAAAGTTACTCATGTTTTGCTGTAGTTCTTACATTTTGTTGCCAAAAAATGATCCTTGCTGCAGCAAGATTTCCATCTGAATTATTAGGAGATTTGCTTGATAAGTGCTGCAAGATGTGCCTTTTGAGCCAAGATTTCTTTTTGGTCTATTGGCATTGTGGACCTTTCTCATTCAATCAGAAATACCCAATATACTAAAATGAAAATGAACAGTAAGCTAAATCTACTACATATTACTCCTTTTTTTTCAATAATTTTAAACATTTACCCAAAACATGGTGGCATGATGGCATTTCATACTTTTGCAAAGCGGCAAAGTTAAAGCAAGTGGTGACCTTTTCTTACCACCTGCAATTGTCAGGTATGGCTCTACTGGTCTCCTAAGCCCCCTCCATACCCTCCTTCCAGATTTTTTACTTGAATGGGCTATCAGTGGCTTGAAAGAGAGCAAGGAAGTGTGGTGAGGGAAGGAGAATGTGCTGTGGTGCTCTTGGGTGAATAAACAGTGCAACTGAAGACCAAGCATAAGTACACCTGTACGCTAATAAAGGAGAAAAGAAGTTGAAATTTTGAAAGGTACTTCTAAAAGCCCTTCTAACTAATATATATACACATAGTGCCAAGGAAAATTGTGATAGACCATTTTGACATGCCATCTCCTACAGATATGACTTTTCTCTGCCAACAAAGCACACGTGTCAGACTCTACCTGTGACAGGAGTGACGCTCGGTCTGACTAGAGATCTACAATTCACTTACAAGGTTCCTATTTCACTAAAAATTACTTAATAGTTTCAAGTTGCTAGTCATATGGTTTCCACAATGGGCAACTTCCCTGCATGAGTTATGGCTCCCACTTCAAATTTCCACATTGGAGTAAGTGGACAGATCCAGTAAGTGGAACTCATAGACCTTGGAACACTCCGTCTCTGTTGGAGCAACAGAGAGGGGGATTGCAGTAAACTCAACAAAGAGACCAAAACATGTGAGAAACATTGTCAGGGTGCTCTGCCAACTCACTTTAAGTGTAGTCAGTATAGAAACCCATCTGAAACTTTCCAGAAAATAGTTTCCACATGACTGACATCTTCTACAGGTGAAAAAAAAAAAAAACAAAAAACTTTATTGTCTTGCCTCTCTGTGAGATAGGACAAGAACAAATGCTGACACATCAGCATTTCACATGAAACAGAAATTGTCATTTATGGCCACCTCTGCATTTTTCTCCTTTATATAAAGGATTTCTTTCCTCTGCACCAGAATCTGTCAGCACACACCAAACAATAATGACGCATTTAAGTGTAGTTACTCAGCACTATGTACCCAAGCACCTACAGCTGAGAAAGCTATTCATTTAGTAATCCAAATTTGGAACCTCACTCTGCTTACCCTGAAGAAATGCTCCATCATCACTCCACTGCTTACGCTCTTGTCCTGGTATCCATAGAAAGCCTGGTGACTCGGAAGTGTCCAGTCTTGGGCAAAAGAAAATGAAAGACACTAGAAAGTGAAGTACAAGAAAAGAAGTCTCCTTAGAACCAGGAAAGGCTTTTTCTTTTTTTTTAATATATTTTTAAGTGGGCTGGCCATAGAGGAAAAATTCTTTCCTCTTCCTCCATGCAGCTTGAGTTCTCTAAGCATGCTCCAAGTCCAGACTGTGGTTGGGAGGGTTCTCGCTCATATTCAGCATCCATTGTAATGCAGGTTTACTAGTCTGAACTTCATTCTCATTGAGAAACAGTTCCTTCATTCACTGCTTTTTTTACTCCTTAAAGTTTCTCTCTGTTCTCTCCATGTCACTAATGAAGGAAGGAATGGCAAGTCAAGTCCCAAGCAACCCTTCTGAGTGTGTATTTCAACATTGTTGTGGTTAATTAAACTTGTCAGATAGCAATCCAGGAGCAGTGGATAGGTCCCTCAGGCATACTGTGTATTTTATCTTTGCCTATCACTAATTTTAACCATGGTTGTGATTAGAATGCTGAGATTCACATTTTTACACCTCACTCTTTCCTTGCCTATCTTAACTTTCATTTCAGCCTCCTCTCTCTTGCTCCAACAGCAAAGAAAATAAACATCAGTGACAGGGAATGCCTGCCAATGCAGCAGGAGTGAGCCAGTGCTGGTCCCTCTTCCAGTAACATGTCCTGGCTGAGTACATCTAGGCTAAAACATCCATACAGCCAAACTTGCACATGCCCTAAAGCAGTATCACTTAGTATCACTAAGCACTAATATGAACAGCAGTGTTCTCACAAGCTTCTTGAACAGACAACTTTCATATTAAATGGAGAAACTGGAAGCAGGTTTAAAAACAGCTTTTCCATATACTGGAGGGCATTTCTTATGTTTACTTGCACTGAAAATACGTAACCCCTTTAAGTGCTCTTCCTTTCAGAGACCTGTTAGGCTCCTTGCAATGAGGCAGTTCAGACAAACACACCTGGGGTAACAAAAATAAAAAAAAAAAAGAGAAAAAAGAAAAAAAAGAGAGAGACTAAAAAGGATACAAGGCAACATCAAAAAGGACTTATGCAGGACTCAGGACTCAAGTGTCTGATCCCAGACTGTCTTTGGTTGGTTGGCTCCTAGCACTGGAGAAAACTCAATTTTACAGATGCCTACTTTTTCCACTCTCCAATACCCAAGTGCCCTGAGCTGCACCACTTTATACATCCAGAACTGTCTCAGCTCAGGGAGAGCAGAGTAGCTCAGCATCCTGCTCTGCTTCAACCTGCTCTATACCCAGAACAGGGCTTTAGCTCAGTCTGGTGGCAGGAAACACTCAGCCATGGACAGTTGGTTTCCAAGTCTCAGAGAGCAGACAGATGCCACAGGAGCTTCTGTCTTCTTGTAGAACAGAGGATAAGGTGGGGTCCTCTCAATTAATTAATTTGATGTTTAGCTGCTTCTGCCTGTGGGCAAGAAAGCTGTGCTTCTGAGGAGGATGCCTTTGTCACTAGGTGACAGCTTCGTCCTCCTTGAGACAACACTCCCCACCCCACCAGCTGAAGCCATGACACTGGTCAGGGAAGCACTCACCATGCTCAGGGCACTCCAGCGCAAGCAGGGAGTTCTGGTTGCTCTGTCTGCTGCCAGAAATGCTTGCATACATTACTGTCCAAGTGCCAAACACAACTCATCCTGGGGGCAGGAACCATGGCTCACAATTCCCCTCTTCCTCATGAGTGCCCAAAGCAGTAGCCTATAGTCCTGCAGCTTTTTTGTGTCTTTGTATTCACGCTTTCTCTCTTTTTAATTAATTTTGGTTTGGCAGAACACATTCAAAAGGAGAGAAGGGTGTTCTTCCAGGATAAGTGGTTGCCTTGGAAATAGGACACATGTATATGAAATCTCTCAATTGAGAAGGGAATCAAATGTAAAGCCCCTGCTTTCTCTGAAAGTACAGTAACCACCCACTGCAATGGGAGAGGTGCATATCTGAGACATACAGTAAGCCATACCATGCTCCTTGAAGGAATGGACCTTGGAAGTGTCCTCAGGATAGAGCCAGGACTGGGCTCCTGCAGGAAGGCTTTTCCCTGAAGCTTGAAACTTGTAGTAGGACATTTTACACAGGTAATTATCCAGGCAACTTCCTGCTGAGCATACAGACTTTCCATGTCCGTTTCTTCAGGCTTTCTGAATGCTAATCTAAAATGTTCAGGTAAAATAGACCTTTCGGCTGAAAAGTGATTTTCCCCTACAGCTTCTTTTCAAACCAAGTTAGCGTTAGGTCAGGGTTACTCAGAGCTAGTCAAACTGCAAAAAGGTTGTCTCAGGGCATGATCTTCCTGAAAAAATGCCAACAGATATTCATAAGCTGGACTTAGATCACTTGCTAAGTGCTTTAGACTACTGTGAAGGTGTCAAATGAAGACTACTTCAGGCATCCATAGCAAAGGCCCAGGGGCCAAAGAGACTCTGACCCTGCCCAACCTTTAAGCCCTACTGTCTCATGTGGAAAGATCAAAAGCAACTGAAATAACAGTTATCATGTTACACCATGCTATTCCAATACACAAATACACATATTTTCACTTCAGCTTTTCCTGTGCTTTAAGAAAAGAGCAATTTTAAAAACAAAATCAGAAAAGCTTGATGAAATTAAACTGGATATGCCTGTTATGTTTTGCTACTTTCAGTTAATTTATACTAAGAGGATTTTTAAGAGTTCAGCATACCACCACTGTCCTGTAATAATATTTCACATGTAGTAAGAGATGGTGTCTTATTTTTCTTCTTGGACCAGAGTGACTAATTCAGCACTGCATGTTTCATAGTCTGAGTCATAAACGTTGCAATTGATTATACAGAGACATTGGAGCAGTCTCTCATTTTGCTTGCTTAAAGATCCTCTGAAATTCATTGAGACATTTACAATTCCCATGAAACTTGGGCTTCTAACTTGAAACTTTTTATTTCCCCCTGCCACTGTCAGGACAGCAACTCCAAGGACACAGTACATGTTCGGAAATTGCAAGAACACTTAAACCCCCAAATAGTCTGAGAAGGGAATATGTGAGGCTTGCTTCTAGCAGTGAACAAGCATTACCAGTACAGAGGCATATGCTAAGTCTCAGTGCTGTGTAACCTCAGTGGCACTCCCTGTTCTTCTGCCTACAGAGAATTTTACAACTTAATGAAGCTTCTTCTTACTGAAATTATCTTTTAACTCTCAAACAACCCTTTAATATCAGAGAATGTAACTGGGTCCTCTCAGCCCTTTCTGCTCCAGGACAAATAAACCCATCCTCCTTTAGTTCTCTTCTTCTCTGTCATATGCTCGGCCTTCTCCTCAGCCCCCCATTTCAATCGTTCACCACTGAATATATTAATTTGTCAGTCACTGCACTTGATTAAGAAAAACTACATATTGCTGGTCTTCCTATTGTGAGTAAGCCCAAATATGCTAGTGCAGGATGAAAGACATTAAAGCCTTGGGTTTTTTCTTCCCCGTGGAACCAGTTGAATTCTACAAGTAGTCATTTGTGCTCCTATTGAAGTCCATACAGAGCTGTAGTAAATCTACTACAAAAAATGCAGCAAATCCAGTGTTGTTTGATGTTGTTCTTCATACATTTACAACCAGCTTGATCCTTTACATCAAATCCAACACAAAGCAAACTGATACGGAGATCAGAACTTGTCTGACTGTCCTAAGACACACCCAGTGTCTTAGGAACTACCTCACATATAGACAGAGTCTAACAGAAAGGGTGCAGTTCAGGGTACTGTGGCTGGCATGAAAGGGCACTACCAACACTGCTTTGAATTCTGAATATGTTGCCTCTGGAAAAAAAGTCAGTGGAAGACTAGGAATTTATAAACATATTAGCCATTTAAACAATTGAATCCCATTACATTCAGTACTGCAGATCTTCATCCACCTGTAATTACTGTGAAAACTTTTATTGCAATGCTTAATTATTTTCTCTTCTGCAAGCTGATGGAGGCTCTGGGGCAGATCAAAGGAGCTGATGGAACAACCTCAGCAGTCCGCTCATTAGACCTCCTATATGACTTGGACTGGGCAGGATTTTCTGCACAGAATGTTCTTCTTCCCCAGCCTCACAAGGCAAATTAGAGTACATCCAATTAAGACATATAGAAAGTTTCAGTTAGAAGGAAATAACTTAATTCATATTTCTCTGGGACATGAGGGTGATATTTCATCTTTGTTTAAGCAAGCAGAACAATGATAAAAATGCTCCGCAGTCTAGGGCCAGAAAACAACCCTTACTGTAAACAGAGGGTTTAAATATTATTCTTAGAAGGATCATCTTTTAAAGAGCTGCCAAAATGTTCCCTGGCCAGAGCTAGTGCCTTCTGACTTGTAGGAAGCTGTATTTTTTGAAAGTGTTTTGTCTTCTTGATAACCTTACGAAAGGCCATCCCACACCCACCTCATTATAGTCTCACAGCTTGTTTTGTGCTTGTTTCACATCTTGCAATCCTCCCTTTGTTGGTCATATTTGTAGCACAATATTTCAGTACCACTCTGATCAACTGGTTCCCTGTCATAACCTTTGGAATCATAGAATTATAGAATCGTTTAAGTTGGAAAAGACCTTTACAATCAAGTCCAGCCATTATCCTAACTCTGCCAAGTCCATCACTAAACCATGTCTCGAGTGTCACAACTACACCTCTTTTAAATACCTCCAGGGATAGTGACTCAAACACTTCCCTGGGCAGCCTGTTCCAGTGCTTGACAATCCTTTCCATGGAGAAATGTTTCCTAATACCCAATCTAAACCTCCCCAGGTACAACTTGAGTCCTATTAATAGTTTATTGGGAGAAGAGGCTGATCCCCACCTTGCCATAACCTCCTTTCAGAAAACTGCAGAGAGCAATAAGGTTCTCCCCTGAGCCTCCATTTCTTCAGGCTAAACAATCCCAGCTCTCTCAGCTGCTCTTCATAAGACTTGTGCTCTAGAGCCTTCACCAGCTTTGTTGTCCTTCTCTGAACACACTCCAGCACCTCAAAGTCTTTCTTGTAGTGAGGGGCCCAAAACTGAACACAGCACCAGTGCTGGGTACAGGGACTTACATCTTTGAAAAATCATCATCATTTGCAGTATATGTTCTCGCTGGCATCACCAGGGAATGAAAATAATGTTGGTATCAGACAATGATAAATCAAAGTATTTTTAAAAGGCTGTATTCCACTGTCTCCCAATTGTACAACAGTTTCATGGAGAGGAGCACAGGTGAGGTGAAGCAGTGCCCATCAAGAGGGAAGTGGAAGGCATGTACTGCCATCAGGGCACAGCCAGACCCTCTGGTCACTCCCAGTACTGTGCATCTGCTTTGCAAAGCCCCAGATACTCAGAGGGCTTGCTTTGCTTGTTGCATGTTTTTTCAAAAGAGGAGTTTTACCCATGTTAGAAACATCTACACCACACAGCAAGGTGGGGAGGGATTTAGTGAAAACAAGTAACACTGTTGTAAACCTTCTATACCTTCCAGGCCAAGGCCTCAAAGCATTTCCCAGCTGCTAATACCCTCAGAACTCCCCAGGATGAGGCAGTCCTGAGCACAGTGGCTCCTACAGCACTCCCAGAGTAGCTCCTCTCCAGTGCTGAGCTGTTCCCTGCTCTGGCAGGGAACGTTTTAGTTGCATCAGTGCAGAGCTATTCTGTTCCATGTGCAGCCTCCCAGGCTAATGAATGAGTTTTAAAAGCTTACTTAGTAAATATCAGATTTCATGTTTTTTCATCTACCACTGCCCACTCCAGTCTCAAGGCTAAGGACAAAAGCAATAATTTAACTTTGCATCAATTTGCTGCTGCTCTTTCCCCAAGATTTCCAGATAACAAGTTTACCACTTCCCCAGCAGGCACTCCAAGCCCACATCGACATAAAGCCAAGCAAGGCCACGGCATTTCTTCAGGAGCACAAGAGAAAATGAGACCCAAGACACCCACGAAGGAACCGGTAGAAAGCAGAAACTACTTCAGTCTGCTCCTGGGTTTAAAGAGTCAGCTGCCAGGACAAAAGACTATGGAAAATGTCCTCTTACAAAGACTCACAGTAAAAGAGAAAGGTCAGCAGTGACAAAGCTGCTAAAGAGACAGTAACTGTAGCTAATTAGATGGGCTGCTGCCTGGCTGCCTGAAACCCAAGGATTTGTCTGTGAGATATTTTAACTTTCTGGGGCCTTGCGACGCTTGCATATTAGTAGTTCATACAACACAAAGGTGTTTCTTTTCCCTTTTATTATTCATACCTTAAATATACCATTGCATTCTCCTTTAGGTATTTTTTTTTTCTAGAAAAGGTAGGTGAAGTTAGGTAAAGTATAGAGCTGCAAAACCTACATACCCAGCACTAATGGGCACCTGTAAACTTAAACATATTTTGCAGGTGGCAATTATTTCTGTGCAAATTTTTCTCATTAGGAAGAGGTTTTAGCATTTGAAATGGCCAACTCCAACGTTTTCCTAATGGATTTTTTAGTTCAAAATTAAAAAAAAGTTCCTGTTAGGGTCATTTTAGTTTGTCATCTCCAAGTCAGCATCTTTATTCCTTTCTTAGCATGTCTCTGTTCTTTCCCTGCTGGAGATAAGCTGAGGGATTTGCATGCTATTTTCTCAATGACTCATTTTCCAAATATGGCCATTTAACAAATATTATTTCTGCAGGCAGCCATCCCCTTCAGATCCTTCATAAAGGAAATTACTCAATCAATAAAGTTAATTTTCCCTCCCCCCTGAAGCAGCCACCCACCTCAGCAGATGTTCAGAAACAGACTAAAACAAAGCCAGAAACCTACTTGGATCCAAACATCTCTTGCCAATGTCCTCTTGCAGCTAAGGTTGAAATTGATACTTTATCTATACGAGGAAGCAGTGCAAAGAGCAAAACTGTATTCTGATTCTTTAATCAGCTGATTGAAAGGTTCATAAAGAGCAGTGATGAACTCTGATCCATTCTTGCTACGTTTAGAGTCAACCCACTCCTACTATAAATACTGGGTTTGTGTTGAAATGAATTCAAAGGTGACATTAACCCTAACTAGATGTCCCCTGTGCACAGCACAAATTACCACTGTTCTAAAACTGGCCCAGTGGGACAGAGGAACTAGTCCCACTGCCTTGTTTCATCCCAGGAGGAGGTCCACACTGGAAAGAAAGAAGAGACTCACCTGGAGAGCATGAGGAAACCCTGCATGGATGCCAGTGGGGAGACCCTCAAAACTACTTGAGTAGGGTATGTTTTTGCAAACCTGACAATAGCACTGATCACAGGAAGAAAATACACAGCAGCACTCCTGTTTATAACAAGAAAGATGAGGTTCAATATTGCATATGCTAAAAAGGGGACCTTGGGATCTAATCTCTGCTTTGCATGAACCTGAGGTTCATGCAGAAAGTCCAGGCTTAAACTGAGGAAGCTCAGAATTAGGTTCCCCTCCAGAAGAGTCTTACCTTATCCAAATTCTTGCCACGTGCAATCTCCCTGATCCTAACATGTTGGCAAAGGCAGTGCAGAAGTTAGCCCCAGTTTAAATTCTCATGGGAGTCACACTTGGGTAGAAGGGGCACAGGATTTAATGAGTGAGTTAGCTGGTCTTAGATAAAGTTTGGAAGAAAATAGAAAAATGAAGATTTAAATTTAATGTTTAAGAAAAAAACCCAAAAAAAATACAAGTGTTCTCAGCCATAATACCTGGACAGCTTGTTAATAGCTGAAGCAGGTGTCCACAGAGGCTGGAGGCTCAGGGGAAAAAAAAAGAGCATTGTTATGGAGAAGAGGATTTCGTGGGTGAAACATCCATTGTGAAATTACTCAGAAATGCGGTATTAACGTAGAGGATTCCTCCTTGAAGTCTGCAGAGCATAATGTAAGAGAGATGTGAAGGAACTCGAACTATCCATTGTAAGCCTATGATATAAAACTAAAGTCAAGGGAAAACCACCATAAATAATGATAGAAAAGAGAATAGAAAAGGAGAAACTGATCTATCTACCTACTACTTAGAAGGATATTAGATTAATATAATGCATTCTTAACTGAGCACAGCCAACTAAAGCACTTATAGATCAGATCTACTCACATACCTAAAGCAATCCTCCTGTCTCCACAGCATCAAGAGTCTCACTACCATGGGCACGGCAGGTTACAGGTGTCATCAGTTAAGGGATAAAATTAGCTCATCTCCCAGAGTTTATCTCCTGGGGGGGGTCTTCTGAGCTGAAAGGGGTGGGGGCAAATCATGTTGCCTCATGAGCCAGGGTACAGGGCAGAGCAAGGCTGGGGACGCTGCAGATGCCCCAGGAACCTGCCTGTGAGTTTGTACCATCTCATGCAGGTGAGATGGGAATTTTCCAGAGTAGGAGCTACCTGGGGAGGATGCCCCATGCTTTGATGTTGTGCTAATAAAGAAGGAGTCATTGAGTACAGCTTTGCATTCAAATCTTAGCAACTGCACGTACCTGTGGCTGTTGTTTTAGCAGCAATTTCCATCCTGCTGACATGACTGGCACTGGGAGAGCTGGTTGCAAAGAAATGAACCACTGTAATTTCAAGCAGAGCTGTTGCTGTTAAAAGGACAAAGATGATAAATGAACAGAGGAAAATCTTCCGTAAGAAGATCTGGTAAATCAGTACCTGATTTGATAGGAGATCCAATCTGCAAGGATGGAAATAAGTTAACACAGTGCATCTTCTTGGATGGGACTTCTGGTGTGAAGAGCAAGCAGAATAGTCACTGCTGCTGGCAAAATCAATGGCAAGAGCTGATGGCTTCACAAGCCCACTGGCTGCTTGAACTGAATTGATAATGAAAGATGGTGGGCAAAATCCTTCTGTGATTTAAACAAATATCTGTGACACGCATATATGAGCTTAAAACATGGAGGTCCAGCACATTCCTACCAACAGCTCCTGAATATGAATAACTCTTTCTGCTGCTTATTGCTGGGCAGCAGAGTACCAGGTCAATTTACCTTTGTTTTTCTACTAAACTACCTAGTAGAAATGCTATCAGAAGAGCCCAACTGTGTCACCTGCAGAACAGATCCCGAATATTAAGGATTTTGCTAGATATGTTTACCACATAAGAGAGCTACAGCTGCAGAGTGGAATTCGGTGTGTCATCCTGCCTTGGTTATGGAGTCACTCTGTTTTAACTAACACCAAGCTCCCAAAGATCAGGGTTGACGACAGACTGCACACAGATGGAGCTTCCAGACCTTAAGATAACTCTCTACACCTCCTCCCAGCTATCACATCTGATCTACAGCAGCTGTCTCCTGCATTTAAGCTCACTTTTTGCCTAACCACAGTAAAGGTATCATTTACAGTTCAAAATCCTGACTTGGACACATATGGGCCCAGGTAGAGGTTGCTCTAGACTGATCATTAACAGCAGTAAATTCTATGCTCATAGCTTAGGGCTCAACTATTGTCTTTGTACAGGAAAAAGATCAGATATTAATGAACATGGATAACATCTATAAAACCATTAACAAGCCCTTTTTTTTGCTGCTCTTTTTTTTATTTCCTTGGCTTTTACTTTGATGTACATTTCAGTTATTAAATCTTCTGTAGTTTTTTTTCTATTTAATAAGACATTTTCCATTCACAGAATTTCACTTGCTGCTGTCTATTTGCAGTCACTCCATGCCACTGAAGTTGCTACAGGAGAAGCTTTGCCTTATGACCTTCCAGGATTGGGTTTTACCATTAAATTTAGGGGGGAAAAAAAAAAGCCGTGCTTTTGGAAAATTGTCAAAAAGTAATTTTTCTTTGAATAGAAAGCACAAACTCTCCATATGCATTACACCCTTAACAAAAGACCTGGGTGTGGGTGAAAGCTAAACAAGCCTCAGTCTATCTGATTCTAGAGAACCATGGAGGAACTTTTCATCCCATTCCTAAGAATGGATGCCTGTGTTTGCTTTGTGTCCAACTGTGGAAACTGGGTCCTGCATACATCCACACTGCTCTGCTGACAGCAGTCAGCTCTGTGCTGTGTTGCTGCTCCCCATTCTTACTCAAAATCACTTCAGCATCTGGGTGTTGTTGTCTTGCCGCATATTTATGGAAGTCAAAGAAAATCTTGCCACCTCCCTATGTGAATTTTGTAGAAGCACAACTGGAGCCTCTAAGGCACTGCTTGGAAGGAATCTGTGACACTTCAAGCATTCTTAATGCAGCATTCGTGGATCATAACTCACCAAACACGGATTTTTTTTCTCCTTTTCTAAATATTGCTGATGCATGAAGAGAAAGAAATTCAGTCCAGCTTTGGCTCTTCAAATTAAAAATGTGTATGTGCCTTGTTGTACTAGAGGTGCTTGTATATGAAGTCTTTTAGAGATGATTTTAATTGATCCTGTACTGAAGTGGAAAAAACCACATTTGACTTACAGAGTCAATGGAAATAATCAGCAGTCTCTGTGAGGACTACATTTGGATAAGTTCTCTGAACAGCAGGCCACAACTTATGATGCTTTTGGTCTTGGGACATGGTATCTTTCCTTGGAAGCTATTAATACTATGGAGCACTGTCTAGAACTTACTTTCTCACAGAAATCTTTAATCTATAATCACAACTGTGCAGTCTTTACCACAGTACTTTCTACCAACTCTCAAATATTCTTATTCCTTGTGGACAAATAAAAGCAGAGCAGATGATAGAGCTGCTATACAACATGTGTTTTTCCTTCCCCATGACCTATGCTCCCACAGAGTTTAGCAACAACAGGCTCAGTCTTGCACTGGGTTTCATAGTCAGAGTCTCAAGCTGATGGCCACACCGAGTCTCCCGTCTTCTGCCAGAGCTTCTGCCTGCAATTCTGTAGTAAGGCTCTAGGATGCTCTTTTACCATTTTCCAAGGTCAAGCTCTTTGGTAACTCTTAACATTAGACTGCAAACAGTAGCTGGAACTAAGTCTATGGTTCCTAGTAGCAAAATGTGAGGACATTTAGAAGATACAGTTGTATCTGCTGGCTTCCTACTTTAACCTGAGTCACGCTTGGCAGCAGTTAAGGTGAGTGATACTAAAATTGCTTATTGGTGAAAGGTAACATACTTTGAAATCCAGTATTTTATATATATCCCATGGGCAAACATCTTGTATACAATGAAGTGTGGTGTACATGTAGTCTGGCTAACAGTGATCTGAGCTTGTACAGGGATTCAAAACAGCCAGCCACTGCCTATCTGCTGCCAGTTTCCACATTCATAGCACAGAGCTATGAATAGCTTGAGAAGTGCACCAGTGGAACCTTGTACTCAGCTGCTTGGCTCATTACTGCTCTGTGGGGTGCTGCCTGGTACTCCCTTGTGTTCGTGTGCTGAGCAATTTCCTCCACATGGTGCTGTGATGCTGCATCTCTGGAAATTCTTGTCCCCACCTGCCGTTGTGCAATTGAGACAGATGAGAATGACCAGAGGTGAAGACTGACTTTCTTATGGGCTGTTCAACTTTGGTTTTAGCCAGTCTCCTCCTGTGAGTAGCAATAGATGATATCAGAATAAAGAAAATTAGTATACAGCCCTCTCTTGGAAAGACAAGAAGGCTCTCCTACCCAATCCACCTCCTTCTCAAAATCCAGAAGATATCAGAAGGAACTTAGAAGAATTTAGCTTCTCTTCAGCTTTTTTTAAGCAGTGATTACTTTAGTTTCCCCATGTTGGGAAATGAGACTATATTAAGGCTCATGGGGATAAAACATTTTACTCTGAAATTTTTTAACCCTGTGAATTTGTTTGCCATAGAACAGCCTTGGCCAGGAGCTGCAGGCAGAAATCAGTGTTTTGAGGCTGAATGCAGATGGTAGGCAGCTCACTGTGCAATCACTTAAAGCGTTTTACTGATACTTTTCTCCAAATTCAGGGGCAAACCTGAACAGATTTAGCTGTGAATTCTGATTTCACATTACTGTTACCTTGAAAACTTATCTTGCAGTTGAATTATTTTCTTGTGCTAAGTTGCTTTACTCTACTTTCACCTATGGCCATGTTGCCATGGCAAAGTCACTCCTGCATGTGTATGTTTTAAATGCATAACATACAAAGCACTTTGATTCCTTTGAATAGATGGTAAGCATCTATTTTCCAAGTGATTTTCTTGTGTTAAATACAATCTCTAAAACAAACGGAGAGCATGCTATCAGTAGGCCATTTCATATTTCCACAACAGGAGCACTAAAAGCCTATCTACACATGTTGCATGTTACACATGTGAGTATTCTTTAAGCACATGCCTTTATCTGATCAGGTGTCTACATACCATGTGTTTGGTTTCATGCTGTTATTATACTGTCACATAATACCTTGTGGTTTTTATAGCAAGTATAGAAAATTGAATTATAGCAGTCCTTGGTTGAAAACATAGATTTTATCTTTCATAGTATCACTTCTCTAAATAAGCTATAGCACAATTTACATATTTATTAATATATTAACAAAAATTTTCACGAGCAAACATTTATTTGTTTTTGAATAAATTAAAAAAAGTCAAATCACATGGACAATGCTCTGAACATGCACATTCATCCTCTCAAAGTATTAGCCAGAGCTTTTCAACAGCAATTTTTCCAAAGATGAAAAACAAGTTGCATATTGCTTACCTCAAGCAGAGTAGTAATGTTCTTTACTTATTTATAAGGCACTCTGGAAGCACATTTACACTCTAAGAAAAAAGATTTTGCAATCAGCAGAACATGGAAAGAGGGGTAGGCTGACTGCTGCAAATTACAGTACCATTCAGCAGTATCCTGTCTTTTTTTTCTCTTGTTCCAGGAATTTTCATTACCAGAGAATAACAATCTGAGTTGAAAACTTGGAGAAAGGGTCTAGAAGTTGGCAGTGGAATTCCTGTTTAACATTATAATGCAATCAACACTGTAGAAAGTAGATACAGAGGTGCTATTCTGGATGCTGTTTGCTTCCAAGGGGATACTCATTTGGAGTACATCTCTTTCTCTTTCCTTGTTAATGTCTTCAAATACACTCCACGAATTCTTCATTAGTAATAAGGTGCTTTACAAACTCAACATAATAAACTAGCAAAGCACAGGAGCAGCAGCAAATTTCCTGAGCTCACTTTTTACAATCTTCAGAACTCTGGATGTTGGGTGCAGCATAAGGACATCATGAGCACACAGAGCGCTCTGTGTCAACATCACTTTAAGCAGGTTATAGGGAGGAGCATGGGAATGAAACACGTTTTAGAAACTAGTCAAGATAAAATCCTACTACTTTGAAAAAGACATTGACAGAATTATTGAAGGAAAAATACTGGCTAGTAACGAGTTCTGCCAGTTTCAGAGATGTAGTAGGACATTAAAATCTGTAGAGGCTACTGGCAGCAGGACTGGAAGTCTTCAGGGGCACTGACACATACATGTTGTGTATGTGTATTTTGGTATATCTACATCTACAAATGTACTTACTGTAGTTATTTGTGTACTGCAGGAGAGGACAGAACTTCACCTATAAATAGTCTAGAAAAGACAGAGTGTTTTTGCATATAAGAATGTTTTCTTTTCCTGTGTGAGTTTAATGGGATAGACGCCAACGCTTTTATGAATTATGAATGCAGCAGTCTTCTTTCTAAATGAAGATGTTGGAAGTGTGCCACTGGAATGAGGTGCTCCTATTACATACTGCCAGCAAATTTCTGTTTCTTTAATGAAACCTAAATTACAAAAGCACTTTTCTTTTGGAAAACATTACTCTTGTCTATAATGACATAGCATATTCTCCTCTAGAATAAAACAGAAAAAAATAATCAGGGTAGAAAGCAATCTGAATCACAGTTCTAACAGGGAAATTCATATGCTATGCCCTGATGCAAATACCTGTTTGTACACCCCCTACCTTCCTCCTTCAATAAAACATAATCCAGTTTCATGACTGATCAGGCATTTGTTACTATTTTTATGCATGGGTTTTTTCCCCCCACAATGATTCTCTTTTTAGCTACTTGAAACAAAGTAATTATTTAAAATAATTTAACCACCAGCATTTTTAATAGAAACCTTGCCTGAGGAAACATTCCTTCCTACTTAGGAGCAGAATTTTGCACTTAGATATGATTCAATTTCTGTTTCAAAAAGAATGTAATAGTATTATGTAGAAGCATTATGTAAAGTTTGGGGGTTTTTTCACTGAGTGACCTTAAGTTTAAAGAACATTTTTAGATGGGAAAGTATTAGTCTATAACCTTTGACAAATCTGAGGTCAAATATCCCACATGAAAAAGGTTAAAAGAAAGACAATGAGGCTGCACTGCTTCATCTGCACAGGTTATACAGCAGCCAGTGGTGCCACAGCTGCTCTTTGCCTGTTAACAGATAACTGCAACTTAAAGAACAATTCTTATTTAATCACATGTACATAGTGCCATATACTATATACACCTTCACCTTTTGTGCTCACAAGCAATTATCTTCTGCTGCTAACACGTAGGATTTTACAAGAGGATGCCTCAGATCATTTTAGTTTAATCAGCAGTCCTTTCTATTATTTCTAAATCTGAACCACATCTCCAAGCTCATCTGGTGGTACTGCAGGTTTCACAGTAGCATCTCAGACAAAAGGTGCAAGTTCCCTTGAATAACAGCTCATTTGTAAGATATCCTCTAGCTTCCAATTTGCACGCACATTCATTTTACACTACCTTAGAGTTAAAAACAGCCCAACAACATAATAAAGGGTAATCAGAAGGTAAATGCATAGAACAATAAACACTACTGAAACCATGTCAACCCAGAAAAACATCAAAAAGGCAGGGAACAAAAAGGAAAAAAATTAAAAGCAGTGAAATTAGGTTAAAAAAAGTGGCAGAAGCTCTATGGGATTATTTTTTTAAAACAGAGCCTCAAACACAGAGTCACATTCTGTAACCCACCTGGTTATATTTTACAAATGGGGTGCAAAATCCAGTTAGCTTTAGTGTGAGGCAGTCTCTGCACCTGTGAAAATTAATGGTAACACTCTATGACATTAACTAGAACAAAATCAGGCCATGAGTCCCCTCTGACTTTTCTATAATGCATAATATTACTGCATTCTGCTTTATACTCTGCATTTCTGAGTTGATAATATGCTTGCATGATTAAGAAACAAAGCTAATAAATGTTTAAATTCAAATATTACTACAAACTAGAGACGAGTCAGATAAAACCAGAGATTTTTTATTGCACAAAATAAATTATATAGAAACAATGCAACAAAACAACTCGTATTGTAGGCTGCACAACAGATGTTACAACATGAATATATTTATTGCTTTGAGAAAGGAGCAATTCAGTGCTAGTAAGCAGATTAGTTATACTTCTTGCTCATCTAGATTTTTCACAAAATTAATCCAACTGGGCTAGAGGCATCTTGCAGCATACGGGTCAGGCCAAATTGTCATTTGTTATCAGCCATTATAAAGGTGCTGTAAAACCTTCTTGACATTAGCACGAAGCACTCAACGCAACATCACCAGTACTGAGCCACACAGGTAGTTCATTATTAGAAATATCATTACATACCAGATAAATTGACACACAAAGTTCTAAAGGCCCATTTACAGGGTTTGCATGAGCTGTTTTTTGAAAATAACTCTTGCTTACAAATGTCGATGCAGCTTTGCACAGGCACGCTTTGCTCTACATCAAGAGGCACGACCACGAGGTTTTGCCAAAAAACCCCTAAGTACCAGCACTTCCCTTACCTAATTGTAAAACTGCTCACTAGTGCCGACAGTTACAGGTGTCTTATAATTTTTTCCAGGGCCACACTCAGCTTCTAAGACTAAACACCCCCCCACATTCCTTTGGTAGAACTGGGTGAAATTTACAGTGCTTTTTAAAATACTTCAAAACACAACATATTTGGTTCTTCAAAAGATACAAGCCTGCAATATTGCTATTGCACTCAGATCAAATGGATTTAAGTTTTTCAACTGCTACTTCGTGGACCCTGAGATGTCAACCCTAATGAATTAATACAGAAATTAGCTCTTAACAAAAATTATAAAAACAGACAGTGTTCATATAATAAAACAAACACATCAAATGCTGATCAACTGCAAATCTTTGTGTAGCATGCATACAAATAAGAGAATGCCATTTCAAATGTTCATACTCCAAGTGAATTTCTCCCCCAGTTTGAAAAGGACACAAGTATTTAGTCAGCTGAGTTCCTAACAATGAGTTCTACTGCTAGTGTACACACTCAGTGTTGCAAAACTTTTTTACCTGGGTGGTTAATATAAGAATAAATTTAAACAATACTAGCCACCCATGAAAGGAAATCAAGTGAGAAAGTGGGAAGTCTGGGTCATTTCAAGTCTTAGCTACAAGGACAATTGAAGAAAACCACTCCATTGAGGTCAAGCTGAACTGAGCCACACAGAGTTAGCCCACAGAGTATATCCCTGTAGAATTCCACTGAAATAAGTAAATAGATTTTGGATTGTACACTAATAACTACAAACAAATATGGTTGCCACTCCTTACTGTACTTTAATAAAATTCTTTGCTTTACTGTTTTTTTCCCCTGAAGCTGTGTTAATGTATTATGATGAATCAAAATATAGTTAAAAGTGAGGTTTCAAAGAGCTGCAAAATATTACAAGAAATTAATTATTCTAAATTTTAAAAACGTTAAATTCTCAGAAACTTTTGTGATGCAATTATGTTTCAGGAATGCACCCAGCAGTAGTTTCCTCTGTAGGAAAGTATTAAACTCGACTAATCTTGCACTCTTTTTCATCCAGGAGAGTGTTTTTTAAATGCTGTAAGTAAAATTCTGTCATCTTTTTATAAAAATGTTTGTAAGCACAGTATATTCAACTAAATAACCAAATATACCCTGAAATGTCCATTAAAACATATACATCACAAAAAATGGGTAGCATTTTTAATACCTATTATGAAGTAGAAAAGTTATAAGGCAGGATGAAGCTAATATCGAAGATGAAAAACAGCACCACCAGCCTAAGTTCTGCAATTAGCTTTCTGCTCAGACACAAAATATAATATCATAGTCAGATACAGTTGATTAAGGTGAGAAATGCATTTAGCCCAGCTGTACTAACTATACAGCTTCACACAGAATAAACAAGATTCCATAAATCAACAGAAAATGCATTTGAGCACAAAAAATAAAAATATGTAAGTGATTCTCTAAGCAGCATTTTGTTTTCTTTTTTTTTTTTTTTTCAAAACATTAACATAGATAGATATTGGACTGATTAAATATCTACAAGTGCTTTTCCTTTACAAAAATACATATATTCTTAATAGTAGGATAGACTGTCATTAACAATGACCTGTGTTTTTTTCACTTCAATTTGAATGATTTATAAGCTAAATTTTACAACCACAAAAAGGTTTATTTGTAATATGATGTTATCACTTTTGACAAAAAGCTTAAAACATTTTATATTTTAAAACAAATTAGCAACATAAGATCACAATATGTTCTATGAGCTCCTAAGTACTGTGAGGGCTGCTTATTAAAAACTGGTAACTACTGATCAAATGCAAGGAAGCATTAGAACATTATTACTGCTCACCATAGGCTCCTTTCTTATCATAACTTGGATCACAGCTTATATAAGGACACTTAAGCCCCCACCCCCAAAAAATCCATTGAGGATAACTCTATATCATCTATTCAGTAGCCTGGAACATCCAACAATTCAGGCTTTACATTAATTTAAAAAAATGCAAAATATTTTTCTTTCAATAGTTAAGTCTGCAATAAGGGAAAAAATGATGCATTGCTTCATGTTTATGCTAAGAAGCTTGTATTTGAGAAAAAAACTACGATCAGTAAGTATTTAGAATGAAATCTTTCAGCCAGCTAAATAATTAAATTGACCGATTACTTTCCAGTTTAGCTAATCACTATCCTGGAAATCAAGATATTTGGATTTCTTTATTCTCTCTGCTTTATACTGCACAAGTATTAGCACTTCTTGGTAATCCATGGTCTCACATCAAGGACAGCAATACCATTTGCTAAAAAAATAGCTATAAAAATCTGTAAAACATACTTAATATCTTCTCACATTATCCTCCAAGTCTGTCCTTTCGACCCTCCAAAATATCACTGAAATACAACTAGAAACCCCAAAAGTAGCTTGGTGACTATTTTGTGCTTTGGAAGGTTTACAGGATTGACAGCACACTGAAGTTTTTGTTAGTTCACAGGCCAGGTATAGCAGACACATCAGTAATGCAAGCCTTTGTGCTTTTCTCTGGGAACATGAGCTAGGACTCAAAGAGCTACTCTATGTCTGTTAACCTTGATGCTATTCCTGTTGTGTTTTTCTTTTTCTATTTTGCGCTGGAAACTGCTAGGTGTGCCTAACCCTTCAGCTTGGTGACACAGACAGCTACCACTGGTTCAGTTCTGCTTGATTGATTCCAGGTGTACCTCTTGACCACTGCACTCCAGGAAAGTGTCGATGCCATATTCCAAGTCAGTTTCTGAGTGGCTTTACCTTTGGTATTAAATGGGTCCCCTAAAACTATTAGGCAACCAGATTATTCATAGAAGTAGTTTATTTTAAAAAAAAACTTGATTTTTCTGAACAAGCTAAATATCTGACAACAAAGACTAACTTTAAATTGATTAGTATTAGAATGTGGTATTTTTCAGTAAAAAGGGAACATGTTTCATTTTACTGCATCAATATTCAGGAGACGACAGGAACAATACCTACCATACTCAATATTAATACAAAACTGAATTTTAGGAGTAGAATACTATCATAAAATATGGGCCTTGCGCTTTGATAATAAATATCTTCACTACAACTTCACTTGTAATAAAAACCTCAGTATGTTAACTAGCAGCAAAATGTTATACTGTTGCAGTGATTTTGTGTGTTGTATAGCAACCTTCCCTCAACTCTTACATTGCTTTCCACTCACTATCACAAGAAAAAAGGAAAATGCACAGTAGCTACTTCTGTTCACCTCATCCTGTCAACTGTCAACCATGTTAGAAGCATTTCCTAAAAATACACATAGAAGTTCTAGTATGAACTTCAAAGAAAAGTATGCATAATGGTTCAGAAAAACAAGCAGAGTCAAACCAATGCCTCTCTTTGGTTAAAATTAATGTAATGGCAAAAACTTCCACTTGTAGACATCTTTCATTCCACAATTCTCCTCTATTCTGAGCTTATAGAACGTGGTCTCCTTCTGCAAGTGCAAAAGATGGCCTAGACATTTCTACCCACCTACAGAGCTCCTCCGTTTCACTGCCACACTCCAGAACCATACAGACCTAAACTGCTCACTAGAGAACGAAACCATGGCCTTGTTCAACTGTAGTAGCAAGCTACCTGAATTCAAAAGATTTATGGCACATACCTTGGATGGAAGAATCTGTCAGGAATTCATTAATTAATCAAATTCCTATTCTGGAATCTAATGCTTTAATTTGCTCTACAAACAGTGTAGACAGTAGTTAGACAATCAACAGGTAAGTCTGCTTTTGAAGAAAAATATATTAACATTACAAGATCATCTGTTGGAGGACATTCCTACAATGGATGTTTCAGCTGAGGTCTGAAGGTCAGACAATCCCTATGGCACAAAATTAGCAGTAAATGTGCAGTTGCAAGCTTTTCACATTTCCTTTAGGGTGAATCAATCCCCTCATGTCTTGGAATTCATCCTGGAGCACACTCCGGCAGACTGCAATCCTTACTCAAACAAGTGTCTTTAGCTCAACCCCTTGTGGAAGTATGACCTTGTTCAAACTGGCTATACAGGATTCAAAATGCAGAACTGTGAAAACTCTGCTGAAATCCGTGAGAGCTGCCTGATGAATGAAACCAGTGAGCTGACACCTCATGTGCGATTTCGCCTTTATAATTCCTCAAAGTTTTTACTTGTGGGGTATGAAATGGGGTGGGGTATGAGAAAGGGCAAAAGATGTGTAATGACCTAGAATTAGAGGACAGAAGGTGCCTGCTTAGACATTTTAACTGAGAGAAATAATAAGATAACAAAGCATGAAGTAAAATGAGAGGCCAATATGCTGCATGACATATGCATTTTCATAGGAAGTAAAGAGATGCCTTCAACCTGCCAGATTAAGTGAAGAAACTGGACTAAGCTCCTGGATAGGCATGTAAGTCTTAACGCCTTGGCACTTTTCCAGGATAAAAATAAGTTCGACCAGTGCATGTAATTGACCAGTATTTTATGTAGCCCCTCTATACACAAGGCTCAATCTGTTTATTTTGAGATTTAGGATTGGCTTTGAACAGCTATCTGTTCTCTAGTATTTCTATCAGACACAGTATCTGGCTGAGCTGGATGCTATTCCTTTTGTTGCAACTCCTCTCAAAAATGTTTTTTTTTCCTGAGGTGTGAATGCCTCTTCTTGTCTTCAGTTACATGAAAACATAAACCCCCCCCACAAATAATAAAGCTCAGTAATTGGTTCAATTAAAGGACTAAACCCTGGCCTATTTTTTTATTTGAGAAAGCAGCAGAAAAGGAAAAACTGTTTATGTCTCTCCCAAGGTCATGTGTAACAGTTATACATGGGAGAGATGAGATGAAACTCTGGACCATTACTTTGTCTGCAGCAGAGAATAAGAGCCTAGCTTCTATCTAAATGAAATGGATCAATCTCTTTTCTCCTGTAGCTGCACTAGAACTGTTTACAATAACAGAAAAGTCAAGTCATATTGCTGGAACCTATAGAGGAAAACAGACCAAGATCCAGATTCAAGTGTCCCTTATGCAGAAAATGGAATATTTTCAATATAAAAGTATTTTTTTCATATAATTTCTACTGAGATAGGGTTTAATTTATCTAAAACGACACATTTCTTTTTATGCTTTTTCTCTCCTGAAAGCTTCTCAATACAGCATGTTTATGAAATATTCTTGCTGAAAACACTGAGACCATAGATAAAATACAGAAGCAAATATTACCCTGTCAAATGCAAATAATGGGCTGAAAAGGTATTCTGCATTAATAATCAGGCACTTTGTTTTATATAACATTTTTAGTACAGTAAAAATAATACTTTTATAATTTTTTTTGCATAATAACTGCAAGCTAGCTGAGTATGCACAATATACTTACAGCATTGCATACTCCTCGGACCCAAATCCCAGAAGGTTTCAAGTGAGCAGTACCTACTATAGTGATGAGTCACTTAAGTTATTGTAGTAATCTTATTTGGTATTTAAAAGGAAAAAAAAAAGTTTATAGGACTAGGCCTTTAGCTACCGGCAGTGTAGTAATGCATGATGGAAGATACATTTCTGGATTAATCATCTAATTCCATATTGTTTGAGATGTTATAGGACCTTGTCTGTAAATTCTAGCTTACAGCTTGTTACTAGATAAATGCAGCAATCAGCTACGCTGAACAAAAAGTTGCTTATGACTTTCATTAATGAGTTTTTCAGTTTAAGGGAAAAACAAAGCAGCACCAAATGTGCTAAATAAGAGACAGCAAGGTTAGGTAGCAGTGTGGAATTTTTTAGGTCTTATCCCTCTGCAGCTAGATATTTCTGATATGGGAAAGCCATAAAAACACAGTGGCAGCAACACTTTATATTCCTATGCTTTACAAGCATGCAGTGGTGACACTTTGTCATGGAATGCTCAGAAAGTGTGACTCTATCCAGGCATCTGCTCTAGAATGGCATATGGTGCAGTCTGAAGGGAATGCTTAGGTACTCATTTCACTTTACCCCATCTTTGGCACACAGGAACCTGCACATGCATTCTCATATTCCTGTGGTGCTCAGATAGTCTTAATTGGCACAAATTAATTAAATATGCATATCTGTAGACACATGGCACGTATGTACTATATGGGAGAGAAATTTCCTGTAAGGAAGGCAATGCCTGTGCTATACAAGCTGCCCAGTTAAGATATGTATTTCACTGGCACTTCACTGTTATAAAAACTATTAAACTGCAGCAGCACTCGGGCACTGTGCCATCAAATCAGAAATGCATAAAGTGTAGGTGGTTAGCTCATATGCATTTAATGCCACCATTCTTAGCTGGGAACGTTGGTTCAGATCTGTCAGTATTTTCCATGCTTAAAATGAAGATTTGTCTTCTGTAATCTAGTTTTAACTTGCATCAAGAAAATACCATGAGTTAAACCAATGTCCAATTCTGATTGAGAGAATTCATGGTTCTCTGAATTATGAATACAGAAAGTTATCAAACAGTCAAAGAAAGCTTCTATTAGGTGCCTTTCCAAAGCCAACACAAAACAGTGCTATTACAGGGGTCCTGTTAGGTGGATGGATTAAAAATGATGCATTCTTGTCTTTTTAAAACAAGTCTGTTCAAATCTGTCAAAACAGCAAGCTCAATTGCTGAGAAAAAAACTGTGCCCTGAACCAAGCAGAAATTATGCTTAAGCATCCTACCATTAGCTTTGTGATAAACTGAAACAGGTGTTTTATGTCAAGTGAATCTACAGTGAAAATTCTGGTATAAAAACAGGGGAAATATATAAAAACTGTAAGGTGTCATTTCTATGTGCATGTAAATATTTACAAATAATATCCTATTTCAACTGTACAAAACAACTATGTATACTAAAGAGAAAAATGATTTGCAATCAGAATGCATGCTTTGCTTTTCCAAGCTGCTCCATGAGGAGGACCTCTATATACAGAAAGAATCTATTTTTCCCCACAGGCTCTGCAGAGAAGGGCCCTGCCTTCATGGAAAATCTTCTTTCTGTCAAGTAGCACATCACAGACTAGGTGGGCAAAAAGATGACTGCTCCCTGCAGCCAGTACATGCACCCCTTCCCATGAACATGTGCCTGTATCAGCCAGCACACTGCCTGCAGAAAGGGGCAGAAGCTTCCTTAACATTTCGCTTCCCCAGTCCCACTGGCACCTGCACAATATGTGCAAACTTGACCTGCAATAGCAGGTTTCCTAAACAGACTGCTACCGACAGCATCTTTATTTCTGCGTTGTCATATGGGCTTTGGCGTGCAGTGCTAGAATTCAACCCGCCTATGTATGATGGTCCTAAAGTCATCAATGTTAGAACCCCTAACAACATTAAAGGGGCTAGATTTAATCCACAACATGCTTATTTCTCCTACAGAACTTACTAATGTACAGGGACATACACTAACAAAAGATTTACAGCCTTGCATCCATCTTTTATATTTGATCCCAAGAAAGAATTTTCACTTTGTCTAAGGACGACCAGTTCACTCTACAGTAGCTTCTGAAAAATTAATTTGGTTCCTTTTTGCTGTATGCAAAAGGCATAAAGAAAGTAAATAGCTATCTACAACACTAGCAGGCATCTATTAAGTAGAAATTACATAAAGTTACTGAACTATAAGTATCTCCAGAGAACCTGAAGAGAAAAACTCAACTAACTATTAAGCAGAGTAAAGACAATGGAAGACTACAGAAAACATACACATTGCTATTCTCCCTGCAACATTACCAAAAAACCCAATAAAATTTCCATACTAGAACCATTATGCTTACAATATCTAAGGCAACAATCACTTTTTATCCAGCACTACCAGGTCTTAGGAAAAAAGATGACCTGAACAATTATATTGGTCAGACTGCTTATCTTCAGTATTGCATTACCTCTAATTTTATGGAAATAGTTTTATGATGTGACTTTAACTAATGAAAATTTCTGTAATGAATTCTAAACTCCAGATAGTTGCAAGAGGTACAATATGTAATTAAAGCTATATATTATTTTTGTTTTCGCATACTATAGACCTCCATCCAATCTTAAAAGGAAATGCTTATTATCAGAGGTAATAATTATGTAAAATTTTGCCTTGCTTGTAATTTTGTAGTGAAATTTATTTGTTCCATAGACATTTATATTATTTTAGCTTCATTTTTGTGGAAGCTTAATTAGAAGAAACGTAATCTGACCAGAAGCCATTTTCCAAAAATAGGTAGTATCCCAAATTCCAATCTTCAGGGAAACCATAGAAAAGTGCAATCACAAAGGCTGCAATGCTTTTAAGCAATATTAGTAGAATCTATTTAGAAGATTTAAAATTACTATTTTGAATTATCATGTTCTACACCTCTTGTTAAGTGTAATTAATCTTCATTCACTGCAAAAGGACTGTTGCACACTCATGAGTGAGCTATACCTGGACCCATGAGAACCTTATCAAGAAAAAGGTAGTGGCCCAACCACCACATTTCTAAATATATTTTCTATACAAAATATTGTCAAGGTATAATCCTTAGTTATTTTTACAGTACTCTATGATTTAAACAACAATATTCAGTAAAATAGTAAGTGTGTGAAACTGCAACACCACATGGAATGAGCACTCTGCCATTTTGCTAATGTAATCAATATTAGGACCAGAAAAATTTTCTAACACGCAAGCAAAAATATTCCATAGTTTTTGAATCTTGACTGTACACTTCATGATTTTGGCTATGATTTGCAGCACACCCTTAAGATACACGAATATCTTATGCACATTTCAGTAGCAGAATGGCACTTGGCTTGCTCTAATAGAAACAACAGAGATGCAACTGACACTTTTAAGAAAGACAATGTCCTTATTTGCATGCTGAAAATCTGGCTGTGTCCCCCCAATCCAGGCACATCCATTCATTGTGCAATCTGTCGATGGGTAAACAAATAGTGCAGGATTCATCTCAGTGGGATCTGGCCCTTTGGTCTAACCGAAGTCAATTCTAGGTCGATACTGAAGTACCATGGGGTAAGACTGAAAACAAAAGCAAGGGGAAAACAACAACAAAAACAGAGAAAGCATGAAGACATAATTCATAAAGAAAATGCAATTAAAAACTGCCTTAAGAATAGCCAAAGCTTATCCCTAAGACACAAATATATGACAGTTTTATTTATATGAAACGATTCCATACAACAGTTAAATACATACCCGTACCTCAAATCTATTAGCTATTTGTCATTGATACAAAATTTCTCTATCTGCTTTCATATATTTCAATATTTATATGTTATTACATATATACTTGGAGTGCTCAAACAACTCTTACTTCTGTGTTGCTGTGCTTGATAAAAATCAATCTTGAAATTTTTTACTTTCTAAACTGAAGTATATTTACAGGTGATGTACTTTGTTTGAATTTTTATATTTACAGAGGTTCCATAGCTATACTATAAAAAAAAAAGATGTCAAATTGGTGTCAGCTGATTTTCTGAGAGAAGATGGCTAAGTTTTCCCCCAAATCCAAACTCCTTAATCTCAGATCTAGTGATACGTTTTTATTAGTTTCTACTAAAAAAAAAAAAAAGCAAATAAACTATTTCTTGGATCCCTGAATTGGACAAAACTGTTGCAAAACAAAAGGCAACACTGGGTGGGTTTCCCAAAAGGGCTGTAGAACACCTGGGCACTTGTTGCTCAAAGTGTCGTCTTACTAAATGTCTTATTTTTTCAGCCTGTCAGCATTTCATTTAAGTCTAAAGTTTTCGTCTTAACTTCAATAGGGTACTGGATGTTTTCTATAGCATAAAACCCTGGAAAATCTCATTGGCTCAGCAGCTGTATGGGCTTAAATACCTCTCTGCCACAGAACAGAAGAATAAAGCTAATTTAAAGTTTTTTTAATTGCAAATTTGGAAGTACACAGAATTATTACAGAAGCTATCAATGAAACCAGAAATATTTTGCTGCATTCAAATGCAACAGAGATGAAGAAACAGAGATATAGCTTCAGAGACCTATATGGGTTAATAAACTTTCCAGGCCATGGGAGTGAAATGATCACGAGAAATAAATGTGATCACATTTGCAGGGGATTTACAAACTGGAGTGTAGAGAAATCACAACCTAAACCAAGAGGTATTAACAGTATCAGGAGTATTTAGGAGAGAAGACAGGGAGCACCATGTGTAGGTCTGCATGTGCAATTAACAAACTTTTATCTGTAGTACCATAAACTACTTGTCTTTGATTATTTTTTTATTTGCACAGGATATGACTACCATATTATTTAAATGCTATTTTACACGGTTTTCACCTTGATTATATAAATTGTCTCTAGAAGTACGCAAATCATATTGGAAATGCACACAGGCAGAGACAGAGCAGTCACCTCACTGAATTGCCAAGTAAACCAGTGAGGCTCAGTGTCTTTGCAAACAAAATTCCAAAACTGTACAAATAAAATGCACTATGCTGGAACAATTCTAATTACTGAAGTAAACATGAGTTTAGTAGGTTGCTCCCATTGGTAGTGGGCAGTGACCCTCTATCACTTGCTTTAATTTTTTACTCATGCAAAAATATTATTTCAAACTTGCAAAGTAATTAGAATGAAGTTCAAATAAAAATTTTCAATGAGGAAACTGAAATATCATTTCAAATAGGTATGAACCAGATTGGTCAATGAAACTTAGAAATCAGCTTCAGTTTGCAGGTTCTGTAGGTTTTGTTTTGTTATATAGCCTAGAGATTAAGGCATTATTCCATTTCTAATTTTAAAATATGTGAAAGAAATATAGTTTACAAAAATCTAACATTTCTTTACTCCATTAAAAAGGACATATGAATTTCCATAAAGAGATGAAACCAATGTTGTCTCCTTTGATTCACATTCTTCAGTTCTGATTCCTTGTCAGTGACTGCCCAACGCTGTTTAGTTAGAAGGATGAGATAGGAAGAGGTAGAAAATCCTTTGAGACTGATAAGAATGTCACCCTACACAAGGGTATCTCTCCTTTAAAAAAACCCAAAACAGCCTAATGTAAAGTAAAAGAAACTCCTAAACCTTTTGAATGGACTGTGTTTATTCATTCAATAAAGCTTGCACTGAGGGAATGAAAATGCTCAGGCCTCGCTCACAGAGTTTTAGCACTTCTTAGTGAGGAATTATAAAAACTCCACAAATTGAATTACAATTGAAGTGCTGACAGGACCTTAATGACTGTAATATGTACAGTCGTGAGTGCCTCTTACCTGATAAAAAGTGCCATCCTGTGAGCAGACTTGCGAAGATGAGCAGTTCTGACACCGAAACTGCGAAGGAGATGATTTTCTGATCAGATAAGAGGCATTCACAGCTGGACATACACATTTACCATTTAGTGAATTCATTTTTTTTTTAATTTTCAAATTTAAAGCTCATAATTAACTTATTTAAAACCAGGAAAGACTTCTCTAATGAATAAATGGACATTTTCCCTTTACTTGTCTACCTCATGTAAGGTCCATAGGTATGCCAGTAAAAGCTCATGGTCAATAGTACCAGAGATGTATATAACAGACTTATTTGATCTTCATTCAGAAGAAGATGTTGTTAATTAATTACCATTGCAACTTCATTAAGGAAAAAAAAATCATAGAAGCCTATATATTACTGGATTTATTACCAGCACAGTTTAATTTTTACAGGTTTTAGTCATCTCTGACTTCAGGGGAGCGATTTAAAACTACATAAAAGATGAACACATACTGTGCGTATGTAAACGCAACTTACAAACTTAATCGAGAGTTGTCAACTCTCACATTCACTTAATGTTAAAAGCTATAGTTCTGAGATTTTTGAAAAAATTTCACCAGTACAAATGTCTTTTTTGTCAAAATGATAGCTATTGTTGCTTCCAATACAATACATCTGCCAAAAGTCCATTTGTAGGCAGGTGCTGCAGGATGAAATGTCATGAAAAAATTCCATTATCATTAGTTTTTGTCTCAACACTTTCTAATAGTACTGCCAATGCTAACAAAAATACAAAATGGCAAGCCAAAAAAACACCCACTGGTTTCAAGACAGTATTGGAAAAAATACTACTTAAAGCTCCCTTATTCATGCAATATTGTGGTTTCAGTAATGATCAAATTTCAGTGGACTATTACTTTCAAATTTCATGAATACTTGCTTATATACACTAACTTCTCTAATTCCTACCAAAATCTATCCTCCCCCCCACCGCTTCAGATTAAGGTAAAACTTTGAGAAACTTGTGAATTGTTAACTCCACAGTGTGTTTAATTCTCTGTCTTCTCTGTCCGTGCCCCAGTGCTTTTTATTCTGAGCACTAGGGTGCTTAAAACAAAAAAAAAGAATACAGCAAGTTTGGAATCTTCTACAGACCATTACATTAAGATATGTTAAATGCTTAATCTTAGCTGCACTCCAATTTAGCCTCCACTAGTAATGACAGACAACAACCCTGTATATACTACAAAGCAAAAAAGACTGAAGAACAATCCACAGTCGCACATAAAAGAAAGGGAAACAAAGGCGATATGACTTCTAACCAAAAAAATTAAATACACAAGGCAATATAAGGGCTACTAAACCAAACTGAGGATCAGACCTGAAAAAAAGTCTGTAAAAAGGTTAAATATTGCAATTCAAAAATATACACACGCGGCAAGGAAAACTCATTTGGCTGTTATCTGGATGTCAGTGTTAAATAGCACATCTAAAAAAAATGTGTGTAGTATTAACAGAAACAGTAATAAAACAATTAGATCTCACCAATAATTTTCCAGAGTCACTTTCAGTCTACTGACTGAATAAAGCAGGTTCTTACTGGATCTGCTGGATGCAGATTCGCCAACTATTGTAACTCAAAAGGTCACCAAAAGCACATTTGCAGGAAAAAAACAAGCACTTGGGTTTTCAGACACTTGACTTAAAACTTAGAGCAGAACCTGCATATGAACATTGTATATCTGCTATTCTGAAGTTTCAGAATCTACACAATACATGTGCTGCAGGGTTTCCCTCACAGAGTTTTACATAAGAAATCCAGAAAACATGTGAAAGGCATTTTTAAGTAAGGGTTTTTTGAAGGGTCATAGAATATATTCTTGGACCAAGCGCTGAAAGCATGTATACCATCTATAATAAATATACCAAAACATCATTTATTTATAATGTAACAGTATTTACGTTTTCGCCTCTTAGCCTCCATCTTGTCATATAGATGAATTCCATAGTATGATCCTTCCCCATAATTTCTCCGTTGCATAGTACATCCAGCTTAAAATGTAAGAGAACAAACAGTAAGACAAAGGGATGCAAAATTTTAATATCTAAATGAACTCCTAAGTGCATCTCAGAGTTAATCCCTCAATTTCTATCATTATACAACAATTCCATCAGACACGTATATATCAAACCTGGATGAATACAACATGCTGACAATATGCTATTTTGTACACTACCATTCAACTTTATTTTTTTCACTTTCGTGTTTTCATCTGAAGTGTGAACAGAAGGAAGTCTGCCAACGAGGTAGGAAATCACTAGTAGACAAACATTCCCTATATTTAGCAATACTACACAGTATCTGTTTGAAGAAAAAGATTTTTGCTGTATTTTGAAGACCACCTTACTATGCCAATGCTCTTTCAAACTCAAAGATACAAACCAGAAGTATGTAATTGTCATATAAAAAATATAGTTAAAAAAAATTAGTTTAAAAATAACTATAAATTAAAAATAAAAAGCACTTCCAAGTATACAAACATTCATTAACTGAAAGCAAAAGACAGAGAAAAATAATCATCTTGTTATGAAAAATGTTTAGTTTAAACTGTATTATAGCACCTTACGGCTACGCACCACTGAAAATGTTTGACAATATTTTGATTACTAGAGCTATAATGTTTTTCTGGTTTTTAGATGAAAAAAAGCATTTTGAGGCAAACAGATTCTTTGTAACACAAGCCTTTAAGGTGCCAGACAGATAAAATAACAAAGCCAAATGACACAAAAAGGCTGGTCAGCATGTCCTGACACTGTGACAAACTCCTGGGCGTAGCAATACACATATGCACCTAACCTAACTCAGCCCCATCCCTGACCAAAGCTGGGAGGCTGCAGTTCATGGAGTCATTGGCTCCAGTAAGAGAACTGGTTGAAGAAACAGTCTGTCCTTCAGTCTAAATTCCTGTATCCTTGGAAAGAGGGGAAGCAGGTTCAAATATGATTAAATTTCGAAGGAATGTATTATGCTGCAGGGAAATAAAAATAAAAGCATTTTTCTTTCAAATGTACCTCATAAGAACTTGGAAGTTTTAATTTTAAGCTGAGAAACTTTTTGATAGTTCCCACAGTCACTCGAGTAGAACAGCGGATAAATTTCTTCATTAAACCCTAAAGCAACAGCAAAAAATCAGGAAAACCATGTTAGAAATTCTGGAAAACAAGAGCAATCATTAGTGCAAGAACAGCTGTAACTGATAATTTTTTCAACCAGTAATCAATTTTAGTGCACCCTCTTCTAATCTATAATGGTACCATAGGTTCCATTTTTTGGCAAAATTTAAAAGATAACAAACAAGTTCATTTGACCCATCTTTGGTTCTAAAAAAATGTCTAAAAGATACCAAAGGGAGGAAAGATAAAAACCAAAGCCCAACTACCATAAAACCACAAAAAGCCCCAGAAGAACTTAAATAATCTACGTGTTTGCATTAGTAACACTCGGGTTTAAACAAATGTTGCATTTCTTTGAATTTTTTCAGTCCTTGAGAGAAAAAGGAAGTAAAGACATTCTGAAATAATCTAGGTAAAATACAGAGAAGCTACGAATCTGAGACATGATCTATTACCATAGATTCTGTGATCCAGAGCCTAATGGTTTTGATTCAACAGGAAGACTGGAAACCTGAGACTCTCACATGGTGATGGAGACACAGATTTCTCACTGTATATAGCATAAACAGAGTGATAACATATAGGTATGTTTTCCTGATGAATCAAAATTTTCTTACTGTGTTACGAACTTCCAAAATTATACATGTAACATATCACACAGAAAATATAAGTAATTTTATTAGAAAAATTCTTTATATTTTTTAAAAATTCTTGTATTTGTATTTTAATAAAATATTATTAAAATCTAAGGGGATTTTTAAAGACTTTCTTTCAGACTCAATATCATAAAGTAAAACTCTTCAGGAACAGCAACTAAATATCCCTAATTCTTACAACAGCAGTTGGCAGGTATTACTCTACACAGTTTGCAGATGGAGGTGACCTGCCCAAGGCCACAGACAACACATCTGTGTCAGAATCAGGTTTACAGCTCGGAAGATCTGGATCCCAGTCATTCAGTGCACAACATATCTGAAAAGCAAGTTCATGCTGGCATGTTAAGACAGTAATCCTGAAAGTATGAGGCAGCTCACCTACAGCTAGCTTTACATACCTCTGTGGTATGCTGTAATCTGTTGTGTAATGCAGTTATATACCATCAAGGTTGTAGACTACAAAACTATAATCCATACACAAAAAAACCTCCACAGTCACAGATGAATTTCTGTATGGAACTCTGTTTTTTAAAAAATTCCAAGATGCATTGAAATGCCTCATACAGAATGACTAAATAAGTGTGGAAGTCACCACAGTAAGGTTTATTGTTAATGGCTATAAAATTATTTGGTTCCTATAAGATGCTATTCTGCCATCAATAACAACAGCACAGATTGTTTACTACTCACTTTGACTACATTATCTCCTGACTGCCCATTGTTGCGCAAACAGTCAAGGCAGATAGCAATCTGTGGGTCACTCCTGTGATAGTCTTTATCTTCTTCATTTTCATCACACTCCTCATCTACTTTGGGTTTATCAGCTTTTGGACTTTCATCTGTAAAATATGAAGATCAAATTAAGTGTAAAATAATTAAAAGTCACATATTTAAGGAAATACATATTCACGAGCATATTTTTTCTTCAAATTAACTTTATACAATTTTAATGCAGTGCATTCTTAAATTGACCAATTAAAAGATCTCTGAAAACAAATTTTTACCATTGAAATTTTAATGCAATATGCAAACAATGGATTTCTATGGAACAGAAAATAACTAGTCTGATGGACTATAATGGCTGTCTACTTCTGATGTGTCCAGTAATTAAAAACCCTGCAACTGCAGGGTTCCATCAGGAACACTCAAATACGCAATCCTACCCTATGTTGTGGCAGTTCAGTGACAAAAAACGATGTTTGTAAATAAACAGTGGAATAACGAATCCAAACACTTGTATATCAAAGTACACATGGGTAATCAATTCATAAACTGTCTGCCACAATAATCCAGTGGAGAAAAGTTCCTGAAACATTATCATGAAGTAAAGTAAGGGAAGATAAAGCTTAACTTTCATCCACTTTTGATGCTATCTAAGTAATATCATTGTAAGATGGATTTTACAACTAAATAGCCATATACTTACTTATTCCACTTTAAAAATAAAAAATAAGAAAAAACGAAAGGTCCCAGTATTTTTTAGCAGAGCACATATATCCTACAAAATCACACTTAATGTGTTATCTCTTTTCACTGATGCTGTTAACATGTTCTATGGACCCCTGGTTTAAAATTCTACCCCTTTGGAAAAGGTACCATCTTCTACAATTTTCAAAGGTTTAGCAAAGTTGAACACTTGAATGCTGAGACCAGCAAGTACATCTAGATAAGGCTGCAGTGTATGTAAATAATAACCATAAAATGGGGTAACTTTTACAGATTTGTAATACAGTATACAATAATCCTATTGTATACATTTGTTTTTTCCATATCCCTAACTTATTTATTTAGATTTAAAAAAGGCTGTTCTCTGTTGGAATAAAACATTATCACAAGTAAGTTGAATAAGCTGCCTATGCATCTTTTTGAAAAACTTTCAGATTGAATTCTGCTGCTTTGCTACACTTACCATACTTCTTAAGTAATTTAGAAGAGTTCAGGTGAGAAAACAGAACATAAAGCTTTAATAAATACCAAGCCATGACTAAGTTTCTTGACACAGTAATTAGTTCCCTTTGCTCAGTTTAAATATTCAAGGTGAGTTTTAAGCTACATTCATTACTTTTCTTTCTTACAATTTTTAAGTATTTTGTAATTATATTTGTCCCTAAGTCCCCTATTAGCTATTGACACATTCAGTTGATTGTGTATCATATATACATTTTGTTATTATCATCTTCCTATGAACAGAATTTTCAGTATCAACCTACAGACTTTTTTCTCTTTGTTTGTGAAAGTCCAGGAAGCAAATTCTTAATCCAGCAGGTGCAGTCTACTCATCACAATCACTTATCTGAGGAGTCTGCCTATGATTCACAGATCCTTCAGCAAGTACATCCAAAACTTTCAACAGTTACCAATGCTGAATAATGGAGGAAAGTTTAGTTACGCAGCTTGAAAAGCCTTGAAAAACAAACCAACTACAGAACTAGGGAAAACAGCAAATTTCCCATCATAAAATAATTCCAGAAAGAGGTGCACATGCAAAAAGGTCACATCTTCCAAGGTATCCTGATAGGAAATTCAAATGTTCCCCCCTGTAAATGGCACCAGAATATTTTCTGAAAAATCCTTGTAGATATTAGAATTAATGATGTTTGTACAGGCAACCTCCAGAAATCAATGTGATGGTCCATTACTGGCATGTTATTCAATATGATAGAAGTTAAAAAAATAAATAAATTTAATCTCACTAGAATGGACTCATTGTTCTCCAAGTCAAAAAGCATCAAGCCAAGAGCAGGAAAGGAAAACCAAACCAAAACTTCGTTCACCTCCTCCCCTCTTTCTCTAAGGAGTAAACTGGTGTCTCTTTTTTCTTCTCATCTTTCTTTCAAACCTTGGATATTGTCTACTTTCTGTGCTTTTCTCAGATACTGACCATAAAACTAATCGCTAGAGAGTGAGTTACTGTAAAGCTGTTTGCCCTCTTCCTTCCCCAGTTCAGGCTGGAGAGGACTAATGAATATTTTTTTCTCTGTACCACCGTATGTTTCATCATCTTTCAATTTTTTCTGGTAACTACTCTTCTATTGACACCACCAATGCCTGAGATATGCTTTGTTGTTTGATTTTTTCCCCCCTTCTGAGGTGTGAAAACTAAGTCCTGGTATTTTTTTACACATCTTAGGTGTTAAGGTTGGGAACTGTGCTGTGACCTGTGGTACTGGTACAGGACATAACTGACAGACTCTTAAACTAGACTGACAACGTGATTGCAGGGCACAGCATTGACAACTGAAACAGTCTCTTCTTACTGAAACTATTCTCAGCAAATAATTCATTCTCGGGCAAGATTCTAAATGCTTGTTTATGGCAGAAAATAACTTAAATGCTCATAATTTGTCTTAATGAGTTGTCATGACTTTTAAATGGTTTGTAGAGACAAATTTCTATAGCCCAAGAATACAGTCACTAATGGAGCTGGATACATATGTAGCTACTCAAAAGTATATTTTGAGTTAGAGCCTAAGTGTCCTTCACAAAACAATCCAAGCTCTCACTACACTGAGTAACTCGTCTCCATTAGGTTTACCATTAAATTATGGGAGTAAGGTAAGAACCAGAAGAATAAGTAGGTTAAAAGTAAGTTACATTCTACAAATTTGTAAATGATGTGCTAATTCTTTCTCTTTATGTATATAGCATAAAATAATTTCCTAAACAGTCAGAAATGTCTATAATTCATATAAATATTTTCTAAGTATTTTTAAAACTGAACAGATATACACTACATAGTATGATGTAGTAAACAAATCTAATTTCATCTAAACTGTTCTTCAGTTCTTTATTTAATTATATAACAGAGAAAATAACCTTGTCCCTTACAATGGATGCCAAATGCAAATCATCAAAACTAGTGAGAAAGAAAATTATATGTTATGAAGTTGAAAGGAAGATATAAACAAGTGAGTGCAGAAGAGTATTACAAGATGTTTACTTGACAGTTATCCTTTACTGAAAAGAGCTATTTCTTTAACTTAGCAGAGCCTTTCAAAAATTCTTCAAAATCAAATCAAATAGGCTGTGATATCAAAAACTTGTCAAGTTAAAGGGGCATTAAAACAGTTGGATGTAGTCCTCACTTAGTACCTCAATACTGAGCTTTCAAACTTCATGGGTCAATTACAAAAAAAAAACAAAACAACAACAATATTGTGGAATCTATATAAAACAATTGTTTAGCATGTGTGGAAAGCTGTTTCACTACTTGTCGTAAGTAATTCTTGACAACCTCCTACTTAACAGATGGTCACATTCAGTAACAGAAAGTAATCTGTAAAAACTCTGTAAAAAAAAAAATCTGTATCTTGCCGTATTAAGAAAATTAAGAATTTAACTGGGAAATTATGAGTGTTTCAAGTGAGAGCATAGGGAAATGCAAACAAAAATAATGGTAAAACAGTCAGTGTTTGTAAAACAACTGGTTAATAGATAAGCAGCAGTACATGAGGGCCCACACTACACTTACACAGATTTGCTACAAGCTTCTGTAGTACCATGAATTCAGTAAAAACAAGGTACTTGTGTAAGTGAACAAACAGGTCTTAATGAACAATGTAACTTAACACAGAGATGAGAAAGAGAAGAAATCATCACCTTGTCCATTTTCTTGAGGTTTGTTTTTCTTCCAAAATTCGATCTCTCGCTGCAGTTCCTCTAGTTAATACCAAAGAACAGTAATGTGAATTTTTTAATCAATAATACAGGTATGTAATCAGAAATAGCCATATTCCCTCCATCAACCCAAGCAGGTACCCAAAACCAAGTGAGAAACTTACGTTCTCGAAGTCCAGGCACCAACTTAAATATAATTTCCTCTAAGGTGTTATCCAGCCTTTCAGAGGGAAAAAATACATTTCACATTAAACGGAAACTAGCATTTTAAGTATTTTTAGTGTTTAAATAACAAAAACTTTTGAATAATAAAAAGAGTTGCATTTTTCTGGTAAATAATAAATCCTGTCAAAGCCAACTGACTTTAGCTTGAGAGGCAACATGCATCAAGGTTTATCTTAATCACCTCTTAAAGGGATTTATTTTAAGGAATTTATTTTTCAATGTATAAGAACAACAATGAAACAAATGAGGAAAAAATACTTTACCCTAAAATTTTTATTGTTTGAATTTGTATTACATGCAAACATTCATGTTACTAAAAGGGACAGACTGGAAAAGTAGTATCCAATTTTAAGGTCCAGCTCATGAATAGTAAGCATGAAAATTATAAACTACATTATCATATTAAGTGTTCAAGTGCTTTGGTAATAAGCCTGTAACGAAAATCTGAACAAGCTATTCCCTGCTCACTACACGACAGACAAACCGATCTCGGCAGGATAAAGAAGACCACAGAGCATCCTCGCTGCTCTGACTTGACAGTTCTCAGTACCCGTAATTAATTTGAACTATTGAAATCTGCCATGAGTTTGTATATCAGAAGACAGAACACAGCACAGGCATGTCCTTTGATACCCAGATATCAGTGCCAAAACTAGTTATTACAGTCCCTTCCACTGGACACAGTGAAGTTACCTTTGCTGCTCAAGCTAAAATACTTTTCTTGCCTTTTCTCCGAATTTAACCTACTCTCCTATCCCTTTAATTTATCATCTGCTTTCTAGTTCTGCTTCCTCTCCCTGTCTCTCTTATTCTTCAGCTTCCTCTGTATTTCATTCTGTTTCCTTTTTCTTTCTCTTCTTTGCTCTCTGTCTCATTTCTTGTGAACAGAAACTACCACTGCCCACAGCCTAAACAAAAACCCAGGACAAAACAAAATACAAAGTAATATGGCCAGAGAAATTAAGTACCTTGAAATTTAGCAATGCCTACAATCCATTTTAATGGATAACAACTATCTTCTGATAATACATATATGAGTATTGAAGGTTTTCTTCTTTACAGAATTTGTACTTCAAAGTAATTTACAGAATTTGTAATTCAAAGTTTACAATTAGACCTATTACCCAAAAGTCACGTTCTGAGACTAGTTCCCTGTGGTATCCGTCAATGGATATAATCATACCATAAGAATATTCATGTTTAAGCTACAACCATAATCCGTTTTTTAATTGCTTCTTCTTACAGGGAAAAAAAAAAGGAAAAATCATCAGGTGAAACATACCTCCACTAAAACAAAGTAGCACAGAGAGCTACTTTGAGCACACCACTTTCTCATGGATAAGAAGGAAACAAAAATCATGGGATGTCTTGAGTGCTTAACTTCTGACAGAGGGCAAAACAGATCTACCTTTCCAAATGGTGTATTTTGTAGCCTCCTCTGTCAGTACCTAATATAACTAGATGGCACTGCTTTCTATGAAGCTCCCACAGAAGAGCACTGGGAACTTGGGAACCTGTCTTAGAAATGGAATTCATTTCACATACTAAGAAAGCTCCAATCTTCATAACGTACTGATTAAGAGAAACTAAATGACAACTTCAAAAGAGAACATTGCTACCTTAATTAAAAATCCGACTGTTCCTCAGTATGATATAATACATGCTGGGTTTTCTACATTTCTTTTTGAAAGTTCCCACTTAGCACTTTCTAATTTGTCTTCAACAGTCCAAAACAAAAGTCACTGGTAATGCTAAAATAGCAAAAAAACCCAGCATACTTTGCAGATTTACAATGCTAGCAGCAAGAATCAGCTTCCCACTCCAGTTAATGACTTCATTTTCTTCCAAAAAATGAAACAAAAAAGCTGTTTTCTCCTTACAGAGAGTAAATACTAATCAATATTTTTAAAAAGGGCAGAAAAAAAAAATCCTGTCTGATCTTTAAGTGCATGAAAACTAAAAACTATAGGGAAAAAAATAAATCATAAAAGATTCTCAATTTCAGATGCATCTTACAGTGTTGCTATTATCCACACCTATGAGCACTCTAACATAAAGATTTGTATTTTTGTGACTTGCATCAAACCTATTCCAAAACGAAACTACTTGACAAAGTTGGTCTCAGTTATTTAATATACTCTCTGCTAATGCTGTAACAAGAACACTGATATTTTAGACACAACTGTTTCCACTCCCACATCTTCCAACCTCCAAACAACAACATACAGACAGAAGAACCAAGCACTTGTGTCAGCTTTGTAGAGTTTCTTTTTTCACCTCTTCTATAATATTGAATGAGTTATAAGATCAATACTCTCTTGATAATTATTGGCAAACATGAACCAAAATATTTCTAAGACTATAATTCAGGAAAACTTGCATGCACAGAAGCATGCTACCAAGAGAAAAAGAAGCCTGTCTGCATGGTATAGTCAACACAGTCCTATTGAGTACTGATGATGCAGAATTCTGCTAAATCAGTAAAGGCAATTCTAGAATTTAACACTTCCTACATTTTCATTTTACAACTCAGTGTTAAATTTCAGGCTTAATCATAGTTTCAAAAGATCCTAATTGCTGCCAGCTAAGAGATACATGTAAAAAACTCACATAGTTATGAAGTTACTCAGAATTGAGTTTATAAGTAGTTTTGTAAAGTTTATCTGAAAGATCTCAAGTTAAAACTACTATCTAGTGTTCAATTCTATTTCTCAGAAAATGACTGCATTCTTTAGCAATGATGGGGCCGGTCTCCATGGTCAGAGCATAAGACATGCATTAAGTTACGCCGGCAACTTTCAAAAAAAGATCATTCTATTACGCTGTTCACGTGCTCTTCTGATTATTTGTTTAGCAAATGTTTAAAGCTGTTTCATAAAATATAACCAGGAAACTACTAACTATATGCAGTTTGTTGGCAAACAGACCAAATGACTCTAAAAGGAATTTCAGGAAATAATTGCACAGAAAATAGCTCTTTCCACATTTCTGGCTTGCACTTTAACTTTTCTCACCCATCTATAATTTCCCTCTCAAAGGACAGTATTCGTTTACTAAAATGTTTCAGAAAATGCATTTTTCATCTCCTATGAAGTGGTCCCATCAGAATAAAAATATTTCTAAAATGCTTTTGTTTTCAGCTCATTAGTAGCCCACAGCATCTTCTATTATGGCTCACACAGCACCTCAGACACTCACGGGAGATCAGAAAAGTATTTTCTACTACACAAACCCTCTTAGCCCAACTCTTCCAAAAACATTCAGATAATAAAGACTAAGGCCACTAACAGCCTTCAGAGTTGCTGAATTTAATCTCAGTCACCTCTCCTCTTGGTATATAACTGAAGCACAGGAATGGTTGTGCATCATGTGAGTCATAAATCAAAGCAATATATGACACATTGTAGCAACACAATGACATCAGGAAGTGATACCAACCCTAGTAAATGCCAGATGTAAATGTATATTTTAACACTGAGGTAAGAATAGTTCTACCTAAAGTCACAACAGTATTACAAAATAAGAATACCGTGGGGTGGGGTGGGATGGGGTGGGGAGATTGTTGGGAGAGAGGGCAGGGAGTGCCTTCATCACTGGAGTTAAACATGAAGTTCTTCCACTTATGATGATATTTCTTGATTTACCCATCTTATACTTATGGGATGTCTATCACCTTTGTTTCAACATAACATCACTAAAAGAGAATCCAAAATTTCAAGAAAAATAACTGTTTTTAAAAAGGTGTGTTACTGTGATATAAAAATACAAACTCTCAAAAAAGGGTATTTTTAGTGTCAAAACTTTTTTTCATTAGTGTCTTTTCATTAATCTCACAGCAGATTTCAATTCAGATTGGCAGATCTATGCCCTGAAAAACATTGTTATTTGTATGATTCATTTTCTATATAGCTCTAAGAAGAAAAAATTTGCCATGCAGATTGGAATGCCCTAAATAACTTGAAAAAAGAAACTCTAGAATTTAACTTCATTCCACGTAAAGAATAACAGGTATCAGCTTCATTTATTTGTTTAATAAAGGTATTAAAATGTTTATTTTAACTTGTAAAATATACCCAGTCTTTCAGTGCCTTTCCCTTACCTTTCCTCCTTTTATTATATCTGAAAAAAATCAATTTACAATTTAGTGGGAGCTGAGAAAAATGACAACCTATATGGCTCAGAACAGTTAATATATGCTTTATACAAATAAGCAAAACAATGAATTTCCTTGTAGGATAAAGATGCTAGGATTTTTTTTAATTTTTTGTTTTTCCATTTTAGCAAATGCTGTGAAATAGCATCTTACCTTAACATTTCTAGTGGATTGGTCTCATGCACTTGGTTGCCACACCTGGGACAGTCATTGCTGTCTTCAAAGTGTTGAACAATACAAGTCTTACAAACTGAGAGACAGAGAAAAAAAAAGGAAGACAGAAAAAATCAACTTAGACAAGATCTAAATAATAGCTACTACATGCATCAGAAATAAAAGAGTATTATCTCAAAGTAAATAATTACAATACATTTTCTCCACTTCTTGTTCCTCAAAGCCACAGTTCTGTTCCACTGAGACACCAAGTTCAGCAGCACAGGTTAGACAAGCACTGCTTTAAAGTATGTGATATTTTTACTACTTATAATTCTCCCAACATCATAAAATGCAAAGTCCGTACCATGTAGCCCTTAAAGAGCAGGTTCTGACAAAATGTGTGCTGGGGAGCTCGAGCACAGCAGAGCCAACCATCACTTCAGCTGATCTGAAAATGACTTATGCACATCATTTTTGTTCCAATGTTTTGCTTGCAACTGAAAATACTGCTGTAAATACTTCTTGCAAAAGAAAAGTTCACAGAAGTTGTACAAAGGTTCAAAGTGTTTCCCTTTTGACACAGCGTTTTCAAAAACAATGACAGAACTTACAGTAAACATTTAATACTTGAATCTTATAATGAAAACTCAGGATCATGATCATGGCAAGTATAAACAAACCCAAACCAAGAACAATGTGAACTTAAACCCCAATAAACTGAAATTAAATTAAGCAAGGTGCTACACTACTGTTGCTTCCAAATGATTAATTGCAAACTGTAGATTTTAATGCTATTAATAAGAAAATGGAAGCCAAGCTGATGAGAACAAATATGCCTGCTACTATTACTGCATTGCAACATTCTGCATGGAGATAAACTCTATCCTCTGTTTATTATTACTTCACCTACACTGAAATGACAACTGCAAATTCATCAGTAAATGGACTGAAAAAATAAATGGACTGCTGTGATTGCAATATGCTTTCTGCTGAAACACTGTAATTTCTTTCAGCAATTACCTAAAGAAGCATAAACATCTCTAAACAAGCTGGTAAATCTGAATTATAAGACAACTTTAAGGAATCTCAAAATTCCTTTAACAAATGTCACCTAACAAGCAAAGCCTGCTTTTGTCTTTGCTTTAGTATGCTCAAAAGAGTAATGTCAAATCAGATAATGCTGGTAATGCACACACATTAGACCTCTACATAGGTTTTTTTTCCAGCTGCTTTAGAACACTAACTTAAGGACATTAACTTCACAGCTCTGGTTGAAATTACAATGAACTTTCCACTTTACATGGGACAATAGACTTCAGAGCTCTCTGGCAGGCTCTCAGCACTCTCCCTACGCTAAATGGTTCTAGCAAGGCTGGCTGGATGCAGGGCTGGCTGGATGCAGGGTAGATTTCTGGTGACCTGGTAAAACGAGCTCAGGAAGCCCACGAGCCCTGCCAGACAAGCCCTTTAAGCTGGGCACAGCACTGTCCTCTGCACACGGTGTCTCCAAAAGAGCTGAGAACACTGATGCCATGAGAGCAGCACTCAGAACTCAGGACATGAGTTAGTTTTTGCTTAACCTGAAGTTGTGAGGTATTTAGCGCTGGCATACAGATGCAAGAACCTGCAAACACAGAACTCTTCTTATATCACAGATCTTTTATAATTTGTTGAATTACTAGACTTAATCGATTTTAGCACATTCATTCCCTAACATTCCCTAGGGTAAGAAGTCTAGTACAGAGCAGCAAATGTGATTGTACCAACAACAACATTTCTTCATTTTTATACATACTTTTTCTAACTAATACTCCTAAAAGTAAACATTTTGCCACTACACTTACATAATAGAGAGAATTTCATCACCCATGTAGAAGCCCCCATGCAAGCCCAAGAGAGCATTTAAGAACATGCTGAAATCAGAGCACAAATCTTAACTTTTGAAATGCATGTAGTTTAGATTTCTATAACATCTCCTCATTAATACGACTGAGAATCTCCTCTAGGACTGAAAATAACAGAAACTATCCTTGAAATTGAAAAGATATGAAGATTCTCAGCTCAAAGCTTTTCTTAAGATGTAGTGTTTGCACTTGTACAACCCAAGGGCAAACATCACAAGGTGGAATTCTTTAAGTTGATCAGTAGCTCCTCAGCCATCCCAGCTCCCACAACCAGCTGAACTATCATTCCTTCTGTCACCTACCTGAAATACAAAGTACAGGGAGCAACTGAAGGCATCATTCTGTTCCTTCACTAATCAAACCCCAGATACATACACACAGTGATACAATAGGGAAGAGGCACAGACAGCAAAATATATACAAAAATCACTTCTCCAAGAACATCAATCCTCATTCTCTTAGCTCTTTTTCAATGGAAATGAAGTTCCTCTTCTGCTAACTGCTATAATAAAGGAAGGAGCTAGTCTTTAATTTATTTTTCTTTTTTTTGTAAGCCTCCTGTCTGGTATAAACAGCAGCACCTCTATGGAGTCTTTCTAACCTGACACCAACTTAAAATGATTGATAAAGAACAAACGAAGTGGCAAAAAAGGTACAAATGTAACTAGTACTGGTCAATATTAATTTTGGGACTCATAAGCTTCTCTTATCTGGAAAATGGCCAGGCTGGATGAGGCTCTGAGCAACTTGAATTAGTGGAGGGTGTCCCTGCCCACGGCAGGGGGGTTGGAACTAAGTAAGGGTCCCTTCCAACCCAAACCATTCTACGATTGTATTAGATTTTTTTTTTTTTGCGACTGAGACTCTTGGAGAATTAGCACAAAAATTCTTCAAAAGACTTACAAAGGGTCGATACCTGAGTGATTTTTTTCCATAAACAATCAGAATTAGTCTCCTTCAGAAAGCATTTCCCTGCATTTTAAGAAAGTATGTCTGAAATTCTTTTAAGAGAATTTAATTCTTTCACTTGTTCTTAGGATCTCTGTTCCATTCACATCAGAGAAGTTCTTGAAGTCTCTGATGACACTGTTCTAACTGATTTGAAAAGGACTAATTCATTTGTCTTGTAAAGATATTTTAATTATCTTTATCTTGGTAGGGTTTTTTTGTTTGTTTTCAAACTAAAGAGAAAAAGGGCCTATCTGAGCTATGGCTTTCATTTACACCTAGAAGAAATCTGAAATGATTACTATTCACAACAACTTTATGCCATGGGATAGATAACTAACACACATTTAAAATCATAAAACCTCCCAACCACTAACCACTGCTAAACACAGAGCATGCTAATATTCACAATAATGTAACTTTAAGAAATATTTATAATATAAACCTATCTATAGAAAGGAACTGAATTACTCAGTCTGAATATATTTATGTGCTGTCTTTATACCTTTACTTGAAAGAAGGTGACACCCTTGGAAGCCATGCACTGTCCAGGAAAGGACTTAATGATTAATGAAGAGCTTAAACTCCAGTGTAAGAAAGATCTCTGAGTAAAATATGTACAGAAAAAACATCATAAGGAACCAAGAATCTTATTCCAGTCCTATATGGATGTATTCCCTATGCCAACAAACACACAGATCTGGATCAAGTGTTTGTACAGCCAGCTCAATGCCATGAAAAAAATCTTGAAACTGTAAATCAATACTGCAGTAATCTAAAACAACTTTCACTTTTTCTCATGGAGACCTATAGTGCTATGAGGACTTGCCCATCAAAACTAAATGTGATTCACCAATAGCAATGTAAAGGTAAAAAATACATATAAATTCTAGCACGCAAGTGTAATGAACTGATAAATGATAGTCCTATAGGGATCATGAACCAGTATTTTCAGATATGATAGGTATAAGTGTCCTCTGTTACTCTCAATATATAGATCACTGAACATTTTTCAAAGTCTATCACTTGGCACTTTCAGAAAACGGGATGAAGTCTAAGTATTGGATGAAGTCTAAGAATAGGGAAAAAGGGAATCTTTAACCACAATTAAATTACAAATATATTTAATTCACTTCCTCGGGGAAAAAACAAACACCAAACCAAAAACCTTTTACACTTCCAGTACAGATTAACAAAATGACACAGTATCATTTGCTTTACTGTAGGTCATGGTGTGGCAGCAAACAGGAGAAAAGAAATTGCTTAACCAAAATGTACACAGTTTGCAGAATTTTGATATATGGTACACAGGCCAGAGAAATGAGAACCTGAATTTCACAGTTGTACTATAACATTTCAGATGAGACACAATAAAAGTTAAACTCACATACGATGATTTTCTACAGCTGATAAAAGTACTTGTGTGACATATGCTAATTGGCTGGCAACCATAACAGACAATGCTACGTTTTCCAATACAGAGATATCTGGTTCACACATTCTTTCAGACCTTTGTAATTAGATGAAAAATACAGATACAAGTGTCAGGACTGTGCTGTATGTCATCTTAGGGAAACAAAAAAGTACATATCTTATGCAAATTCACATATAGTTCAATGGGAAGACTCCTCCCAGGTTACTGTTTAAATGTTGGTTAACGAGGTACCTAAATAAAACTTCATATTGCATTTTTGAATAAAACATTCTACAAGAGAAAGTTTAATTAGTTAACTGTGGGACAAATTCTTCGTCAGAACCCATCCTTTGAGTTCTTCCATGGATCTTCTCTCTCAAAGTTAATTACTCTCTGATCCATTGAGCAAAGGAGCGGCACAAGATACACACAGCTACTGGAACATCAAACCCATCTCAGTGTAGGCACAGAAGCCATTTGGTATGTATAATGAAGAATTCAATTAGCTACCTTAAACCTTCTTTACAAGCACTTACATTTAGAGAAAGTGTCTGCATAAAAACAGGACACAAACTTCAATATACTTAACCACCCTTTTCAGAAACTACACGTGAGACCACTCCACTCTTAATTACAATTACCAGACACATACAAACTGGACTCCCTTCTGTTGAAAGGGAATACCATAATTTCAGTACATGATGACCAAGAAAGACTTTTTGTGTTGAAAATTTCTATTTTAAAATAACCTGCTATGCTACACATCATTGACTAAAGCTTTCACAGGAGAAGGAGTCTGAAAGCAGCTCAGCTTGCTTGTCTGAAGGTGAGTTTTTGCTGCAGTAAAGTTTTTTGTGATCTCCTAGTGAGAGCACAGGTTTCTAGCAAAATCTGAAAAACCCAGTTTCAGGACTATTCGTTTGATACTGAAAATTACACATCTGGTAATTTTCCTGCATGGAAAGTCATTTCTGAAAGTTCCTAGACTGCCTTAGTTGATAATTTCTTAAGGTAAATACTAGAGTGACCAACTAGGAGTAATGCACCACTTGATCTGCTTTTCATAAACAGGGAAAAACTGGTGAGGAACACAGACAGCAGCTTGCCCTGAGGTGAGGCAAGCAACTCAGGAGGATTCAGTTCCGGATCTTGAGGAATGATACACAGTTAATCAGCAGAGTTAGGATTCTGAACTCCAGGAGATGGCACTTCAAGTTGTTTAAGCAACTGCTTGTCAGATCTCCCAAGGAGACTATCATTAGAAAGAAACTTAGGAGAGCTGGCTGGCTTTTTTTAAAGAAAATTTATTTAGACCTCAAGAGCTAATCTGTGGAGGATCGTGACCAGAGCAAGCATACAAAGGGTTAAGGAAGCAGTGGACATTGCCAGAATGGAAGAGAATGTGGCAGAAGGTGGGAGGAAGTGCCTACAGTGTGCATGGAGCCAAAGGTTGAGTGATCCAGAACAAGAGGATGATTGAAGAAAAGAAGAAAGCATGTTGAAAGCTGACAGGTGTGAAGATGGACATTAGTTGTTAATAGGTAGAAATATGCATACTGTAATTTTATAGGGCCAAGTATTGCTTGTTGATAGGTTGAAGACGCTTAGCTCACAGACCAGAAATGAAACTAGTTCCTCTATAAATAGAGGCTTGAAATAAATAATAAACGACTCTCTTGCTGACCAGCAAGGGTGTCCGTGTCCCAGTCGCTACACTAACCAGTCTGTTGTACAGGGAATTTTGTCTAAAGAACTGCTTAGTGCACACTAAATGTGTGGTGCACAATAATTAATATGCAAAAGTAGAGCATATTAGAAGTGGAGGCAAGGATAGGAAACAAAAAGATATAAAATCACTACTCTGGCACTTAGGGACAAAAGTAGGAAAGCCAAGGCCCAGCCATAGCTAAAACTAGTGAGAGACATAATGGAATTGTGTAAGTATGCTAGTAGCTGAAGGAAATTTAGACAAAATGTTTGCCTGTTAATGAATGAAGGAAACAACTTAGGAATAGGTTATACAGAAAGGTTTGAAGTCCTCAGTACCTTTTTGCCTTGGTCTTCGCAGACAGAGCCTGATCTCCATGCACGATTTGGGAAGGAGAGGGATGATCAACAGACAAGGAGCAGCAGGTTTGGGCCCACTGAGAAAACCTGACATATTCAAATCTACAGGTCAGATAGGATTTACTAAGATGAAACCTTATCACCATAATCATGGTGATTATGAAAGGTGCCCAGTGACTGGAAAAGGGTATTGTGTTAAACCCACCTTTGTTAAAGAGGGGAAGGATGACCCAGGTAAATACAGTTCAACAGTCTCCCCTAGCTCCCTGAAAAGATGGCAGATTACATCATGGCCCCTGGAATCAATTTCCAACAACATGAGGGACAAAAATGTAATCAAGAATAGGCAGTACAAATTTGCCAAAAGTTAATTATATTATACACTATCAGGTGATCTAATAACAGCCTGTACCACTTGAACAGCAGTTACAGGAGTGACGGAGCCCTGTCTTCTTGGGAGTGGCAAGTATCACAAGGAGCAATGGTCCCACATCGACATTTGGTAGGACATTCAGTAAAACTAGGTAAAGACTGAAGCACTGGAAAAGGCTATTGAGAGAGGCTGTAGAGACTTCATGCTTGAAAAGCCATATGTCAACTATACAGAGCCATGGCTTGACCTGGTACAGTGCTGGCAATGAACTTGTCTCATGCATGTTGGCCTAGGCAGCCTCCTGATGTCCCTTTCAACCAGCACTTCTATGATTGTGTAAACAGTCTGATATTTTTTTAGGACAGTAAAGAAGGTTCCTGAGAAAAGTTTATTTTCCAAGTTTTGTAAGCGCACACTGTACTAAACAACAAATGATGGGAACGGCCTTTAGCTCACACCCAGCCTGCTTCAATAAGTAGTTCTTAAACATCCTTGACAACTGTGTAACAGACTAGAAAAAAAGGTCTCAGCCCATAAGAGAAAATCATTCTGTTGGAAGTAGTAAAAAAGAAATTAAGTACTGAATTTGCAGAATAAGTAATTATTTTGCAGCAACATAACCATTTTGGTCACAGCATAGGGAAGTTTGTATTTCTGATGCCCAAGTTGCACTTATGTTTCCCAGTAAATGGTGGAGTTATCTGTCCAACATTTCCAAAAAACCCATCAGAAACATGCCTTATTAAAAAGGCACTCATTTGTCAGAGCAGAACTCTACTACCTAACATTTTTCAACCACACAGAATGTGCGAATGAACTCCTAACTGCTTTGGTTGCTACTGATCACAACAGATCCCCTATGATCACTGGAGAATACCTATGTCAATACATGCTTTTCATCTTTCCAGAGTAATACATTGTACTCCCAGTACCTAATGAATTTATGCTGCTTCTTCAACCATTAATATCTGCAGATTTTGATCATTTGTGCAACAATGTTTTGACTTATGGCAACTAATAGTACAAAAAAAATATCAAAGGATAGTTAAAATCATTGTATTTTGTGATATCCTGAATTCTGCCACACAGAGTCACCTTTTCCTCTGCAGACATAAGACTTTCATGTCACCACTTGTTTAATTTAATTTTCCCTTCCATCTCTGTAAGCTTTGTACTTTGGCAACTAAACTTTGCTTTAAGGAAACATCACCTGCTTTCCTCCAGTTCTACTTAATGACCCAAACACGTGGCAGCTTTTTGGGGAGGAGACCTGTGCAACTCTATGGCAGCTCAGTAAAATTCACGTCCTCTAATGTGGGGACTAGGCAGTAACAGAGCTGTCTCAGTAAAGAGCTCTCAATCTACAGGTAAACAAAAGAAAGAGATGCCACTGAAAACACTCCTGCCATTATTGTTTTGTAATGGGAGTGAAAATAAATAAACAAATAAATTATCTAAACAAAAACATACAGAATAAAAACATTTTTTCAAATCTGAGCTGATTTCTGAAGTAACTGTTTCCCTCTCACCCCTACCTTTTAAAAGTTACTACTGTTCATTAAACTTCAATCTTAAAAAAAATTAGCTAATACCAGAATTTTTCCAGTTTCTTTAAAGGGAAAGAATTTAATAATACATTTACCTGCCTCTATTAATTTACCTCTATTAAGTACCTCAGTCTTTTCCTGATTCTTTGTCACTATTTTCCATCTGTATCCAATAAAGGATGGAGATTCTCCTTAGACCTCCTTTTGTTGCTAATGTATAGACTTACAGACACATTTTTAATTCTCTTTTATGGCAGTAACCAGATTAAGTTCTGTTGGGCTTTGGCCCTTCTAATTTTCTCTCTGCATAACTTCATGACATCCTTGCAGTCCTCCTGAGTTGACTGTCCCTTCTTCCAAACTAATAAACTCTCCTTTTTTTTTTACTGAGTTCCAGACAAGACTTTCTGTACAGCCAAGCTGGTCATCTTCCCTGACAGCTCATCTTTTGGACATAGGGATAGCCTGCTCCTGTGTCTCTAGGATTTCCTCCTTAAAGCATGTACAGCTTTCCTGGACTCCTTTGCCCTTCAGGACTGCCTCCCAAAGGACTGTCAACCAGGCTCCAAAGTCGGACCCCCAGAAGTCCGAGGAACAGTTGTGCTAAACAACATTCTTACTCCTCCAAGAATTGAAGACTACCCTTTGTGATTCCTGTGCTCAAAGACAGCCTCCACCCACCAGTCCTTCTATGTCCACTAACAGCAGGTCCATCAGGGCCTCACTCCTGTGAGCTCTGTCAGGAAGTTACCCTCCACACTCTTCAGGAACACCTGGACTGTCTTCTCTCTGCTGTAGTGTACTTCCAGTAGACATTGCTAAGTCAAAGTCATCCACCAGAACAAGTGCTAGAAACTGTGAGACTTCCCTCAGCTGCTTACAGAATGTTTCATCTGCCTCTTCATCCTGGTTGGGTGATCTATAACAGACTCCCACAATGATACTGCCTTGTTGGCCTTCCCCCCAATTCTTAAACACTCAACTCTATTACCACCAGCACTAAGTTTTAAACACCCAAAACATTCCCTAACTTAGAGTGCTACCCCACTAGTTCTCCTTCTTTGCCTATCCCTTCTGAAGAGTTTATAGGCATCCATTGCAGCCCTCCAGTTGTGTGAGTTATCCCATCATGGTTCTGTGATGGCAACTATGCCACAGTTTTCCTGCTGCACAATGGCTTGTTTTAATTTTATATGTGCGTAATATAGTGGGGACATAACATCATAGTGTAAAAATTAACAGTGAAGACAGTAACAACTGCAAGACAACAATAACAATTGCAAGAACAACACTGCACAGAAATGACAGGAAATTCCAAGACAAGGCTTTTAACTGATATTAAAGGTTTGAAAATGGGAAATCTACCACACACATATAGTTCCCTTTACTCTTCTTTTACAAGAGTTCAAATCTTATTTGGAAAGGCATCAAATTCTCAAGAAAGTCCAATCAAACTACTGTCTATTCAGGAATACATGTAAAAAAAATCAAGTGTGGAAGTAAGGTGACTGAGTTTGACAGGACCATTCATATGCTTAATATAATTCATACACGCCAATGTTTTAGATATATTAGGAGCCTAAGACAAGCTGAATATTTTTTCTGAAACAGTTTTATTGAAAGAAATCTACTCCCTAAATAAATATTTTGCCAACTTTCAAGTACTTCACTGCATTTTGCCATGGAACACATTACAGAGAGTTGTGTGCCAGTACTGACCAAACCTGTGTATCCATCATGCACACTGTCAACAGATACATTAGCTTAAGTTTCAAGAGCACAGTTATATTATCAGAATAGCACACCTGACCTGACTAATGATCTCACCTGTGATCAGCCAGGCCACAGTGATACAAGTTTGGTGTTAGAGCCAGCACAATCACCACTAGCTTAGGAGAAAGAAAAGAGGTATCTTTACAAGGCATTCAGCAGAGCTGACATATTTTCACAGAACTGGTCACATTGGAAGGGGCCACAGTGGGTCATCTGGTCCAACCTCCCTGCTCAAGCAGGGTCATCCTAGAGCATATGGCACAGGATTGCATCCAGAGGGTTCTTGAATATCTCCAAAGAGGGAGACTCCACAACCTCTCTGGGTGATCTGTTCCAGTGCATGGTCACTCGCATAGTACAGGCAGGTCACTCACGTTCAGGTAGGACTTCCTGTTCATCAGTTTCTGCCCATTGCCTCTTGTCCTTTTGCTTGGCATCACTGAGAAGAGCGTGGTTCCATCCTCTTGACACCCACCCTTTAGATATTTATACATATTAATGAGGTCCCCTCTCAGTCTCCTCTTCTCAAGGCTGAACAGGCTCAAATCCCTCAGCCTTTCCTCATAAGGGAGAGTCTCCAGACCCTTGATCAACTTAGTAGCTCTCCACTGCACCTGTTCCAGGAGCTCCGTGTATTTGTACTGTGGAGCACAGTACTGCACACAGTTCAAGATGACCCAGACTGGAGACCAGTGTTTAGGAAACCCCAGCTGAGACTGAATTCATTCAGAGGATTTCATGTAAAAATTCAGTGAACAAAAACCAGCACAGTGGTCATAATAAACACATTAACACTTCAAGCAACCATCACTTATGAAGAAGGGAATATTTTGCAAAGTACTACTTACAGGTATGGAGGCACTCGGTTACTGTAGTTGGCTTGATGAGATAGCCTTTACAGATATAGCAGGTGATATGAGGATTGAAATCTTTCACCAAGTGCTTCCTCTGAGTAGCCATTCGTGGGGCAGGAATTACTGGCAGAGTGCTCGGGGCCAGAGAAGCGAGTCTGAGAGGCGTCGATACCCGCAGTTCACAAGAGCTGTAGCACTGCTCTGTGCAACTGGACTTCTCCAGGCATTTGCTCTTAATTCCGCCGGTCTCACGGGGACATGGCTCATAACTCCTGCTCCCGTGCCAGGCGAGTCATTTTCCTACCTGTAACACACGTGCAAAGAGAGAGCTGTGTAAACCTGGCCGGACAGCGGCGATGCCCTGGAGGAGCAGTGTCGCCATGAACTTGGCGGGGGCACCGGGCCGTTATTTACATAACAGCAGCCCGGCAGCCGAGCTCCGAGGCCGCGCCCCCGCCCCGCCAGGCTCCGGACGAGCCGCGGGGCCGGTGACAGGTGCAGGGGCCGGGGCCGGCCCCGCCGCCCTCCCTACGCACCCCGCCCGGCGCTCCGGGCCCGCAGGCCTCGGCGGCCCCGCGGGGAGCACCCCCCCGCCGCCCCGCGGGAGCCGCGGCCGGAGAGGGCGGCGGCGCCCCGGCTGTGCCCCCGCTCGCCCGGCTCCCGTCCCTCCCCTGCCGCACCTGCGGCGCCTCCCGCGGCCCCTGCCGTACCTGGCGCAGCCCCGCGGCCTCGGGCGGGCGCCCGGCGAAAGAGAAAGAGAAAGGCGGCGCGCCTCCCCCCGCTCCGGGCGCTCCCTCCTCCCCGCCGGCTGCCGCGGCCGGTCCCGGGGCGGGCGGGACGGGCGCGCAGGCGCTGCTCCCCGGCCGAGCCCCGCAGCGCCCTCCGGGCGGCGGCGGCCGGAGCCCTGCGCCGGGGGAGCTCCAGAGGGGAGCGGGGGGAGCGGGGCGGCGGCGCTGCCGGGCGAGGTGAGAGCAGGAGCGGAGCCCAGCCCGCCTCCCGGGCCCCGCTGCGGCCCCGCCACCGCTTCTTCAAAATAACTTCAGCTTCTGCCCTGGAAGAGGGAAAGTTAAACTCATTTCTCCAGCCCGCGAATGGAAACGATAAACACTGGACTAAGTTACCCAAATCCTGTGAACATACATGTGTTTTCCTCGAACCGGGACCAACTAGCCAGAGAACGGCTAAGCACGAGTGAAAGCTGTCTCCACGGTTCAGGGCATCTGCTTTTTGCTCCCCTGTTCTAAGAAATGTGCCATATTATTACCAAGTAATTATCCAGAAAACTAAAGTGGCCTTCATTTTTCAATTGCACTATTTCTGGAAAATTTCTTCTTCGCTGCTTTTAACAATAATGACAAAAACCTAAGGAGGCATTTTCTATATCATCTGCAATGCCACCACTTTACCTGTGACTGTGCTAGGTATTTGCTTTTCCATTCTACATTTTTAGATAAATACTCACTTTGCATTGGCCCTCCAATGCACTCTCCCTTTCATCCTTTGGTAAGTGCTGCAACAGGAGAAGGCTTTAATAATTTTGGCCTGCTCCTGCCATCCATTCTTACCTCTGGAATATTTACCATCCAAGAGATCTCCATGTGCATCAAATCAACTGGCAGTCTCAGTCAGGTGCATTAAAAACTGTTACCATTAAAGTTACAGTGCAATGATGAATACATGATCAACTAGACATAGAGTAATTCAACAGGACATACATAATTTTTGCTGCTAAAATATTTATCTTGTATAAGCTTATTTCTTCACAATGTGAACAGAAGTTTCTAAAGCTAAAAATCTTTTGAAGCAGCGTAGAATCACAAATTATGCTGAGCTGGAAGGGACCCCCAAGGATCATCAAGTCCAACTCCTGGCCCTGCACAGGACACTCCAAGAATCCCACCATGTGCCCGAGATTGTTGTCCAAACACTTCTCGAACTCCGTCAGGCTTGGTGCTGTGACCACTTCCCTGGGGAGCCTGTTCCAGTGCCCAACCACCCTCTGGGTGAAGAACCTTTTCCTAATATCCAACCTAAACCTCCCCTGACAGCTTCATGTCATTTCCTCAAGTCCTGTCACTGGTCACCACAGAGAACAGATCAGTGCCTACCCCTCTGCATCCCCTCACGAGGAAGCTGTACACTGTGATGAGGTCTCCCCTCAGTCTCCTCCAGGCTGAAACTGGACCAAGACCAAGTGCCCTCAGCCGCTCCTCATACGGCTTCCCCTCAAGGCCCTTCACCATCTTTGTTGCCCTCCCTTGGACACTCTCTAATAGTTTAATATCTTTCTGATATTGTGGTGCCCAAAACTGCCCCCCTGCACTCAAGGTGAGACTGCCCCAGTGCAGAGCAGAGCACAGCAGGACAATCACCTCCCTTGACCAGCTGGTGATGCTGTGCCTAATGCGTCCCAGGATACAGTAACAGTTTAACAAAGAGTTGTGTTTTGATGGTTTTGGCCTTCTCTTGTTAACTGTTGTTTGCATTATTATACCATAAAGTACACACTGATGACCCAAAGGTTAAAGAACACAGAACTGTAAACTAAACATGAAGCAGAGAAATAGACAACATAGACTATATACATCTCATGGGAATATTTTAATTAGTCACATTCTGTCAGTTTAGCAGAAGTTGACATTTTTCAGAATGAGTGTGAGAGTGGCCCTGCTCGAATGTAGGCTAAGTATGATACAGCATTATTAAACTTACATACATGCATTTAAAACAAGCAACTGCTGATGCTTTCCTGGCTGTTTCAAAATGACTGCATCTGGTAAGACTTGTTTTAAAAATAAACTGGTTTCTAAGTGGGATTTCAAATCATACTTTAAGTGTCTCACTTGAAAAAAAAGAACCCAACATTTTCTAAACAAATTAGTCAGCTAGGCTCACGTTTACCCAGTAATGGATGCACACTGTTCGATTCAAGCACATCAAAAACTCAGTTATGTCATTTATTATACTGTGTAGCCCACACAGGAATAATCACACAGCAGTTGTGATTATTGTAGTACTTGCAAACATACGTGACCGGTACAGGTTCCCACAAGCCATACTGAAGTTCTTTTAAGGGCAACCAGTCCCATGCCAGGTGACAGTGTAGACAATAAATTTTGCCTGATCTCTCCACTCAGTCCTGCTGCTACTAAGTGTATTTATGAGATGCTGACTGAAGGTGATGAAAGTTGAGGCTTTCAGCACCTTTCAAGACCACAACATAAAGAGCAAACAAGAAGCAGCAAAGGAGCTCTCATTTCATTATCAGAGGAAACTAGATCCTTAAATACTTACTCTCACTTTATATCATAAGGAAGAAAATTATTTTAATAAATGCTTATGAATTAATTATAATTTCAAAGGTAGTTAACTCCTAGCATTTCATACAACAGGTTTATTTAAAAATACAGGTCCATATAAGTGATATGAGAATTTTGATCTACTTATAGCAGTTAAAAGGTAACAGAGGAATCAAACAAGGCAGTCATTTTCATATTATGAAAGAAACAGAATCAAGAAAATGAACTTAGCTCAGAAAAGTAAATATATATCATGTATTGGTGACAGGAAACATGGTATGACAGAGAGGGTGATTATAGTCCTCAACTGAGTGATGAAAATACAGCTGCTCTCATTTTTCTGTGTTTCTCAAACTTTTGACTTTCTCATCAACTGACTTGTACTCAGCAGTTCCCAGAGTGCCCCCTAACACAATGCTTACTTTTTTTTTTAAACCAAGTCCTTTTTTACATATATGATCTTGTCTAACAAGTAGAAAATAAAGACTGCTTTCTAAGCATTATCAACATTGAGAAGTAGTTTCTTGAAATCCCTCAAGAACTACTGGATCATCCTCATGTGAATGTAATTATTTACATGTGTAACAGAGTAATTATTTACATTTAATAAGAATTAAATGTATCTTTTTAAAGGAACAGCCAGGACACACAAGAATATGTGAACTCCAAGCATTTCATTAAAGCAGTTCCAACATTTTTGAAAAATACCAATGTTCGACATCAGTTCCCAAATAAATTCCAGAGAGAAAATAAACACTGGTCAATATTCAAATTCTCAGTAACATTTGAAATGAGTGAATAATTCTAATTCTGCAAGTAGATCTACATTAGTACAATGCTACATCCCTACAGAGCTACACTGGAGTCTGTTTCTAGGTAAGTCTCCAACTACCCTCCAGTTATCCTAAGAGTTACTTGTATTTTGTAGATGAAGAATTACGGGGACACATCTGAACTAGGAAATTAATGGAAAACAAATCCCTGCTTCTCTTAATAGAAATTATGTAGCAATCTGAATGATATTTAGAGGGAGCTGAGCCTCTAGACATTTGATGAAAATGCCATTCTACAACTTTGAAAAACTTGAAAACTTCACCGAATTGTTTAGGTTGGAAGTCATCTCCTGAGATCATCTAATTCAACCTGTCTGCTCAAGCAGGGTCAGCTAAAGCAGGTTGTCTAGGACTGTATCCAGTGGGGTTTTGATTATCTTCACAGATGGGGTTGTACCCATTCTCTGGGCAATCTGTTCCCATTTTGATCACTTTCACAGTAAAAAAAACCACCAGTTTTCTTGTTATCAGATGGAATTTCATGTGTTTCAGTTTGTGCCCATTACCTTTTGTCCTGTCAGTGGACACCTCTGAGAGCAGTTTGACTTCCTTATCTACATTCTCTCCCACTGAGTATTTATACATGCTGATAAGATCCCCTCAAGCCTTTTTCTTCCCAGCTGAGCAGTCCCCAAATTCTCAGCCTCTCCTCAAATGAACAACACTCCAGTCCCTTACCCATCTTTATGGCCCTGGGCTGGACTCACTTCACATCTTTCTTGTTCTGAGAAGCCCCAAACTGGCCATAGCACTCCATGCGTCACCTCATCAGTGCTGAACAGAGAGGAAAATCAACCACCCGTGAACTGCAGGCAACTTACTTGAATTTACTGCATAGTTACTCAGGTGTGAAGAAGAGATGACATATAACCACTTTGAGATCTCTTATTTCCAGTGAAATTCCCAATCAAGTAGAACATTATCTAGAATAGAACCATACACTAATTGGCATCTTGTCCAATGCCTCTGCTCAAATCAGGTCTAACATGAAGGTTAATTCAGATTGCTCAGGGCTTCATCTAAAGAAAGACTGTATATATCCAAGGATGGCAATTCTATAGCCTCTCTGGGCAACCTGTCTCAACCCTTGGCAATCCTCATTGTGGGTTTATTTCTTTAGGTCCATTTCTTTAGGTTTAGTTCTTCGCTCTTTTTAGGCAAAGAGTAGTTACATTGTGTATCATATAAACAATGATACTATGCTCAGTGTGAAGACTGCCTTTTATTTGATAGGAAACGATAGGAATTAGGCTATTCTTATCCCTATCACTTACTCATGAAAATTATCAGCAGAGGTTTTGCATTTCTACCATGAGGGTTTTTCTTCATCCCTGCTGAGCTCTCTGTAAGATGCCATATATTAGCACATAATAGCACTTCTGGGATATATATAGCATTTCTTTATGCTTACTCTTCTTTTATAGCCTAAAGTAAAGTAGAAAAGCAGGTTGCAAAATGCCAACATCTGTATTATTACGCCATTGGCAAATACATAAACAAGACAAATTCTTTCAAGATACACTTCAAGAGTAAGGTAAAATTGTGTCACAAAATGTTCCAACTTTGTTGAACTAATTTCAAGCAAATTTTAAAAAGAGAAATCTTAAAGTTCCTACAGATTTCACAATAATTGGCTGCTAGTAAAGAAGAAACAATCAAATAAGTTACTCTAGCAAGGGAAAGATGAGCAGATCTGTATTGTCAAATATTTCCTTGGCACACTAAAATACTGGTCAACCATGACACATGCTGTCTCTTCCCAGCTAGGGAAACACAAAAAACAAGTGAGAAACAAGGTCATAGCAGCAGGAGAGGGAGACTGTCACTGCAAGGAAAAAAAATCATAACTTTGAAATAAAATTGCCTAGAAATTGCCACAAGCATGAAGAAGACAATTTAACTTTAGACACTTGTATGCAGAGGTTGAAGTGAAAAAATATCTGGTTTAGAACATATTAGGTGACCATTAAACATACTGAGTGAAGATCTTGTGACCAGCTTGACATACCTCCCTGCAAATAACAAATTTAAGAACTGTAGTTACAATCCTCAGTGGTATTGCCAATTTAAAAACACCAACCCATTACAGCAGAATTCAAACTACTCAGCTGAAAGTAGCTGTAGATTTAAGCGCGATGACCATACTTTTAAAAAGTATTTTCCTAGTGTTTCTTTGATTATTTTGTCACTGTTCTGTATTTTTCTTTTGAAGAATAGTCTTAATAGGCAGGATTGCATGCATCAGACACAAACATTTCCAGAAGCTTCCCAGAGAAAGTGAGACACACTTCTAACTTCTAAAATATTAAGTGACCTATTGTCTATTCAGTTACTCAAGTATCCAATCGTGTGAACCGTGATAAGCTGTTGCTTTCTAGTTTGGCTTTTTTTTAAAGCATAGTACAGATATAGTATAGGCTGCCATGTAGCCCAGCTGATTGTTCATGGGTCACGAGAATGACCTCACTGCCATCACTTTGTCTTTAGAGGCAAAAATCTCTACTATGGTATAGAGGCTTGTATTGTGCCACAACAATTTATATTTTTTTCTTTTCTTCATAGGGAATGATTTTTGGTGATCAGGTAAGGAGGGGTTTGCTTTTGAACCATCAGAGATTGCTCACAGGGAGTGATAACAGCAGGAGGCTTACAAGATGTGAAATCAGGATGCCTCCATTTGCCCATGTGCTTGGTTAAAAAAACAGTGATCTGTGATGGAGTTAGGAACTCTGGGCAATTAAATACTGGTGGTATCCTCAACGTGTCTTGGTTTTGCTTCATGGCACACTGTAACTTCCATGCACTTTGGTCTGCTGAGCTACATCTCCTTTAGCTTTTTATAGGGTATTGAAAAAAGTGTTCTGTGGTTCGTGGTATGTTCTGTAGGCTGCAATGGAGGAGGCATTATTTCAGAGTTGCCTGTGATTGTGGGGAACCACAGGGAATGACCAAAGTAGTCTTTTACAGTCCTATGTTTTATATAAATTTCTAGCAATTCTGTATAAGTACACAATCTAGCAATTCTGTATAAACAGAGCAAGTAATGGTCACGTATTTTGGTAACATCTTAAAGAAGAGGCATCACTTGAAACAATTGCCTTGGTTCTTAATCAGCTGTTCTCCATCCATCAAAAACATCTGCACTTTCAGGATTACTTTTTTGGTCCCTGGCCAAAAAAGTTTTGGTCTCTCACTTCTACTGCAGAGTATGTTAGACTGTCTCTGAATTCACAGAAATCACACCAGTGTTGCCATTTCTATTACTGTATAATCTCTAATACTTCTTAACTTCTTTACCTATGGCTATCTGATTATATGTTTCTGCTAGTTCAGTTCAGTTCCCTTTTACTCTGCTCTCTGCAATAGTATCACCTCTTATTCTGTGGCTTTTACAGAGAAAATCTGCTCTGGAATTAATGCTACTTCAAGTCTCCCTGCTACTACACAATAGAAAAAATAATCCAGTCAGTGACAAGTGGAGCCACATTATCAGAAAAACTCCAGTGGGGTAACATGCCCAGGCCAGCCTGAATATAGCTGTTATCTGCATGGGCAAGACTATGTCTCCTCCATAGATTTCTAGGATCTGCAGGTCATAGTGTAAACACTTTGCCAATTCTATATAGATATCCTTCCAGGGAAAAAGTATCTCTATACTAGTATGAACATAGGTTTAAAGTTTTCTAATTGAGTCTCAATGAAGTCTATGCTTTTCCACAAGACATCCCACTGGCTATTTGCTACAGTTCTATCACTCTTGTTTTAAAATCCTTGTTTCTGTCAGTAATATATAGCCTCTCCCATTCTATATTGCATCTTATATATATATAAGAAATCTATTATATTATGTATTTTTCCACTCTTTTTTCCCCTGAAATCATCAAAGCCCCTTACATCAACATATACAGCACAGCTAAACAATAACCTGAAGTGTTCAAATAGTTTTATGAATGTCATCTTTCAATTTCCTTGAAATTGAAAGACAAATGAAAACAATGAAAACAAACTGTAAGAACCCTCCAATGACTCCCGCTAAAATTGTTACTAACAGATTTTGTTTCTTACAGTTGAAAACTGGCAGGAATGCAAATCAAATTGTATCACACATGTCAAACAGCTTCACAATTATGCAATCAACTTGCACTGCAAATTAAAAACAAGACTTGCTACTAGATCTTAAGTCAAAACAAATTTAAAACTTCAATAAGCTCTGCAAAAGCAATCCTCAACAAATCTACTCATGCCTGTTATGACGGCAGAACCAGCAAACAAAGAGGCTTGAAAGGAAATAGAAAAGTAGCAACCAAATTGCCTCATCTTTTACATGACAAATTAATGACATTCACAACATCTTAGGGAATTAACTACTCTACTTCAATAGATTTTCAACAGAAGTTCTGTTTCCAGCTCTCTCAAGAATAAAACCTTTAGCTTAATAACACAATGTTGGATGGACTCCATTTCATTTACGCCGCACGGGAAGACTCATTCATGGGAACCGTCACTTTGTCAGCCCATTAAAACAGTAGCTTCATTGGACAAAACTTAACAGAGATACTTGTGAATTTAGTTTTTAACTTGTAAAATAGAGAATGTTTCTTCTGGATAAACTAAGAGAAAATAGGGTGCAGACCAAGATAGCGAGCTTCACATCCTCCTCACATCTTTTTTGACAGCAATTTAGTGTATATCTAAAGGTCTGTGCAGCAACATGTTCCATGTGATCCAATCCATCCAATCATATGACCGTAGTCATTGTGGAATTTGGCCTACTGAGTTAGATAAAAATCATTCCATAAGAATAAAGAAAAATAGCATTTTTTATATATTTTTGATATTTGTAACAGTTCACATTAACAAATGAGAGTCACTCCAAATAACTTCACTGAAAGCATTACCTTGAAATACTAATCATTTTTATCCACCATACTAATGGAAAAAGAATAAGCAAACCTGATACTTTTAGTTGATTCTTCACATGAATAATATGCTATTTTGGGGGAGAGAGAAGCTCAGGATTCTAGCCAGAAGCTATTCTCAAGTGAGCAATCACTGCTCAGACCATAACTTTGCTTATATGCCAGTACTGCAGTGCCACTACCTTAGGAAGTTGACAGTGTTGGTTTTCCCAACCGTAGTCCCATGACTTCAGTAAATCAGAAAACTTTGCATAAATGGTGCCTGTCTCTGCTGTTATCATCACTGAGTTTTCTGAAGAAAAGATGTATAAAACAATTCTCAAGTATGAAAAATAAGTTTGAGGGGGGTTTTTTTGATTTTTTGCAATTACAAAGCCATGGCCTTCAGACTCTGCCTGCATGTAAACAGCATATTCTCGGTTTATGTGCATTTAATCAGACTGAGCACAAAATCAACCAAAAAACATGAGACTGTGTTTACCATCCCTGCATCTTGAGCTTCCTTTTGTAATGCTGGGAAGTCTGGGTTCAGCACGGTGCTAATGAGATCACATGGCTTTTAGCTGAGTAGGCTATGGCAATTTGGACTCCCTGTTTTTAGGCACTGGACAGAGAAGTATAAAATCAGCATCATTCTTTACTATTGTTTCATACCTCGCTGCTATTTCTAATCTGCATTGCAAGAGTTTCAAATCCTACAGTCACTGTCAAACACTAAGAGACTCCATGAGATTTATCAGATATAACACCTCAGCTTCAGTTAGCCAGCTGCCTTTTCTTTTCACTGTATCAACACACTTAAAAAAAACCCCCAAACCAACACTAAGCCCTTTTACTTTCAAAATTTTTCACGTTTTGTAATGAACCGAGCTCCCTGTTAAAAACATTTCAAGAATGTTTTCCTAAAGTAAATTATAAACTATGCTAAAGGTACACCATTTCTGACTTTCAAAATTGCAATAATCTGTATGCATTTTACTGAGTTTTTTTAGATGGGACTATTTTCTTCGGTACTGTATTAAGTATAGGTTCTAGAGGATTAAAGCTAGAAGGTTTCACCTATCAATTTACATGGCAAATCTCACTCAATTCCCTAATCTAATACCCCTGGTAGACTTTAAAGAATAAAAGGCATAATACTCTTAAAATTATTTCTCTTTATCACAAATGCATAGATGGAAATATGAAATTTTGACATGGTATTTGGCTTACGAGAACTTGTTGATACATGTAACACACAGTCTGCTCCTATCATCACCATGCTGTCTATTTAACAATTCACATTTAAATACAAGACCTCAGTTGCCACAGATCAGTAGGAATAAAATTAAGGAGATTTAAATGTTTCCTGCTGAGAAGCCTGGAATGCTGTCTAGTGTTTTATCCCATGTCTTTTAAACTTGTCAGAAACACTGGTGCCATCCAAACCCTCCATCAGTCAGGAGCTAAAATATGTATTTGGGGGCTATGTCTTCCATTAAGCAGCAACTTAACAAAATCATGAGAGAAACCATTGTAACAAAATACATAAAAAAAAAATATCTTCAAACATATACTGCCAACTTACAGTTTTATCTGATATATTTAACATGTATTGTACAATTTTCTTCACTGCACCTGTTGGTCTCCACATTTGTACCAGTGAAGCAATACCCTCTCCCCTCCTTTTTCTTTATATATTGGTGAACAAGAACAGATGAAAAGTCTTAAGTTGAGGTACTGAAACAGCTTCCTAATAATCTATTTTATGTTACTATACTTCAATCAATAAGGACAAACTAATTAATTTCAGTAGAGAGACTCAATAATATTCCTGAGAAGTAAAATTTTTGGTACAATTAACATGGTGCTAACAAAACCACATAACAAAGGCTGTTATAAAGAAGAGAAACAGAAAGTATGCTGTTTTGCTGTAGATAGATTACATCCAGTAATGAATGATGAAAGAAAAAGTAGCTCCATAGTTTGTCTAGGGTCTAGGAAGACCTGTCTTAATCTTTAGAAATGCAGTTTTTACTTAGTAAGTACTAAGTCAATATTACTAATTTTAGAGCAAATATCTTCACTATGTACATGACCTTTCAATGATATTATTGTCCAAACTACTGTCACTGATGTAAACAGGAGCCAATGTAAATGGCACTTAGTGCCCAAAGAACAATGAACTTGTAACTACTTACAAGAATACTGTAAGTAATTTATTTAGCATAGACAAAAATGCTGAAGATTCCTACTTCTTTGGTGTCTCTTTTTCAAAGCCACAGAACACAGTAACTTTAGTCAGACAAGATGCAAATATTGGCCATAAAAAGTGGAAGGTACCTACTACTGTACCACATAATATTTTCCCCTCTGTTTACGATTTTATCATACCAAGGGCTTGAACAGTCATTAAGATGATTAAGGGATCGGAGCATCCATCATATGAGAAGAGGCTGAAAGAATTGAGGTTTCTTAGGGCCTTGCTCAGTGGGGTTCTTAGCAATGTGTATAAATACCTGACAGTGGAAGCAAATAAGACAGAGCAAGAGACTGCTCAATACTGTCCAGTAACAGGACAAGAAGCAGTGTACACAAACTGAAACATGGGAAATCCCATTTAAACATAAGGAAAAAAAAAATCTACTGTGAGCGTGAAAAAATGCTAGAATTATTTGCTTAGTGAGGCTGCAGAGTCTCCATCCTTCACAACTGGTCTAGTTGACCCTGCTTTGAACAGAGGGGCTGGAATAGACAAACAGGCAACGAGGTGGACTGAAAACTGACTCAAGTGCCAGAAAGGTTATGATCAGCAACACACAGTCCAGCTGGAGGTAAGTCACTACTGGAGTACCTCCTGAGTTGAGAATGGGGCCAGTACTGTGTAACATCATCATTAATGACCTGGTGATGGCACAGAGTGCACACTCAGCAATTTTTCAGATGATGCAACACTCTGCCCAAGTTCATGTTGAGGACTGACAGGCTCAAAAGCAGATGATGCTGGGATTCTGTGACATGCTACCCAGAATTACTGAATAGGTCTGGAATATGGTCACTACCTGCTGTTCTAGGCTACCTATGAACAGCAAGTGTTAGTCATTCCTGTTGAGTCTGAACCGTATCAGGTGTATGCAATGGTGAGTTCTGGGGTCTTGTCTCACAGCCATGACACTGGCCCCTCCTGAGTGTGCAGCATGGTTACTAGGGATACCCCCAAGCATGCACTAGCTCTGTGACATCCTTGTCTACATTATCCTATGGGATCCACTGTGGTGAGCACCATAATGTAAACTAAACAAAAGCTACTGGGTTTTCCTAAAAATCATTACAGATAGATATCATATTACACTGCAGCTTTGTGTCCATTCCCATTTGTTTCATGATGTCTAAAAAATTTAAATCATGAAGAAGCTATTGTTAAATAATTTAAGGACAGACTTACCATTATAACTTCCTGGAATAGTGCATAACAGCAAAATAGACAGTCCTGTTAAACTAGGTTAATAGCTGCTTTGCATGTCCCAACTTCCTTCTTCTTTCCCTTCATTCAAGTTTTTCTATTTCTTGTTTCCTTTCTGCATTCCCCTGCTTCTTTGGTGTGTTACATTTCTTAGAGGCATCAGATTTTAACTCAAAACCTGATGAACAAATTTACCTGTTAGCTTCAAGAAAAATAATTTTGTTTTCAGAATAGTACAGTTTTGGGGTGGAGGTGTTATTCCATGTTATTTATGTAACAGATAAATCCTTCATGAAGAGGAAATCTCAACAATCTCAAACTGCAGAAAATGTCCTTCCAAGGTATAACACTCTACTCAATCAAATAAGTTTCATATTCTGTTTACCACTTGGCTTTTGAACACTATAGTCCAATTGTCATAGAGGAGAATGTCATTTCAGGAGTGGGTAACTCATGCAGGAAACAGGCTCTCTGTTAGAGGTCATTCAGGATGAGAGGTAGCCAGATTTAGGGTCTGGGCTATGTATTATCACCATCCAGCCCGAGGGAAATCTGGGCAAAACTGTACTGATTCAAGCTTTAATTATGTCTAACTTTTGCTTTTCTGAAAGTACCATGGAAATCATAAAACTTGGGAATTCTGAGGCAACTGTCAACTAGTATTCCCCAGTAAAAGAGCTTTGTTGAGCAGCCACAGAGGCGTGCTGCTTTCTGGCCTTCTGTGCGTAAAGAGAGAATCTGTGTATTTTGGGGCAGGGAGGGCCAAGGGACGACAGAGGATGGAAAATGCTTGTCTCTACAGGACAACAAATTGGAAGAAAATCTGAAGGCTGAGTGTGAGATTTAGTAAAGAAGACAAAAGCTGATCAAAATAAAACAATTTTTTTGAAAGGGTAAAGGAGATCTACTCTTTAATCTAGCTAACCCCATTAATAATGGAAGTGAACACATATATCAGCAAACCTCATCACACAAGGGTCCAGGGCAAGCTGGGTCCCATTTACTGAAACACCCAACACTGGTTTTATTGGTATTTAACAAAGCTGGTTAGATTACACTTACTGCAAATATATCAATTCAGCTAATACACCTTCAGCTGCAGTGGAAACATACCCTTTGAGAGTCCATCTGGTCTAAAAAGTCTGTGTGAAGAAATGCATGCATTACTGAGCCTGTTTTACATAAAGAGTAAAATATTTCTAGCTGTTTCCTAATAGACTTCTGATGTCAGCCACGCAGGAAGACATGAGTGCCTAAGAATTAAACCTCCGACTCTTGAATTCCAATACAATGTGTTAATCACAACATTCCTCTTCATTTGAAAGATCATTTGACATGCATTTAAGCCAGACACCTAATCTCTGAGGTGAGAGATTTTATTTAAAAAAAATAGCCATAGTAAACACTTAAGCTACATTTTGCCTCATGGTGCTATTGATACCAGCTACAGAAAATAATCAAGATATCTGCAGTTAGTTTTAGAACAGGACTGGTAACAAATTAAAAGTCAAGTCTCAAATTTTCAGCATATGGAGGTAAGTATAACATTTTGCAAGCTAAAATATTTGAAGATAAAAAGCTGAATTCTTCCGAATTTCATACCTTATATAGTATGTGTCTGTGTATTTATAGATATATAATTTTATACACTTGCGACTGAAACAGAATATTTTGTTTTAATTGCATTTTTGCATTTGCTTTTAAGCAACAGCAAATGACTGCTTAAGATGACAAAGAATCAGACCCATCAACTCATCTTTCTTTTTCATATTAACAAACATCTCATGAATTTGAATACTGCTGTTTACAGAGCCTAATCCAACACAATACTGCCATGACTTTCTGAAACAAGTCATTTTTATGTCTCTATGATGTAATTAAATGTCCTTTTACCTCTGCTGTGATGAAGAGATTGTTGGTTAATACACATCTAGTACTGATATAGTGTTTTACAGCTATACATTACTTATTAAAAAGGAAATAAAAATGCCCAGTTATGCTCATTTACAAAGTAGCAGTTAATATTAACAGTCACTGAAACAAAAACACAAAATGTGCTGGAAGCCTGTGGACAATACTAAGAACTGAAGCAGTCCTCTGGTCTACTGGCCTGTTACACATCTCAGTCCTGAAGCCACAAAGACTGCATGATAATTCCAAGGGTTTTTTGTTACATTATGTTGTGATAACCACTGCACAGGCAGAAACTGCTCATATGACATCTCCAAATTTCACATATCCCAAGCCCAGGACGGTTAGATACTTTAAGTACCTTCTACTCTCTCTAAAGTACTTCCATACTTCATAAGCCCTCAAGCAAACACTTCACAGTGGAGACAGTGGCTCACTTCACTAATGACATGCGAGCAGACATGAGGAAAGACTTAAGTTTTCACACAATATTCAAACATTGTTACGGAAAGAAAACTACTTCAGGAATGCTGAACTGCTTACATCTCGACAGACTCTATGTCAATGAAAATAACAGCAACTTCTTTTCTCTCTATTCCCAAAACAGCACTGCAAGTAAACCTGCAAAACTCTGAGTAGATTCCAGTAAAAATTTCAGTTTCACTAGAGACTAATGCCAAGTATGATCCTTCAGATCTCATTTCTCTAAAAAAGGAATGCATTATGTTAAACAGGAGTAGGCAGAAACATAAGACATTTAGGCAAAACATCCAAAAAGCTCCTGCAGAAGAAAACTGATACTCTAGTTTGAGAAAGTTGAGCATTATGTAATGCACACAACTGTATAAGTAGTCTGTTTTCTGCAGTAAAAGGAATGAAATAGACCTAAGTACAAATTTGTGTCCAAGAAAAACATAAATTCTTATTTTTCAATTCTTTCAAGTCTTGAGTAACTTCAGTGGGACACACAAATATGTACCTTGAATATCATTTGTGTGTGGATTTCCTTCCCAGTCTTAGAAATACTTATCATCTCCCCCACCATGAGACCTATGAAATGTGTTCAAAAGCACCAAGGTTATTTACAAAATAAATACTGTATTCTTTCTTCCTGAAAAATACTTTGTTATTCAGATTCTCTCTATAGCTTTTTATAGCTTAAGTCTCAAATGCTTTCAAGCTCATCCTGCTAAATAACTGTATTGGGCCTGGCTAGGACAGAGTTAGCTTTCTTCACAGCAGCTCACAATGTGCTGTCTTGTAGGTATCTGACCCAAACAATGCTGATAGCACACTGATGTTCTAGATACTGCTGAGCAGTGTTTGCACAGCATCAAGGCCTTCTCTCATTCTTACTACCTACCACAATGAAGATTGGGGGGTGTGCAATAGGCTGGGAGAGGACACAACCAAAGAGAACTAATCTGAACTAATCAAAGAGAGACTCCATGCCATAGAACACCAGTCAGCCATAATAAGGGAGAAAGGGGGGTTTAGGGAAGTTAGCTACCTTTTGCTTGGCAACTGGCTGTGCATCAGTCTGCCTTTGGGAGGTGGAAAGTGATTGCCTTTGCCTCACTTGTTTTGTTTCTTTTTCTTTCTCTCATCTTTCATTTATCCTTTGCTTTATAAACTTTTGAACTTTTTTTTAATCTCAACCCCCAAGTTTTCTTACTTTTACTCTTCCCTCATTCCATAGGGGATTAGGGGTGAGTGAGTGAGCAGCTCGTGGTGCTTAACTACCTATTGGGCTTAACTCACAGAAATAACATAACCAACAAAATTAGTAATTTCCCACCTTTCTGTTGTGCTGTCCAGAAATGTATGAGTAGGTATTGAGGGTTTATGCACACTTGTGACATGACTAAGCCTGTACTTGTTTTACAACCAGGTGTATGCTGTCCCATTTCTCCACGGCCAGATGCAGATGCACATTGTATGACATGACCAACATCTCTGAGTGATGGAAAGAATGCAGGAGTGGGCTGGGTGTCAAATGAAGTATTTACCCAGGCAATATCCAACTCAGTCTCTAGTTTGCCTATGGGTCAATCAGCATAAACAGAATAATTTTGTGGAAAACTATATATTGATTATATTTTGTCAACACAAATGCTTTCAACACACTTGCCCCAAAATAAACCCAAAAATTCTACCAAAACATGACTATGTACTGCACATGCTTCTTTCCCTGGGGAGAGTATGCATATGAAAAGCAAGTTACAGATATTAGGCACATTGTTTACTGCACTGCTGGAAGATGTTTCATTTATATGGCAATAAATACATCGTAAGGAGCCACAGAGATTAACGGCATGATCTCATAACAAACAGTTATTTATATCAAGTTATTGAATATTTTTTTAGACTGGGAATATACTAGATTCAAATGCTAGTAATTTTGGGTGTCATTTCACTGATACTTGTTACTTTTACTGCATTCATAGTAAGGCACCATTTGTATTACTGAATATTCTTAATGTCCTCTCACTGAGTACTAAAATGCCGTATTACACAAAAAATAAAAACCTCACCTAGCAGTAGATTTTCATATATAAATTTTATGGGTAAAATAGAAATCAAAACGTTCAGGCTATATAAGTCAGAAGTCATTGCAAGCAATTTTCCCTATTGACTTTAAGGGGATTTGAACCTGTGGCTTTGGACTCTTAAAATAAACACTGCCTCATGTCACATATAAAAAATACTATGAATACTGAAGAACTGCAGAACTAGTATAATCTACTTCTTAGAGCAAACTGAGAATCTCCTAAAGGGACTTAAAGATTACTGTACAACTAAAGCAAAGCTCTGTCTTGCATACCACTGAAATACAGTACAAAAATGGCTTAAAGCATGTAGTTATTAACAAGTATGTTTATCAATCATAACAAAATATTTATTTTCTATCAGTGGTATGAAAAAAATCTGCCACAATGAAGAGAAGCCTGAAAGATAGGAATCCTGGCTTCTTAAGATTCCTAAGCATCTGTTAGTTCTATTTAAACAACAAACACCCTTGTGTTACTTTGGGGAAGCTGAGCATACAGTTCCACACAGTATTTATTTTCTCTAACATTATTATTTGAAAAATCAATATGAGACATTCACTCAAATCTGACTTTCTTCTTTCTGAAAGAACTCTTCTGAAATGCTGATCTTAGACCATTCTGCACCTTAGCTAGTTTGTTTTTATTAATTGTTAAAACAACACATCTTTTCTAAATTTATTTTTAAATAACATAAAAATATAAATGGAGAAGGGTTTAATACAGAACAAATAGGGAACAGTATTTTTACAGAAAACTAAATGGCCAAGCAGATGTCTAACCTACTTTGAGACCAGCATGTTATGAAAATACAGTACATAGCTCTCTCTTATATCCAAGGGCTTCTACAGAGCTACAGGGATAACTATTGCTTTATTTTCCACATACTTTTTCAATACTACCCACAACAAGGGAAGATAAAAAAATAATTTACAATTTATATATACATATATTAATTTTATCATGAAGTTCAACAGAATATTTTGACTAAATCATCCTTCTTAATTTTCTAGTGCTGAGTAATCTACAACTATCAGTAGTTCCAACTATTAAAAAAAATATAAATCCTTAATAGTAATCTGAATTAGTCTGTTTTTTATTACCTCATTTGCTAAGCTACAGTAATTTGGTTTTCTTTTAATCAGCAAGACTGAATAATCTGGTTTTGAATATCACTTACTTTATCTCAAATGTTTCCATGTAGTTTACCAGAGCAAATATTAAGAGATGGCTTGACTACTGTCTGGAAGTGCCACCTTAGCTTTACTTTTACTAAGCTGTGCCCCCAGTCTTTCATGATAAAGCATGTGTCCCAAGCACTATATCATTCTTTTAGGGCTTCTATATACCCTTTTCAAGTTTTCTGCATCCTTCTTGAAGTGCAATTGCCAGAATCAAGTTCAGTATGAGTGGTGATCACAGCATTAACAATCACTGAATAAATGTAATTCAACAACTGCTTGATATTCCCCTTGCCCATTCATCTAAGACTACCTTCATTCTTTTGTCTCCTCTTGACACTGGCAACTGATTATACCATGACCCTTCAAAACTCCTTTAGAAGTCTGTGCTTTGTGATGGAAGAATAAGGCACTCTGTAAATAGAACCTACAAATAGTTTCTACATAGTGATTTCTCTTTTGCTATTTATCCTATTCTTCTATTTTATTATCGCAGATCTTAGATCTAGAATATGCCCATAGAAGTGTATGAGATTTCTATTTGAATTCATCTAATATCAAGGAGCTTAATTACATTTATATGAAATATATCAATTTTAGAATTGCTCCCATTTGTTCTCTGGTTTTTTTTCTGCTGTTTCCCTGAGAAACAATTAAACACTGCAGACTTATTTCTGCAGTTTTAAGTGAGAGAAGAGTTCATAGGATATGAATGTCTAGCCCCCCCATGCATTCTTTGGCTTCCATCTCCTTTGTGATGCTTTTTTGATTCACAATTAAGCTGACTCTAGCCTAACATTTGAATCAAGTGTCTATTGTAGGAAAATCATGATTATATTACTTTAAGAAAACTGCCCCATTATATCTCCATTTAATTTCTACTGATGCACTGGTCCTTATTCAAGGTTTTGTGTCATCTTGCTAAACTAATTTTATAATGAGTTTCTCCTCTCCCTGTTCTCTCTCCTTTCTTATGGTCACCCTGAACATAGAACTAACTTCTAGCAGCAGCACTTTACACAAACTGAAGTTGGCACTTAGCAGTCAGATCATAGCTTGAATTTCAGATGGTTTTATATAACAGCACATAGGATGAGGGCCTAGAAAACATGCATGGAGACCTTCCCATCTTCTGTCTTGTCCTTACGAAGAGAAAGCTTTTAAAATTGTACCAGTTAGTCCATCCACATAAGATTAAAAATAATCAAGCCATTTCCCTAGGATTAGGTGACTGATTCCAGTCAGTCAACTTGTAATGCAACTATACCTGTTTTTGGCCTGACAAGTTTCTACATAACATAATTCTGGAAATACTTAATAGTAAAAAAACAAAACAAAACAAAACAAACCCTCACAATTTTAGTGCTACAGGAGTGAAAAAAAGCATTTAATGTTTTCTGCTTTACCCATCTGATTTTCAATGAAAGACCTTTTCTCTGGCTTTGTGCAAATTCACAGGGTTAAGTTTAGAATACCTGCACAGGATTCAAACTGTGGGCCCTTAAATTAGCAGGAATGTTTGCAAGTGCTTTCAGTGGAAATACAAAGTCAGAAGTAGAGCAAGGTACTCTCTAGGTGAATACTGATACAATGTTATTGAAATGTGTGTAATATTTCAACCTCTTCAGTGTTAAGAAAATGAATTGCCTTGTGATTTTATATTGTGGAGATTGAAGAATGCATCTCAATAGTATTTACAAATGGTTTTTCTTTCTGCATCTTAAGAAAGAAAAAAAAAACATACTCAAAACATTTTTAACAGTGGCAAAAAATCAGGCATTAGAAAGCTGACCTTACTTTATGGCTAGTTTTCATACAATAAAAAGTTATCTTACATATAAGACACATATTTGGTTAAAGCATGAAATATATTTTAGTGCATACCACGTACAACAGAGTAGGAGCTATGTTAGTTTGAACCCATTTAAACTTAGTTTTTCCAGTTAGAAGTAATCATTGCCTGGTCAGCACAGACACAGTGTGACTATTTTACATGCTATACTCTATGCTAAGTGAGGCTTGTCTTCCAGAGCAGACAGTGACCTGAATTCCAAGGAAAATATTTAGAATTTCATACCGGAACTTGTATTCTAGACTCTTCTCAACAATCCTTCTGTGATTTCTTTTCAGTGTACACAAGTTTCTTCTTATTCCAAAATTTATCTTCTACCTGGAGTTTCGATCAGTTCCTTGTGTTTGTGAGATAAGCAAGAACATGGGAAAAAAAAAAAAAAGAGATAGTGAAAAAATAACCCCCTGAATATGAAACCTTGCTAACTCAGAAGTTTTGCAGAGAAAAGCAGAAGACCCAAAAACCAAAAGACTGCAACATATGTTGACATAGACAGCAACTCCAGCCCCCCCCAATGAAAATATTTAGCATCTATTTGCTTATAGGAAAACAACTTTGAAGAACACTCTTAGTCATTAAGCCCAGTAATGTCTGATGCAGGTAATTGCAATGCAGTTCACTCCTGCACAGATCTCCTAACTAAGGCACTTCAAACTGGCATGCTGCAAAGATCTGCTCCACTGTCTTTACTCTAGAGCAGGAATACAGCCTAAACATCTTTAGCTACATATCTTTAGCTATATTAGAACAGTCTGTGGTAACTTAACTATGGTAAGTACAAGAAGTACTTTTGGTTAGGCTTTCCTCTGTTTCATGGTCAACACTGGCATGAAGTCAAATGGATAAACTGAAACTTAAGTTACAGTAGTTTTCATCAGAAAAAGCTGAAGTTCTAAATTATATGCATTTTTATGAATACTACCTTGGATTCATGGGACCCAAGACACTGCCTTTGAAAACATACAGTAAAAATGACATGGTAAGTAGCTGTCGTCACTTGTAGGAAATACAGGAAATTTCAGTCAGCACATTGCTTGTCAGTGTTATCACATATTACCCTCCCTATACACACCAAAAGATGGAAATTGTAAATCCAAAAGTCCAATGTTCAGCAGATCTTAGAAAATGTTTATATATCAGAGGTGCTTGAGAAATCTAGTTATAGGACAGCTTGAGGAGGGGAGCAGGGAGGGTTCTCCACTGCCAAGGAAGAAGTCAGACACAGAGCTCATACCAAATAGTCCAGAACCAGAGAACATCAAACTTGCTCCAGCAAGTGACCCAAACTCACTGTTAGTGTAGCAGTCTAGTAAGTATCCAAGAAAGTAAGATCAGAGATTACCTTAAATAAGTATTTAAGAACTCTTTTCTTAATGTAAACTGTTCTATTTATGCTGTTCTGACAATTACACACATATTAGCAAGACTTCTAGTGCCAGAATGAATCTCTCACTTCATACTTCCGATCATCAAGTCAAACATGGAAATGAGTATTCACAGTTCTTCTAGATATTAAAAAGAACAGACTTAACTGGAGATACTGTCTCTACTGCATGGTGACACTCCAGCTAAAGTCTTCAGTGTTCTGGTGGTAACGATCCATTTTCCATCTGCCCATGATGAAGCACTATCTCACAATTTCTGGCCATACTAATATCCCCTTTGTTTTACAGGTGATAATCACACTTTTCCTCAGATTAGCTACTTAATTGCCATAATTAAATTAAACTCACAGCAACTATTCCAAATTTGTCCTAAATCTACCACTAGCTGAACAGCAGAGCTGATCTAATGGACCAGTTGTACCAAAAAAAAAGGGAAGCTCTGGAGCTTGCGGATTCATCTGTAAGTCCATGTAATACACTAGACCAGCAGAAAACTTATTTTTTAGTAGTTTCCTGCTGGTTTAGTTAAACCTAATTTATTTGGGGGTTTAATGACTGCCAGGGCTCACACAGCATAAGACATAGTAGCAGCACTTCCCTCATTCCATAGCAGTGGCTGTAGATGTCTTCTGAAACTGCACCCCTAGTTCACAGTTTGCTGCTATTGTTCAAAACCTGAGGCAGGGCTCGTATGCTCAATAGTTTGTGTGGTTTTCCCTACTGTATTAGATGCAATAAGAGCTATTATACCTTGAGAAGCCAGATGTTGTAGAAAAGCTCCTATGCTACAAGTCTGTCCCTGGTTTCATCCAGCTTTACAATAAATTAACTGGAAAAGCTCCTCTGCAATTAATGGTAATTTTGAATTATAGGCCAATCCCATGTAAATTTATGTTCAAAGTTTTTAGCAATTAATACACAAAAGTTACACATCCATAGTAGATTTTAAACACTGGCCTGTGTGAGGCACCAACTGTCACTTATTACATTATTTCAAATAAATTCATTTGCATTCTGTGATCACCATCTACACCAGAAAAAAACCAAACACTTGTACGTTTGGTAAATATGTATTTGGGATGAAAATTTACTTTATCTATGATATATCAAAAGAGTTAAGATGGAAAGCTGAAAAATATTGGTCTGATTAAGCAGCTCTTCAAAATCACTTTGTATGCAGGGAAATTCTACAGCCAGAATCCACCAAGAATACTTACTCAAAATATCATTTATATCATATAAAGGATCTTTTGTCTCTGCAGCTAGTACTGATGATTCTTCAAAAAAGTAAACAACAATTTTATAAAACCATGAAAGAAAGAAACATCTTTAACTTCATTCAATCCACACATTGGCTATTTAAGAAATGATCTTTCATCTGAAAAAAGAACTGTGTTTTCATTATGAAATTAATCAAGAGCCTGGTTTCTTACATATTCCATTCTTCTTGAGGAAGGAAATAAATGTAATTACAGTTGCTTTAATCAGTGGTGACACTTCTCTAAGAATCACTCAAGACTTTTATCTCAAGATCAACTGCTTTTTTTTGTGGCAGAGAGAATTTCTGCGTCTGTCAGATCTGATCAGTAGTAACTAGCACTGAAATTTATCTTCAGAATATTTAAATTTTGGATTCCCTCACTTTACTGTGCTTTGTTTGTACACAAAGATTTTAATAGACATAATATAACGCAAAAAGTAATCTGAAAAATTATATCTAAGGAAGTTAAGTAAATAGATAATCCTGGTGTATTTTGCATCTAAAAGAAAAGTGGTAATTTCTCTTTTGGGGACTTGGACCACATGTTGGAATAATCTAATAAACAGACCTTCCAATTAGCAAACCAATAATATTCTACCAGCATTGTTAAAAGAAAGAACCAGAACTAGGAAGCACAATGCAAAATCTTCTGCTATTAAAAGGAATTTTCTGTCTTCTATGTAATTTCAGATTCGGGAAGTTAGTTATCTTGTTACACGTCACGTCATCAGTTTTACCTTGTATTATTATGTCAGCAACTACCAGGGAGGCTCATTGTTAAGCCTTGGAGAGCTGCTTTTATGAATCAAGTCCTGCTATTGATCAAGGCCAGCAGCACTATCCCTGGACAGACAAAGCTAAAATTGCAATTATGACCATACCAGTAATTTCAATCTGCATCACAAATTCACAGACTAGGAAAAATGTAGGGATTAGGAGAATGCCAAGACTGGAAATTGAAACCGTTCCCTAACAGGAACTTTTTCAGGGGTCAGGGTACTCAGTAAAAGCTACTAAACAACTGGGGCAGAATACACCTGTTAAACCCTACGTTCTTGTCTTCTATTATTTGGGTTTTTTTTTAAAAAAGCTCTTATTTACATAGATTACCCCCATTTTAAAATTACTGAAAACAAAAATGAGATGTCTACAGGAGATGACAACATAAGAATCAATCCAAATGTGTTCTCATACACCCACACTATCTGTATGAATGCGTATTAAAATACTTCATTATATGATTCTATGATTTTTAAAAATGTAAGTGTTAATGCATATTAACATGTTTTATTTTGTAGTTCTAAAGAGAAATCTTGGCTATTCTACTTCCGCAAATTAGTTTGTCAGCTGTAGCCACTGCGAAATATAAGTTACTGTCTCATAAAAAGTCATAAAATCATAATATGATCATACAACTAGTAGTTCACAGCTGTTACAAACTAAGTTAGGTACTTTCTTGTTTTGTTTGATAAAATGGAATTCATTAGTATTGTCTGAAACTGCTACAGAACAAGTATACGAGACCTGAAAAAGCAGTCCATGAACATTAATAGTTTCAAAGACCACTGCAAAGAGAAATTAACGTGAAATTATGTAACGCCACATGGAAAATCAATGTATTTCCTATACGGTGATACAGTGCCAATGTGAAATCACCTCTGTAATTACAAGTGAAGATAAATTGCCTCTCTGCATCAAGTTATAATCACAGCATTTGGCTCCTCGTGGAAGAAGTCAATGGTAGCTGTTTCATCTGTCTATAATCACTGTCATCATCATGGCGAGGCTTCGCGAACGAAGATTTGGGAAGGCTCTATCCACATTTGCTGCAGGCACGCTGGTGGCTTATGAGGCCAATACGTGACAGACATATCCGATTGCAAAAGGCACAATAACAGACATATCCGATTGCAAAAGGCACAATAATCACTGTTAGCAGTCTCTAACTCCACATCTCTCCGAAGAGAACCAGGATAGCTCAGGTACAAAAAGAATTGTGTAATTCCAAGTCCATGACTGAATAAACTTCTACTCAAAACTACTATAGGGTGCCTTGGCTACACAAGAAAATCACAAATAATCTTTTTTAAAGAAAAATCAGGAGATACTATGAAAATTACAACCAATCTGTCCCTTACAGAAGTTCATCACATTTGAGAATTCCTGTGAGATTTTTCCATTTGAACTATATTAAAACAAAACTGATCTCTTACTTTTCATAGTCTCTGTCTTTGGACCTTCACATGAGTCACAAAAATGTGAATTTAGATTGGCTATTCTCTTTCATTTGTACTGTTGTCTACTTGGAGTAATATGTTACTTTCAGTGTTGGTCTTTGAATAAATATTCTATTAAAACTTCAGAAGAACTGTTTTGGTTTTTTCCTTGCACTGGGATAGAAACACAGTAAAGATTCAGGCAAAAAGATCTAAAATGAAAGCTATTACTTATTACTTATTTCCATAGAGACTGGAAGCCAAATCAGCCAGAATACTGAAGTGCTGCGATTTTACAAATACAGAATTAATGGCAAAGTGTTTCCTCAAGAGCTCATATTACAAAAACTAAGCTGTAACAACAGGTGAGCGAAACAAGCGTGTAGGGTGGAGTTCGGAAGATGGAAATAACAAACTGCATGCAAGCAATTTTATGTGAATTACAAACTAGGGCCTTCCCTGCTGGTATCAGATTGTATTTACTGATTCAGCTGTCAGAAAGTAATTCTGTAACACTGCCACCAATAATATGCATGGAATGAGAATCCTACCAAAGAATCAGGGAAAAAATCACAGCTTTTAGGTCTGACCACTATTTCTTGGTACATCTCCACTGGTGATTTTTTGTGTGGGAAGGGTTCTTTTTGATAAGAATTTCCTTGGAGTGGAAATGGTATGACTACAAAGTGGTCTTCCTGCTTGTGGAAGAACCGATACTGAAGCTGTGCACAAAGGCCATCAAAGGCACCCTGTCTGCAGTGCAGATACCTGGTTCTTTAGCAGTCATTGCTCCATGTTCCTGTGCTGCACTCTTTAAAACAATGAGTGCAAACTCAACTGCCACTGAAGATTAGTGGGAAGGCAGTTCCTGAACCATTACAGATTGCAACAACTTGAAGCTCTCTGCGACGCAGCAGTCAGGAACACAACAGTATCTCAAGGAAGTGAAGATCCTCCCAATAACTTACTCTCACCTTAAACCTCTTCTGAGAAAGTATCTCTTCTTGTCTTTTCCTAGTCAGGTCTTTTATTAGGGTAGGATTATTAAGGTAAATTAGCAGGCTAGTTTTTTAATTCCAGCCAGATCTCAAAACATATACAAACTGATGGCAAACAAAGGAAGAAAATTATTCCCTAACAGGAAAGAGATGACCAAAGCACAGTAGCAAATGAACAGTTTGGTCTGCTGTTAAGAAAGCTGCTGAGATGTGCATGAATTTAACTATTACTAATCGGATAAATGGTTTCAGCTTTAGGTAACCAGTCAAAATTATTTGTTTCACATGTAAGAACTACTTGTGACAGCTGTCAAGACCACAGCGCTCAAGTAATACTATGTATCTTTCATTCCAGAAGCATCCTATACTTGTGAACAATTTTTATTTTATAAGCAATAATCAAGATAGAGACAGTAACACTGATATTTCCCACAGGGGCACAGCTACATATACACAGTCCTGTCACAGCCCAGGGGAGCTGCTGCCAGTGCTACACCTGCTCTGCTTATTATGGGCTTCAGTCTCAAAGTCTGTCAAGCTGTTACTTTTCATGGCACTACATCTACTGGAAAAAATTAAAGATAAAAACACAATAATCAGGAAAATAAGCTTCACTGTAAGAAATATCTAAGGCCCTGCTCAGCATCATTCAAAAACAGATTAGCTACAACTCTGAGTGATATAGTATCAACTTTTTCCAACTATTTCTTGGTATTTTAGATATCAAGACTAGTAATAGAAATTAAACTTCTTCCCAGACAACCACAACAAATGTTTTTAACTGAGGATTTGGGGAACAAACAACCCCAAGCCACTGTGCACTTGGTGCAAAGTTTTCAATAGCTGAAGAAAGGATTCCCTCTTTCAACACCAGCAGTATGTCTTTCTACAGGAGTAGTTTGAAACCTTGCTTGGGACTGCTGCATTTGTCTAGAAAGGGTCTTTAAACCAAATTGCAAAAAGGAACTATGTTGTTTTGTTTTCCTATTGGGATGTTAACCATTCATTTCTAGTTGAGATAGCTGGAAGAGCATATGAAGATGCTGTTGAGACCAGTCTTTCAAAGCACAAAAGATTATAACTTAATATATTTTCTTAAAAAAGGCAGTGTAAAATTTAATACACATAAATTGATCACACTAAGAACAAAGCCTATGTATCCCCAACACAGCAAAAATCAAGATATAAAGTTCAGACAATTCACTTTTATCAGCATTCCCCTCCACAGTTCGCAAAGTTCTGCTGTGCATCCTAGAGTAACACACTTATCAATCCTAAAAATGGAGCTGCACAGGACCAACTATTATCTTAGCCTTAGTCTATGTCAATACACTTTATTTTGCACATTCTGCAGGCTTAAAAGTGAAACCTAGAATTTTTCACTTCTTCTTTGAATCCTAGAGTGTACATACAGCAGGAAAAAACAGCTGGCGCAGAGTGGTGAGTCCACTTTCATATTTCCTTTACTACTTTCAGCTGAGGTCTGGGACATAGAACACCACACACACTGTATGTTTTATCTTTTTTGTAAGGAAATTCAATAAAAAAGGATGAATGCTATTTGGCTGTCGAATTAAATGCACAAATAAAACAGTATTTTTCCTGCTTGTTAACCTGACCACCCAACGTACCTAAGAGATTCTCTATTACAGTGCATTCACTTTCTTGTGCAGTCTTGGTTAACTTCAGAAGCTTCTGATACTGATGTGTTAAAACCACACAATGAACCCTGAAGTAACAGAGTTTTCCCAAACTTAGCTTCTCCAATCCTGTAGTTAAACTATGAAGTGCTGGTGCACAGATCTAGACATCAAAAATGTTAACATGTCCTTTCTCCCCAACAGCGACAAATACCCAAACCGACCCTTCCCAGGACTGATTTAGTCTTCCATTCTCGTTTGGAGAATGACTGGAGGTACAAAACATAGGCAGCAAGATAAAGGACACCTGATGCCACAGGAAACAGAGTGGTTCACCAGCAAGACATATAAAGATCTTCACATACTTCTATACTGTAAAACCAAGTGGTTGTATGCGTAAAGCTCTACCTCCCCACTATAAACAGTGACTTCATTTCTTGCCAGTGGCAGGTATGCTGAGAAAAAAAGAGGACCTAATCTTGTAAAATTCATATTACGCCTTCTATACCTCTAGGAGACATAGATGTGTCAAGAAAACGTGGAGGATGGAAATTCCACTTTGGAAGCAAGTTAGAGTTGAAAGAACAACTATATATAGGATTCTGCCTCAATCCCATTTAAAAGAGCAACAGGCAAGAAGATCAGGAACAGAAGTCTATCTAGGTACAACTCCAATGTGTTTATTAAATAAATTGGCTTTAGTTTTTAAAAATACCTATTCATATATTTTTACTTTGAGACTATTTGTGCTTAATAAAACTAAGTAAAATAAAACACAGATTAAAAGCATCTGGGATCTGTCTCTGGCTTCGGGGTATGGACATAGCGTGATACCATTTTTTTTTTGTATTTTCATTTAAATTTTACTTTAAACTAATACACTTCGAACAACACAGCTACTAAACTCTTACCACTTACACTCCCCTTCTGAGAATTTGGGTAAAATAATGGGTGGCAAGTTGATAACTGAAAGAGGTTACCATCCAACTACTGAGCCAGAAGAACTGCAACTGAATGTTGTAAAACTTTCACAGTTCACAAACTAGCCCCAGGAAACCTGCTGGGTTTCTGAGTACTGTCTATATTCCTGCCATCCCATTGCACATCAGAAACCGACACTAACCTTTCACTGTCTACGGTAACAACTACGCTCCCTCTCAGTTTTGTGCGTGTGTATGCGAGATGATTCACTTGCTTTTATTCCATGGAACTGATGATTCATTCAATCGTCTCCAGATCATGTTAACATACTAAACACGCACATAAAGAAAGCAAAAAATCAAGTTCTTTAACTTTTTTTTATGCTCGAATGTTTATTTTTCATTTTGGAAGAGAAAAGAAGCAGTCAAACATGGGAGAGGAACCAGAGCAGGTTACGTTCCTACTCAAAGGCAAGGTTTGGGGAACACACCCAACCCACGTGTAAAACGAGCAGCCGTATTCCAGCGGCGGGCTGCGAAGGGAGGGGAGCTCCCCATCCCTCCCTCCCGCCCGCTCCGGGCCGGGGCTGCTCCTTCTGCTCCGGTACCTGGAGCGGGGAAGGCGCGGCGGGACCGGCGCGTCCCCCGCTCCGCCACACCGAGGGCTTGTGCCTCTCCTCCTTCGGTGACATCTTACATAATAAGCCGAGCTAATCACGCCGGAAGCGAGCCAAAACCGCCACGGAGCATCCGCGGGGATAATCACCCGCGGGAGGAGATGCTCCGGACCGGCACCCGCTCTTCGCTCACTGCCCACCCAGCCGCCTTGCTAGAAAAATCCTCGCCGGGGCGGCAGCGGCTCCCGCAGCAGAGCCCTCGCCCGTCACCCCGCCGTCCCCCCCGGGCAGCCACGAGCACCACGAACGGCACCGGCCCCTCCCGAGCGCGGTCCCGGCCCCGCCGGCTCAGCCCTGCCCGGCCGGCTCCCTGCTCAGCGCCGAATCGCGGGAGAAAGTTACTCGGCGGCGGCCCCGCGCCCGCCGCCGCCGCGGTTCAAGAGCAATGTCACGTTCAACAACTTGTTATGACACATGATCCCCCCGCACGCACCCGCACCTCGCCGCCGCCCGCCCGGCGGCCCCCGGCGGCCCCTTACCTTCCCCTGCAGAGGCCGCGGGCACCCGCGGGCGTGTGCGGGAGTGGGTGCGTGTGGCAGCGCGGGCGGCGCCGGCTGGGCGGGCGGGCGGGGGAGGGGAGGGCGGCGGAGCGGCGGGAACGCGCCTCGCCGGACTTGTCGGCGGGCGGGGGCGGCTGCGGGGCGGCGCGGGGAGCGGCGCGGAGGGGAGCGCGGGGGGCGGAGGAGTTCCCGGGGCTTGTTTACGCGTTGCCGCCCGCCCGGTGTCAGGCGCTGCACTCTCTGATTGGACACAAACTGGGGCACAGCCCGGCTCGGGCGCTGCCGCCCCGGCGGCCCCGGCAGCCGCTCGGCCGCCGGCGGAGCCCCCGCGGGGCTCGGGGCCGGTGCCCCGCGGGCTCCACCAGCGCCCGCGCCCGCCCGCCCCCAGACGCTGCCCGGCCGCCACCCCCGCGCATGCCCGGCGCGCCGGCGGGCCCGGGAGGCGCATGCGCCCTGCGCGTGCCCGCTGAGGCGGCAGAGCCGGTGCCCGGTTCGTGCCCGCGGGCGCTCCGCTCTGTCCGCCGCCCTCCGGCCGGGCGGGGGCGGGACTGGCGGGCACCGGCGGAGCTGCCCCCGGAGGCGCTCGTTCCGTAACCGCGGGGGGTCTCTGGCAGCCCCTCGCCGCCGCCCCTGCCAGGGGTAGCGCCCGCGGAGGAGGAGCTGCCCCGCGGGGTCTCTGCCCTTCCCTCCCGGGGAGGGCGATGTGCTCCCTCCGGCCCTCGCCGGGTAACGGGAGCGGCCGCAGCCCGTCCCCGCCCCTCCCCGGGCAGGTGCGGCCCCACCAGCGGAGGAAGCTGGTGACGGGAGCACACGACACACACGACATCGCCGGTCAGACCCTTCTCCTTCACATGCTCTCTGCTCTATGCTCTTCGCATCCAGAAAACTTCAAAGTTTAGGCAGTACGCGGGCACCCCCCGGCAGAGAGGGTTGGTGTCCGTGGACAGCGGCTACACAGAAGCATCTCACTACCCCTACTCCTGTAAGCAAAAGGGCATCGCAGCGATGGGTCTTTGCTCCTTCGTTTATTTCTGCTGGGCTGATTGTGACTCATCCTTGGTAATTTCCAGCTAAAGAAACAGTTTTAACCAAGGAATTAATGAGAACACGGTTGCGTGACATTAGTCATGTATTCATTAAATCTAATTAAGCACCCTTAATGTTCCTCTTACTCTCATCCCACGGTCGGCAATGGCAATAAATGTAATATCAAAATACATGCCATGAGAGCTCTTTCCAGTAGGAATCCCCAGTTTACACTCTCAGTACGCACCATAGGAATTTCCCTGACTCATTTTCAGATGAGTAAGCTTCTCAATCAAGTTTTCCTGGCATTTAATAGTAAATCACTCAACTCACTACCAGTAACAGAACCAATAGTCCCTAGAAACTGTTTCATGTTGCCTTTTGCACGAAGTTTGGGATAAGGCCCCTGGCCAGAACCATTCTCCTGCAAGCCAGTAGAGCAGTTGACCAGCAGTCAGCACTGGTGATGCTGACTTTGAGCTGAATATTCACGTGCAAGTAAGCACCTTTCATGACGTCAACTTTCATTCTTAGATGGAAAGCAGTAGAGTGGTTTTGAAGGACTCATTTTAATCTATCCATGATCCAACTAGCATTGCATTAAAAAAAAACATCTAGGGAAGAGTTCTCTTGTTCCTGCTTACTTAGAACTTTTTCCCTTTTAGTCACTTCCTGGGAGGAGTTACCAGGATATTTGAATTTAAGATGCTTTAGCATCATCTCAATCAGGTCACAGCATCACATTTATTTAGACATCGGTGGGCCCTGTCAGTAAGTAGATATTCTGAGGTTTTGCTGGTCAGACTAGTGTTGATCTTGACAGTCAGGTCAGCTGTTAGTTATAACTGTGTTTGTGATACTCAGCCAGATTTGTTACATCAGAGCAATGCATTTAACTCCTTTGAGTTTATACTCAATGGGGGTCACACAATGCACAGAATATTTTTAGAGATTAAAAGAATCTTCACTGAAAATAAACCAGACTGTCCATACTTCAAGCTATTACATCAAGCTCATTGAAAGCTGAGACACATCTGAATTCTTTTACCTGGGTTCTATCATTAAAAGTCTTGGGGTGTTTTGTTTGGTTTTATTTGATTTTATTTGTTTTTTGGGGGATTTGGTAAGGAAAACTTCTGACTATAAATTTTCATTTGCAGAAAGTAGAGAAGGTCTGAGTCATGAAAAAAACAATTCCAGAGAGAGACAGTAGTTCTCACTGAGGTGTTTGTTTATCTGAAAAAAAAGTCAGAAAGAGAAAAAAAATTTTTTCTTGTACATGAAAGTACTTGAGCACTCAGTGATTTTACTGGAAGATGAGCCCTGCATTAAAGCTTCTGAGAGCATCCTCCGTTTCTGGGAGGCAAAATAGTATCAAATTGTAACCACTAGAGAGACACCTGCCAGTGAGGAACAACTGGTGCCTACATTGAAGTCACAGAAGAAACCATACCAGAAGTAAAGATGTTCAAGTTATTGTTACAAGTAGGAAATGTAGCTACCACTAACGTCTAAACGTTGGCAGGACAGAGCTCAGAGCAGATTAATTTTGTTTACTAAGACAACAAGGAAGGCACACAATAAAAACAATGTGAAAAATGACTCAGTACTGACAGTTCTTTCACCAAATGTTCTCTGTCTACCTAATTATGGATTCAGATTTCCCTTTTCAAGGTTTTCTTCACAGCCAAGAGGGTCACATATGTACGTAAGTACATATATATGTAACCATAAATTTAGATGAAAGTTTATCTTCTCACATGTTTTCTTGTCTCCCAGGAGACACCAAATAGTGGGAGACTAATAATCAAAGCACAAGAGCTGGCAGTACTCATTTTATTTGTTGAAATGTAAGACACAAAGGTCTAAGTCCATTAAGTGCCTGTGAAAACCTGAACTACAGATTCCAGTTTTATTTTATATCTTAGATGGTGCTGAATTTTTAGTGTAAACAACTTTGCACTTTCCCAGTAGACTTTGCATACAGGACAAAAGGGTTTGTCTGGTTCAAGGCTCGGTTCTCTAATTATATTTCTTTCACTTCCTCTGCTGATTTTATTTCTAGTAGAGTGAGAAGCCTTGAGCTACTTCCTGGGGCTCTCTTCTTGATCCCAAGCTTTGTAACATGTAGGTGTTTCCTTAAGATGATGGCTTTTATAAGATGTCAGTTAACTGTGATTAGAGTAACAGCCACATCTGGAGCTCCTCTTCTGATAATGCATCTTTGAAGAACTGGCATGAATGTCACTCTCAACTGTAAAATATATGGTTGGGAAACTTTTTTAAACTCAAAAATAAGCAAAATCAAAGTGTTTAATTTGGTTCTCAGCAATTGCTACATTTAGGGTTGTAAGTTAACCTTCAATTCCTTAGCAGATTCTGTGTGTTTCTGCTTATTCTCAAATAAGCTCACATAATTTCCAATGAAGGACAAGCCATAACCTTTCAGTATATCAAGGATCTTTCAGATCCCTGGCTCTAATTTCTGACTTAATATACATAAGTCTCAGTGGGTGCCCTCCCTGCTTCCTCAGGAATATTGCCAGGGTACATTTTCTCTTTTCCAAAGATTACATAGAAATTGCAAATCATGGCTCTAAAATATCTAGCATTAATTATGCAGCTTTCTTATGAGCTAGGACTTCTTGCCAGAGAGTGATGAATCCCTCTCTCCTTTTCATCCAGAATTTGACTACTAAGCTGTCTTGTTTAGCAGAGTACTAGAGCACTCCATGACTACTTGCATTTCATAAGAGAGTATCACCAATCCTAACTCCCTATTTAGAATCATGATGCTATTTAAAATACTATTTTACACTATGATTTTGCATTTCAAGCATATCAGTTTCATTTGTGTAACTAATTTGCTCTCTAAGCAAGGTTATCAATTGTTTACTGGTCAGCTAAAGGCACCTTTGGGTTTTACTGAGCACAGATTAGTGTTACTATAATTCCAGAGGATCTTATACCATCAGTGAGATTAAACTGTGATTTCTGCTTTTTTGGTGGATATTTTCAACTTGAGCACTCCTTTATTCTTATTCTATAAATACTGAAACACCCTGACATATGAATTACACAGCAGAAAACAAGTGCTCTCTTGCCTTTGGACTAGACTGAGAGAGTTTTCTTTCAGTTGCAGAGGGGAAGAGCTGTAAAACACGTGCTCAGCCTGGCTTCAGCTCCAGCAGGAGGAGTAGTTACCAGACGATCTCTCTATCTTCCATCAGCTGGAATATCTGCCTAGTTATAAAGTTGATAGAGAGCCTACCTCAAGAAAATCTGAGTTTACTTTCTCCTCAGGACACAGCTGTTGAGATCCCTGGGTAAATGGCTCATTTAATATCATTTATTGGTTCATTATAGACAAATATCTCCAGTTCTGGAGCAGATCATAAGCACAGCTGCAGCAACATCAGGGCTAGACCCTCAACAGGACATTCTGCAAAGGCAGCAGGAGTCTCCACAGACCTTCTCTAGAGCTTTAAGGCAATTGATATCTCCAGTTGCACCATTCCAGAAACTTTCTTTACTTGCTTCCATTTCACTACTTCTTTTTTAACTTGACTGTGATCTATAGCTTAGTATTATTATAAAGCATTTCAGTTATAATGTCAGAGAAAGGTGTTTCCCAGCAGTAGTTTGAATTTCATCATTTTATGGAATTTGAACTAAGGTATAATTACATCATATAAGAGACTATTACAAGGTGTCATTTTACAGGCAGGATAAAATACCTGTCTATGATTGTGGGCAATCTTCCCAAAAAATGGAGAAGGGCATATAGAGGTGGTCTCCTGGTAATGACCTTATTATTTCACATTGGGGAGTTCTTCTCATAGAGAATCATGAGAGTAGATTTTAACAGACTAACTATTGATGCTTTATTTGAGTGGGATGGCAGGACAAGACCGATACCTGTGCTCAGTAATCACAGCAACTCTTTCTGAGAAAGTCTCCCTCCTTTCAGTGAGGAGACATTCCCTTATCAAGACACTCAGAGCATAATTACTGAAAGGAGTCAATCTTTTCACAGCCCAGAGACCACATTAGACAATCACCTTTACACTGCCAAATGGAATGAATGAATGAAGGAAAGGAGGATGGAAGAGCAAGGTCTCCAGGAACACTTTTCCTCTTCATTTACAGACGGGGACATAACTGGTCTCCTTCACTTCCCTTTTGTAGCCCATGGTGTACAAAACAACTCACAAGGCAATGGAGAGAAGTAACTGCTCAAAAGGAGGAGGTGAATCTAGATACCTAAATTCAGATCATGTGTATTATTCCCTGCTATATAAGCATTTACAGATTATCCTAAAGAAAAATATTTCCTGCATTGTGTCTTTGTTTTCTTTTGATAGTGTTGATTTAAGCCATAGGTCCATAGTTGAAGTAAAAGTAGAATGACACTTTTTTCTTTCCTAAGATCCCTAGAAATCAGGTTTTTTAAATTTCTAGAGTTGCTACTAAAATACATGCAATGGGTCTTGCTGGCAATTTGAACAGTAAGATAAATTCCAACCAGTCAGGTTCTTGTATTACACCAATTTCTAAATTAGAATTCAGAATCCTTAAAGTCACAAGGGTTTCATCTGGTATGTTTTGTCACAATCCTCACTGGGGCATCTGAACATATTAGTACTTAAAGGGCAAATATATTTTTAAGTTTTCATTTGTATATCAACTAGAATGTAGGAATAAATATTTTTAAAAGGTAGAGAGGAAAAAAAATTTCTGCTTATACAGTATTTATTTTCAGTCTAGTCTGTGGACCTTGTTGAACGCACAATTTTTAAGGCATTTATGTATTTAGGGCAGAGTAGTTGAGGTCTTGATGTAGATAACTAGAGCTGTGGATACTGGAGTTTTCCTTTACAATAAGATGCAACAGTACGAGGATAAGAGGAAAAAGAAAGATTTGTGTGACAAATCCATCCCACAGATCAGAGATCTTCCTTGAATTTCTTTAAAAAGCATCTATCTGTGCTCTTCCCACAGGATAGAGCACAAATAGATTGAAAAGTTCCTATATGAGAGGGAGCTTTTCTAATCTTTAAGGATCAACCTGTTCACTACCAAATACTAAGGACACAGCACACACTGTATTGTATTTTAAAAAAAAATCTATTTTTCTAAAATGCAGAGTATAAACCTTAAAATCATAGAATCAGCTGGGTTGGAAGGGACCTCAGAGATCATCAAGTTCAACTCTTGATCCACTACTGCTGTGGTTACTAGACCATGGCACTAAGTGCCACATCCAGTCTCATCTTGAAAAACCTCCAGGGACGGAGAATCCACCACTTCCCTGGGCAGCCCATTCCAATGCCTGATTACCCTCTCTGTAAAGAATTTCTTCCTAATATCTAACCTAAACCTCCCCTAGCACAGCTTAAGAGCATGCCCTCTTGTCTTTCTGATAGTTGCCTGGAAGAAGAGACCAAGCCCCACCTGGCTACAACCTCCTTTCAGGGAGTTGTAGACAGTGAGCCTCCTCTTCTCCAGGCTGAATAGCCCCAGCTCCCTCAGCCTCTCCTCATAGGACTTGTGCTCAAGTCCCTTCGCCAGCCTTGTTGCTCTTCCCTGGACCTGCTCCAGTACCTCGATATCCCTCCCGAACTGAGGGGCCCAGAACTGGACACAGCACTCCAGGTGTGGCCTCACCAGCGCTGAGTACAGGGGAAGAATCACTTCCCTGGTCCTGTTGGCCACACTGTTCCTGATCCAGGCCAGTAGGCCATTGGCCTTCTTGGCCACCTGGGCACACTACTGGCTCGTGTTCAGCTTCCTGTCAATCCAAACTCCCAGGTCCCTTTCTGCCTGGCTGCTCTCCAGCCACTCTGTCCCCAGCCTGTAGCACTGCAGGGGGTTGTTGTGGCCAAAGTGGAGGACCCGGCACTTGGCCCTGTTGAACCTCATCCCACTGGAATCAGCCCAACTCTCCAGCCTGTCCAGGTCTCTCTGCAGAGCCCTCATGCCTTCCAGCAGATCGACACTCCCCCCCAGCTTAGTGTCATCTTCAAATTTGCTGATGATGGACTCAATCCCCTCCTCTAAATCATCGATAAAGACATTAAACAGAACTGGGCCCAACACTGATCCCTGGGGGACACCACTAGTGACCGGCTGCCAACTGGATTCAGCACCATTCACCACCACTCTCTGGGCCCAGCCCTCCAGCCATTTCCTAACCCAGCACAGAGTGCCCCTGTCCAAGCCGCGGGCTGCAGCTTTTCCAGGGGTATGCCATGGGACACGGTGTCAAAGGCTTTGCTAAAGTCCAGGTAGACACATCCACAGACTTCCCCTCATCCACCAGGCAAGTCACCTGATCATAAAAGGAGATCAAGTTGGTCAGACAGGACCTGCCCCTCCTAAACCCGTGCTGGCTGGGTCTGATCCCTTGTCCATCCTGTAGGTGCTGTGCTGCATTTTTTCTGCCCCATAGCATTAACATATTTTATACATTTTTTTATTCCCTCTGCAAGTACTGGATGGCATCATCACTTGAAACACAGTAACATTCTTTATAAACTTCTCCTCAGACAGCAGTGATCCAGAAGTTCTTAATCCTGAATGATTTGTAAAACTACTGTAAAAGCACACGTGAGCAGTCTGAACAGTTATTATTGAGAACATAAATTATTATCAGGCAACATATATATATTTTGAAAGTGAGTCAGTGAATGATTTACTTATCAGGTGTTAGTGTACTAGCATATTTTCTTGGCAAACAGAAAAGATTTGGAGCCAAGAGATAAGGAAGGAGAATTTGACAGACTTCTCTTTATACTTCTAATCAGAACAGTTACCAGGATATTTTTGTTTATCAAATGCAGGGTGAGACCTTTTTATTCACTCTCTCTGCCCACTCCTCTCCTCTGATTGGCTACTTTTGAATGAACAAGCTGCTGAAGATCCCCTGTCTGCTCAATTTTCGTGGTGATGTAAACCCAGAAAGAAACATTGACGGTGAATGGTACTTCGGGTATGTGCAGTCACAATCAAAGACAGGGAGAATAGCAGATGATAATGCAATGATGTTGCATGATGTTCCAGTTGTTGCAGGCAGTAGAACTTTAGTGGGACAAAACCCTGTGCTGAATACAAAGAAGGGGTAAATCCATTTTCTTACAGCCCAGCAGGGCTGGTAGCAAACAACAACCAAAACAAACAACTCACCTTTTAGGACATAAAGGGAAGTATGTGGCATATGGCCTTGAACTGTGTGTGTGTACAGAGATGTATATTTAGAGGGCCTAAATACCCCAGTACCAACAGATACAGCAGACGGGTTTAATCCCCTCACTGTAAATTACATAGAACTCTTTCAGGAGCTTCATGTTTTCCAAGTCTCTATCTGTCAGATATAGCTGGACCTTGTCTGTAAACTGAAACATCTTTAGGAATGGGAATCCAGCAGATGGACAAACTGTGGCTCTATAGATCTTATTTCCTTCAAACACCCAGTTGAATTCCAGCTAGATCTAGCCTTCAGAAATTTAGTATTAACCAAACAATTTCCTATAATGCTGGTTAAAAGTTCAAACTAGGTTTTCTGTAACCTGATGATAAGCATATTAGTGTTTTTAACCAAAATTCAAAGTTTTGAGGAAGAATTTTAGGCAACCAAATTTACAGGCATCCTTAGAGACAAGTGGAAGCAGGTGGACATCTAAGCTTAACACTGAATCTATTTTCACACAACCAAAGCTATAAATAGGAAAAATCTACAAGATGAATTGCCGAAACTGAAAAACTCTACACCCCCAAATTTATGTAATGAAACTTTCAAGATCTCATCTAAATTCCTGCCAAATTCAGGATCCATATGCACTGCTACAGAGTTAATTTGAATTTTGAATTTAAGGTGTTACTTTTTCTCTGGTATATAGCATGTTCAATAAAGGCTGATTCATAGCCAGGGAGATGAAATGAGAAAGAACAGCAGAGCGCAACGAAACAAAGACTGGAAAAAGAAAAGCCATAGAAAGAGGTTGCATGTCAGCTGCCTGTATAATTTCTCAGCTGCACTGGCAGCTCCTCAGCCCGTCAGAGGGTTAGCTGCAGGTACTGTGGCAGCACCAGGCTTTTGCACACTCTTAGGAGATTTCATTCACAAACTTCAGAGGGGCAAGTCAAGAAAATCAATGCCACTTTTTTTCCATCTGTTGCCCACAAGGTCATGTGGATGAAATATGCCAATGACATTAAATGGCTTGCCAGGCTGGATGATCATAACTACTGCAATTTGATTCTTCCTCCCTCAGTGTTTAGATTTTCTCTGCTACAATCCATCCAGCCCCACATATCCTTAGTTACTGATAGAAGTCACTAATTTTAAATATACCAATTAAATGCACTAGAGAGACTTATGTAGGCCAACCAGAGGGAAAGAGAAGCCTTCATAATTGCTTAGATATAGACATTGTGGAAGAGTAAATAAAAACACGGATGCACAAACCAGCTGGTGAACCACCCAAGTGAGACATGGGTAGGTTCTGTCTGGCTAGGATGATGTCCTTATTTACAATCTTATTTCTCTATTGCAGTGCTGTGATTCAAGAAGGCATCTCATCTAGGAAAGGCAAGAAGAGAGGGTACCAGTGGCACCAGTCAAGTATAAATCATGTTTCACAGAAGGCTTTCTTTCTTTAAAACACTATGTTATATCTATGTATTTCCTAAAATAGAAGTTAGCAAATACCTTGAAAACTTAATTAAAAAGCCCTCATATATTAGAGTTAAGATAGGAAACATCTGACCAATTTTATTTCCTACATAGAACTAAATAATTTTCATAATCCTGTTCCCACCACACCAAACAAGCTGGTCAGACCTGGATTAGTAGCTGACACACAGGTGAAGCTTCATCAACTGTATCTACATATATGCAGAAATACAAACAATAAAATGACTTTTTTTTTTTACCAAATATCAAAGCACATGGATATTTGAGTGTTGCTATTTTCAGTTTCAAATAGTTTTACTAATATTTTAAGATTTGCTTTCACAGATAGAGTTGAGTAAGTTTTATTTTGCTGCAGCAGTTAGAACTTTGGGTCTCAAAAGCTCAGACATAACTAGCTGTGCCTTCATTCAAAATGAAAATCCTCCACGATGCAAGCAAATGTTAGTTGCCATTCGAAATTAATTCTTTCAGTTGTCAAGTACCAGGCTTAAAAATGAGTCACAGTATTTGGTGAAATAAATAATGAAATAGAATATCTGTCTAAATAAGAGAACACCCTGACCAGTGGAAGTCTCTAGTGAAATCCGACTGCTTATCACTTGATGTTTCAATATCTCTAAAGCCTCAGAAACCTGAGTAAGGCTGGCCTGAGGCCCCACTTATTTATTTCATCTAGAACAGGAGTTCTTAAACCATTAGATGGAGCCCCTCTTCTTCTCTCTGCATGGATGAGCCCCTCAGTGATGTACAGGTACCTTCAGTGTAGTCCCTGCTGCACCAGGAGCTAGGAGAAACCAGGAGACTTTGAATGAAAAATACACCTTTTGTCTTGTAAAAACAAGTGCTGATCTTCTGTTTATTATCACTTTGATTCAGGAGGTTGTTTGGACTGCAAAGCCACCAAAGAATGACAACTGGAGCTAGGTGTGTCCTTGTTGCACTATCACAGCTGTCTAGCTCGGTGAGGTGAAGAAAGAAGCACGTGGTGTGACAGGATACACTTGCACTGGCATTAGCTATGCTAAGTCTGCCTGGTGGATAGAAGAGTTCTGTCTCCAGTGCAGATTTTAGGCACATTTAATCAGCCCAAGTTTAATCCCTCCTGACAGAATGCTTACTTTAATGCCATCTTTCTTTTCAGAAAATTTCAACCACCTTCCCTCAACAGCTTTACCACTGCATTCCTAGGTAAGTAGAGCTAGGGGTATGAAGGCTGATGAATTGTTAGCAAGAGGCCACATTCCTTCATGCAACAGATTTGATGCAAGTCCTAGACTGAAGGTTAAATTATAAAGGTTAAATTAATTAACTTCACAGTTAGTGGGATTAGGTAATGCTGTTCATATGTTCTTTATGCTTAGCCAGACTCTTGAAGCCAAAAGTAACTCCTAATATTTGTTACAGATGATTTATCTTCTGGGAACATCCATCCACCACCAAACTGTTTCCAGTTGTAAGAGAAACACCAAGTGAGGACTCTTCTTTGCCTATTAGCATTAATAGGCCATATAGCTAACACCTTAGAGTTGGGGTTTTTTTGGGTTTTGTTGTTTTTGGTTGGTTGGGTGTTTTGGGGTTTTTTTAATGGGTTATATAATAGCTCCAACAATTTCACTAAGCTCCAGCATCTTGCTTCCTTCTCTCACAATCTCCAAATAAGCATCACTGACACACACTGCTGGTATTCCACACCTCTGCTTTTCCATCCCTGCAGCAGCTCCCGATTTGTTCATCTTTGCTCTCCACAGGGGAGGTACGTTAGATGCCTTGCATTCATTCTTCATTCAGCAAAATGTGGAACAAATGTTCAGTGACAGCCTGTTGCACACCAGTTTAATAGTGCATAAAACAGAAAGGCTACTGCTAGCAGCTTTTGGGAATTCAGCATTTTGTATTTAAAGCTATTCAGCTTTATAGCAATGTGATGGTTCATTCTGCAGCCAGATTTTCAGAGATCTGTGACTTTATGTAGAGCAGTATTATTGTATTTTTAAAACACTTTTGGATTTCCAGTAGAATCCTTTGTAAACTACTATGACATGTGTTCCAGATATTGTGAGAGGAGGGGTTAATAATGCAAATATCCCACTAACCTCAACAGAGTACTTCATGTTCCATGTTCTCCAAGAAGTTAGTAAGAAATTTTTTAAGATACAAAAAGAAAAAAAAAAATCACAGCAGATTGAATCAATAATGATATATTTCTCTGTTCAACACAGAGATTGCAGGAGAACTTACTGTTTTTTTCCAGTTGTTCTCCTTTCTGTTGCACTAATATTCCCATGGACAGCCAGCTTTTCTGAGCCCAGGCAGGAGACATTGTTGTAAGCAGAATAGAAGGTAAAGAGATACAGAAGACAAGAGCATCCTTTTACACACAGTACTTAGTTTTATAAGAGCATTTGGTGGCCAGGCCTGTATTCAATCCCTGTGAAAGTTTTTAAGCATCTTTGAAGACAGCTCTTAGCGGAGCCTTCCTTTTCAAGTTGTACATTAAACATAAGAAATGACATTTGAAGAAATACTTTTGTATATGGTTAGTCTCTAAGACTAATCTTCTAAGAATAAGCCAATCAAATGCAAATCTATTTCCCAACTGCATATAATATGTCATCTTAATATAGATATCTTTCCAGGCAGTGTGGTTTCCCTAACAGCAAAAAATAGAAAGCTGTCCTCATGGAAGGGGGTGGAAATAATACAACACTGATGAAGTAATCCTATTGCAACATAGTCAAGAAGCTTTCAGATTGTTACTTGCCATTGAATCCTGGTTGTTGTCTGCAGCTGGTAGCAAAGCTAATAGTGCACCTCTGAAAAGCACCTTGCTTCAGGGGTTTACCTTATTTACTTTTAGCACACCAGAAATACTGTTGAAGGGATGCAAGTTGCGACATCGCCAGTCCTTTGTGAACACAAGGTAACTGTACACAGAACAAAAAGCAGTCTCAGCTCAGCTATCATCCCTGCCCAGAGATTTTAGTGAAGCAAGGAAAGGTGACAGATCTTTAGAGAGTCATCACCTGCTAAAGAAAATCAGAAAAACCCAAGTGACTCTTAGCTGAATATTCTTACCTCCCATCAGTACTGAACCTGGGAAGTGAGCAACATGAAAGGAAAACATTTTCTGTGTGTGAGCTTTCTTACAGCAGTAGGTGAGAACAGTAGCTTTGTTTCAGGTATAAAACATTGTAACTATGAAATTGAACGTGTTCTCAGTTTTCCCTTCTAAGATTCTTCCTCAGCAAGGAAGTAATAGTAGAAACTCTTAATTTTTGTGTATAGAAAATAATAGGAAAACTTCACAATTATCAGCTTTGTAACACTGTAAGACATTAAATAATGCTTTATAAGAAACAACATCTTTTCTTTGACTTGATTTATGTAACAAAAATACATTTAACATCTCAGGAAAACAAAACCTAGTAGCCCAACACAAAATAACTGATGGATCACTATGGTTAATTTTCTTCAGAAGTACTGAAGTGCTGAACAACAGAATGAGAATTCAAACAACAGTAACGTGCCAAAAGGATGATTTCATTCACAGTTTCACTTATGCAAAAATGAAGACACAAATAACCCCCAACAAGACAAAACTGCTGCAGTGAATGCAGCAAGGAGTCCATATTTCTACCTTTGTTCATCCAAGAACAATGGAAGATTTGCAAAGTGCATTCTGTTCTGTCAGAAGCACTCAGTGTTTGAGTCACCACAATGCCTGTGACCTGGAATGCCTACCACTTTTTTTTTTTTTTGTGTTGATTAAACTTCATTAGAGGTGAAAAAGCTGCGTGCTGTTGCAGGAGAGGGGAGGAGGCAGTGCTAACAGGCCACTTTCCAAACAGATTTCCCAGAAACAGAGCAATTAATAAAGGGCCCTAGAAATGCTTTTTGTGCATTTCTATTTATTGTGTCATGAAGTGCCAACTGAAAGCTTAATGAATCACAAAATGCAGCATTTTTATAATTATTTCTTCATGTCTGGTCCAGATCTGCCTAAATAAACGAGGTTAGTAAGGTACAGGCAGCATTTGGACCTAACTTACCCTTGGCCAAGGTCACATGCACAAAACGAACGATTCTGTGAGGAGAGGAATTTACTGAACCTGGTTTGCTATGGATTTTGTGTGGGAACTGAGTCCATTGGTAGCAAACTGGGTGTAAATTTTAAAGGAAGTTTTATCTGGATTTAGGATACTCATAACATAGTTCTCCATGTGGAATCTTTTGTTTCTTGTCCTTAGTAGAGGTACTTTCCCTTGTAAAAGAGTTCCCACTCTTAAAGCTTCTCTCTCTCTCCCCTTTGTAATGGACTTTTGACTTTCATTAATATATAAGAATATAAATTGCTTGGAGACTTCTGCTGCACTCTAATTTGGTTAAAGTTTACTAATGAGTTAAAAAGCTGCCACAGCATGACACACAGATGCAAGACCACATCCAAATCACATGACTGCATAAGCCTTGTTTCCTTAGAAAACCAGGCGAAGAATTCCTAGCCCCACAAAAAGAAAGTTACAAAGAAGAAAAAGAACAATTTAAACAATATGTTGACAATACCTAAAAAGCACTTCCTACTTGTATCCACAGCAAATCTACACACATAAAAGGAAACTGAGGCTAATATTGTTAACAGATTAAAAACATTTTAATGGCTTTCATTTACCTCAATAGGTTCCCTTTTTCTTACAGTAAATACAACTGAGCTTCACTAAACTACTGCCAAAGGACACGCTTCATCATCCTAATATCAATAAAGCAATATAGTGCACTAAAGAAATTTTATCTAGTGAATGGCATTTCTCATTGTAGAAGCAAAAAGACATCAATACACGTCCATCTTGTTTTCTAAGTTTTTTTTCACAGACAAGTCAGGTACCAGTCTCTGCTCAGATAAGTAGGAGAACGAGGATCTAATCCCTTTAAAGATTTTTTTTTTGTGTGTCCTGTAAGCTATACAGTTTTCTTTTCACAGTATTTTTCACTAAAAACAGGATCAAAGAAAACTTTCAGAAAACACCTCCTTGGTTCTGCAGAAGCTCTGCTCTGGAAAATTGTCTCCTTTGATTCCCTTCCTTTTCCCTCCCCCCGTGAGCTATTTTCAGTGTTTTCAAAAAGTTGTTAGTCATAACAAGTTACCAAACCTGGAGGATGTTCTGCAATGAAGCAGAAACAAGTCATGGATGAGGTTCTCTCCTAGTAGCTTTATCCTATGAATGACACAGAAATTGTAGCACCCTGGCTATATTGATGAACCAACAATTTGACCATATTTTAAAAGAAATATATTTCTGATGAATAGTCTAAACAGGCATCTCTTCCACAAGACAACTTTATGTTGTTATAGAAACATTTACACAGGTGATAGGGGACTGGGTTGTATGGCATCAGGAAAGCCCATTTGCCCTAAATTAAGATCTGTAATGATGGCCTGACAGCAACACTTCTAGTCCTCTCCCAGATTTACACACACCTCCCATCCTTTCTTTTGTCTTTCTTCCCAGTTGTAGTTCTTGCTCAGTTTCCCCCCCTATTTCTTCATCTCCTTCTTGGCTCCCGCTGTGGAGGGAAATGCCAATGCAGAGGCTGGCAGAGACCATGCACACTTCCTGGCAGCAGGTGCAGATGCATAATTCTCTTAAAGTTTGCTGCTTGCAATATATGGTGGTTAAATCAAGTCAAGATTTTAGTATTTCTTGTGTTTAATGGAGCACTCTTGCACAAGCAATACAGACCTCCTCTAACGAATATACTTGGAGTCTTGTATTTTCCTGATGTGGGGTAACAGCACAATTTTTCTTATTAACTGTCCACATACACATAAAGAGTTGGTTGGGAAGTTTGTGTACAGAGAACTGTTAGAGAAGTGCCAAGTTCCAGGGTAATGTAAGTGCTCATTACAGAGGTAGCCTTTCTCACAACAATCATGCTTTGTCTTTTTAGGAGACAAGCTGTACTAGTTGTTGCAAGGTTGTTTTTCTGATAGCCTCCTCTCCCAGGGAATCAAAATCCCCAGCAAGCAGCAGCAACTGCTACAGTTGCTGAGAGCAGAAATAAATGCACATTCAGGACTGATCTACTAATAGCCTTTACTATCTTTGCCCCAGCTCATTATCTGTGTTTTGCATCAGTTACACAGCAGCCCAGAAATAACCAGACAATTCTGAAACCTGAGCAGCTGAAATTGTTTCAGTCCCTCCCTGTCACCAAGAAGCTCCATCCACCTCTGGCAATTATGCTATGGTTTAAAATCCAAGCTTTTTCATTCAGCTGAACATATGCATTTTTCAAACTACGCACACATACACACACACACGCAGGACATTGAGTAACCTGGAAATAACAAGGCATTAATGCAGGCAAGAACTTTACTGCTCTCATATACAGAGCATTTGTAAATTTCTTATCACTTTTGAATTGTTTTCTCATGTCTAAATGGCAGTCTGCCAATTGTCTCCATCTCCTGAACTGCTACTTTTTGTATGCTAGATCCAGTACAAGCATCAGCATTATTATTTCAGTTATTATTTCTATTTTTACAGCAAGTACCAGTTTGTAAAATGAAAAATGTGGTAGTACAAACCCAGAATTTACTAGAGGTTGATGATAAGAATCACATCTTTGCTGGTGAGAAGTGGAAAGATTTTGTTGGGATCTAAATGAAGCAAAGTTCTTTGTCATTGGCAGCTCTGGGGAATCAGATGAGCACTAATTAGAAATCGCCCTTCTTTTCCCTAAGATTAGATATTAAATATATCTGCTCAGAACTCATATTATTTTCTTACTAGAAGAAAATATGCTTGAGAGAGAAATGCTACCTTTATCACCTCCTCATCACCTCCCTTGTGGCTTTATCTCAAGTTCACGTACAAATAGTTGTCTACCATTATCCTACAATGAAACATTCAGATTTGGCAGTTGGGTCCCCTTCGTGATGGCAGGATACAAATCCATACACCTTTTAAAAATAGAAAAAGGCTTCTTTATTTATAATTTATATTTTGAACACTTCCTAGTACAAAGGGCTTATTTCTATCTCAAGATCCCACTCTGGAAAATTTCCCCCCCCCCCCAATTTCCTCTTTTCATTTAGCCATAAGAAGGCAGAATTCAAATCCTTCCTTTACCAATTTTTCCTTCTTCATTATACAGCAGCAGAACTCACAGTATGATCTGCATCAAGTGCTCCTCTTGATTCTGCCTTCACAACAAGATACATTTTGAGAAACATGCGGAAGAAGGTATAGTTTATATTGCTTACAGTAATGGAGCTAAGAGGATGTTGGGCAAGAGAGATAATAGCCATGCAAAGCAAGATTTCTGTAGATCTTATAATAAGCATTTTAGCAGTGGATACTCTAGTTCATGCTAATGTGATTACTAGCAGGGGTTTATCATCAAAACTGGTCCGGTATGCACCTGTATTTTGGGACAGCAGAACCCAGCTTCTAATTGTAATAAATCAATGTTTCAGTCAGCTATTTATTGTATTTTAAACCAGAGTCAGAGCAGGTAAGACAACAATATTAATTCCTGCTGCTTTCACCAAAAGCTGAGATTTTCAGGCAGGACCAATGTATTCTTTAATTACAGTGCAGTTTGCTCACTTTGCAAAGATCTACCCAGTGAACAAATTCAAATCTAAAAAAGGCATGTCCAATTTAAAGTCCAAAGGTAGTCTCAAAAGTTGTACATACACAATTATATACATAAAAACTGAAATAAATACATATATACAAACATATACATATAAAAAGATAGTTAAAACAGCCTTGCACTTCTCCCTACTCTTATTTAGCTGTCTTTATCAAAAATACTGCAAGAGAACAGCTGATATTTAGCATTTCGAACAGCACATCTTTAGACAGCCTGCATTTGTCTTTGCTTTGTCAATTGTTAAAGAAATTGGACATGAGAGGCTCTTGTTTGTGTGATTTCCCCCACTATAACCCTAAATAACAACACAGCAAGAAGCAGACTGGATTTTACTGTCCCAGTCATCTAGTTCAGGTTTGGTTTTCCTCCTCACCTTTCAGACAGCCCTTGCCCATAGCAGAGTTCCTGCTTTTCCTTTTGGAGGAGATTTCAGGAAGGGACTTTTTTTGGCTGGTGTCAGTCATACAATCCACTGCAAGTCCTAAAGTGGAACTGCAAGAAAGTATTTCTTACCACAGCAAGAGCTGTAACTTCACTGCTTTTCAGGAGAACAGCATAACTTCTGGAGATGTCCCATATCCAGAACATGTCCCACTGCCATCTGCAGCACTATCAAAATGTGACTCAGCTGCAGTGCCAGAACCTCTCTGTAAGCTCATAGACACAGTCACACTGTTGCTCCTTACTAAAATTTCAAGTCTGGCAGTTGTGGTCATGATTCCAAAGTAACGCCAGAAAACGTTACGACTCCAGAGACCTGCAGTGCCAGTTACACTGGAGAGAAGGGTGGCCTGAGTCAGTTGCAAGAGTCAGCATTCATAAAGTCATTTATGTGCCAGGTATCTTAGATAATTTCCTGCTGTGTAAGGAAATAGCCTCTCTGTAGAGGAAGGGTAACTGAAGCACTGGAGAAGTGAGGTGTTCAGATCACACTAGAAGTCTGCTACCAAACCATTTTTTCTAAGTCCCAGAGAGTCACTTTATTCCCTAGTAGGACCATTCTCCTTTCTTTTCCATCACAACTGATCACTCTGGTGAGCTTGGTTTATGGTCATTTCGTGACTTGAAGCTTCAGCTGACTTCAAGAGTAGCTAGGGCAACATCAGATATTTTTCAGAACTAAAGTGGGAAATGCATCTCAAAATTAAAAATAAATTTTTCAAAATAAGGCAAATGAGAACAAAACAGTGTCTCTTATTCCATGCAGTTAGAAGATTCACAGAGAGCCTTGAAGCCTACTTCAGTTGTGATCTGGCTTGGTTTTGTAGTCTTTAGCTTAGATGACATGTCCCCTTTTCATGCAATGATGCTGAATCCAAGTTCTTGACAGAATTTTCTGCCAGCTTCAAGATTTTAGTTACCTTGCTAGAATCTGAAAACAGTGGGGAAAAACATCTAAACTCTCACCTTTGAATTTTTTTGGGGGAACCTGAAAGTGCTGAGTTTGCTGATAAATATTGTTTCAGAAGTTTTTCACTGTTGTCATGATGAGTAGGAAACAAAACTTTCACTGAGACTAAAAGTAGTGGAAGTAAAGCTCTAATTAATTTCAGGAGAGCACAGGCAGTCAAGTCAGATAATTCTTCTACAGGTTCAAAAGAGAAGAGACTAAAAGAGGCTTTGACTCATCTGTCATTTATGCTGCCCTAATATACATAGGCTACAGAACTCCTTCTGAGAGCAAACTCAGACTAAAGAGGAATTCTCAAAGCTCATTATACGGTACTTGCAAATGAGTTGAGTGCTAAGTCTTTGATTTCTGGAGTTGCCAAACACTGGCTCAAATCCCGACCCCCTAGCACACAGCCTCCGTAAGTAGGACATACACTGAGGAAATCAACAGCAGTGAGTTCTTTTCCTCCTTAAGAGTTCTGGGCAACAATAGAACCACTTTGCACTTAACCACAGAGTAATTGCATCTTTAAAAACTCTCCGACACATCTTTCTTCCACTGCAGTGGCAAAGACAGTAATGTATCTCAGTATCCTACCCTTTTCTTTCCGTGGTCCTGAGTAGACTAGTAATTACCCTCTAGGATGTATAGTGTGGGTTTCCCTGTGCAGTAGACCCAGAGCCTGCCTTAGTGTTCAAAGACACAGTCAGATTTGTGAAGCTGTACAGCATATTGCATTAATCTGAAAAGATAATAATTTCATTGTCTTATTTTCCTCTACAACATAAAGACTCCCCAAGCTCTGAGCTCCCTGCTGCAGTGCTCTGTATCAGGCCAATCCCAATTAGCACTTGTTACAACAGTGGCCAGGAGGGCAGGAGCATTTCTATAGGAACATATTCTGTAGCCAGGCTATGGAATAGGCAAGTACCAGAGCTATGTATCTACCACAGCATTAGTTTAGAGGCAGACCTTATGCACTTTGAATTCTGAGGTGGGGGGGTGTGTTGTGGGGTAAGCCAGCTAACATTGCCATTTCATTATTACTGTTTAAATAATAACAGTATTATTATTAATAATAATAATATTATTAATATTAATTAATAATTAATATTAAATTAATATTAATTAGGAGGAAAGGGAGAAAATTAACACTTTCTTACAAGTGCTTTTCCAAAGTGATGTCATCTGAACATGGAGGATTAAATCCCCCACTAACATAGACTGACATAAATCAATTGCCTTAAAGCACTGTAGCTGCATTAGATCTGTCCCAGAGCTTCTTTGGTCTTCTTTTGGTCATCAGAAAATGTATTATTAGTTACTTTTGGCATCCCTAGGATTCCTTCATTTCATTCCCAGGAGGCAAAAACTGATACGGAGTTACACGACTGAATAAGCATCCTCCATGTGATTTACTTCTCTGAGATCACTGAAAACTCAATGTATGAGCCCTGTCTTTTTGTTAGCTTTGTCAGATTAAGCTGCCATAAAACTTAATAGCTGAGTCAAATTTTATAATTATGCAATTAAAATCATGAGAGAAACCTTCCACAGTCTCAACAGGAAACAGTCTAAGGTAATGGCTTTGGTGTTTTTGTTAAGATGTACCTCAATTACATGGTTCTGCTATTTGGGTTTGATTATTTTTTTTCCCAGCTAAATAGACCCATACTGTGTGGGCTGTTTTACAGAGTGCTGGTAACATCATCAAGGCTATGTCTGATCAATATGCTGGGAGCATACTAGATGGAAAAGGATTTATGTATCTCAAAACACTCCAGATGAACAGGCGGCTTACAGCCCAAGGGGGCAGAAATCATCCTTTTAGTAAATTTCTGCAGCAGGTTTTGTAGACACCCCATAGGATATCCATCACCAGGGGTTTCCAAGAGGAAAGCAAAACAGAGGGAGAGTGTAAGCAGTAGTAAATATATCATCACTAGGGCTTAAGAATGTAGTCTCTCCCACTTTGTGGAGGACGAATGGTCTAGATTGACTGTGATCCTTTCTGTCTCAGATAGTTGGGTTTTGTTTTTTTAAACTCTTAAGGTGTAATTTATTCCTTTAATCCATAGCTGAGAAGCTACAGAGTCCTCAAAGGTAAATCACAATTCATTTTGTGGTGGGTTTCTGGATTAGTAATTACACATGGAAGAAAACTAAGTCTCATGAATTATACATAGTTATTGGTTTGATTTCAAAAGCTCTTAACAGTGTGGGTATAAGTAATCTAATTAGTCTTTTGTACAACAAACCTTTCCTTTCTTCTAATGATGATAGTACATTTTAATTATTGTGGTGTTACAAGGTCAGGCCACAAATTAAGTAAAACTTGATGCATTTGGTTGGTAATGATAACATGGTATTTCCATTTTACATAAGCATGTTAATGGTTAAGTTTGGGGAACATGTTTTGCGTGTTCCTTCACAATTTTTGTCTCCTCTTTCACAGCCAGAGCCATGAAACAAAGTGCCTTTCTATTAAGCAGGGCAGCAAGTGTCTAGGAGACCTCGTTATGGGATGTTGTTACAAACTGGTCTCCAAAGAACCTTTCTTCTGTAGCTCTCTAGAGGAAAAACAGTGGTGAATAATCAGGCTGACCTTCATGATACTAGTCATCTGTCTTTCCTGCGTGGGAAGAAGGATGTATACCACCAGACACTACTGTGGTCACAAAGAGAAGCTGATAACATCTACTGAAATTGGACTATAGTTCTTGCATCCTTTTCTGAAATAAGTATTCATGATAGTCGTGAGTTGCCATGTTTCCTTCTCCTAACTACACAGCAGAAGAAAAAAACACCCTCCCCTTGTCCTTATAGTCAACAATTTCAGGGCATCTCTTATTTTTCTTTCAGGTCATAAAACTCACTAATAATCTAAAAAGACATCTTTTTTTTCCTGCTACCTACAGCAGAGAATGCATCCTGTGTTATCCTCAGCCTTGGAACTCCCTTGTGTCACACCAGGGGCAAAGAAACTTCAATTTTGTTTCCTATTGCTAAGTAGAAAGGAAAGGAAAATAGATTGGTTGGTAATCATAACTCAATTCTTGAATAAGAGGAGCCAGGAACTATTTCATAAAATTAAGGAGCTGTGAAGTTAAGGGCTGGTCTAGCAAGAGATGAAATTTTTTACTAGGGGTTTGGAACTGTAGGCAATGAGTTTCAAAGCTGCTTGCTCAGAGTCCTCAGTTTTAAAAGAAATTATGCAGTTTGGCACCATCCCGAGTGCTTGGACAAACTTGCATTTCAGGTGCTTTCAATCTAATTAAGCAAAGGTGAGGGGGGTCAAAACTGAAGGAAGAAGCTATGTTTTGGGTTTGGTGGATCAGGAAGACTGTGGGAGCAGGACAGACTCAGAGGCAGACCAGATCCCAGCTCAGCATGCGACTGGAAATGCTGTGAGCAGGTAGCAGGTAACCTAAGGACACATCAGATGGTGCAGTCGGTTTAACTTACCCAGGACAGTGAAGTGATTTTCTTTGACTCTCTCCATGTTGCTTTGCAACAGTTCCATATGGCAGCTCAGTGTTCACCCTCCCTTTAACATCAGTGGTGATCCACTGCTGAGGGTCCTTTCATATAATATTGAGTGCATTTAGAATTTTATAGGATAAATCTAAACATACAAGAAACCCACATGGAAGGCTTTTCATTTTGGGCTTCATAGAATAGAAAATCTGTTCAAAACCTTCTTCTTTCTGCCTTACCCATTTTTTTAATAAGTGCTAAAATATTCTGATGTGATAATATAATTCATGTTGTTCTTGACTAAAATTCTGTGCCAACCCAAGTTGTGATTTTAACCTTCCTCCTGAATGGGCAAGGCTAAAAGTGAAGTATTTGAATGAATCTATTAAGTCAAATATTCCACATCTACAATTCAACATTGAAAAAGTCTGTAGTTTTCTCACATCATCTTGTTTCACAGTAATTATCAAAATAAAAGAAGAATTATTGAATCATTCAGTTTACAAATTTGGCAGCCACACCAATAAATGCATAAAGCCTTATTGTTAAACGTTAGCACTAATTAAAGCAAAAACCCTTTTCATCACTAAGAACTACATATGCATGAACTCTTACACACACATACATCTCTGTCATCCCAAAGCACTGCAAGAAGGGTGCTTTAGGAAGCACAAAGCAAGCGAGCAGGGACTACTTCAAGGGTTGCACAGATGTGCAATCTGGGGACTAAGGCACACAGTTACATGGAATACCAGACACTACTGTGCCACAGTAGAAACACTGGAAGAAACTACAACTTGGATTCCTGTGCATGAAAAATTTCAAGAAACCAACATTTGACCTGAACTGGGTACCTGGACCTTATCTCCAGCCAGAATCAGTGCATAAAACCTAGAATAGGGCTCAATGTGCTTCATCCTGCTGCCCCTCAGATCCAGAATGGAGGCATATTCAAAGCACAAAAGAATCTGGTTTAGTTGTCTGGCATCTCTTTGGGCAGTCATCCTAACATACTGGTAGGAAGGAGATGGTTTGAATTTTTGGCATCTCCCATCTTCCAGGCCCCCACAGACACTGTAAAGGTGGTTCTGTACCACAGTCAGCACTAACATTGCACACAACTATTTTTATATTTATTTTTCTTTATTTAACCTGCAGCTCTTGTTCAGTTTTCCTACACAACAGAATGGCTTGATCTGCTATAGCAATGGGCACAGAGTGTAGAGAGGGCAGGGAGATGTGCTGTGTGGCCCTTAGCAGAACAGCACTTTCAGCCTTTGCTGCCCTCTAGTTTCCAGCAGGCATTTCTATCCCTGCCATTCTGCCCTTCAGGCTTGAGAAGAGAAGGTTTTGCCAATGTTTACAGGGAACTTCTCCTTCCCTTTTGAATCCTGCCTTCAAGTCTCTGGCAGCAACACAGAGCTGCCAGCAGTTTGGCACCTGGATGTCACTGCCATTGCCCCCCATGCAGTGGTTGCTGCCCCCCATCCCGGGGCCCTGGCTGCTCATCTCCCTCGACATCACCATCTGCATGCTTGGAGAGGTAATTCCACTTCTCTGCAGCAGGGACCAACTCTATCCATTGGACCAGGGCAATGCCTGGTGCAACAGGACCCCAGACAGCAACACCAGCTCTGGGAACAGAAATGCCAGCCCCATCTATGGAAATTGGAATCTCACATGGACCAGGCTCTTAACAGGCAGAAAAGGAGCCCATCATTCTTTGGACAAAGACTTCAATGCCCAACGTTTTCAGGGGCCACAAGACCTACTTCTGGCTGAAGTTCTGCAACTGAAGTTGAAGTTAAAAGTACACTTCAGTAAATATTTTGTTGAAAAATTCCTTGGGAAGAGGAAATAGGTAGAGAAAGCACTCATTAATTCAGTTCAGATTTAGAATGTAATGGTGACCAAAGAGGAAAAAACTGGGAAAATCAAAATACTTTGACATTTAGCTGACATTTGTTTTGAAATTTGCCAAGCAGATGCTAAAACAAAGCAAGCTTTCTGCTTTTGAGCCAAGTGAAACAGTCCCAGATAAGATCTTTTCCTTATATTCTTGGGAAAACAAATCCAAGAGAATTTCACTTAGTCTCAACCCAACATTTTTCTTAAACATTCCAGCTTAGCCACTAATCAAAAAGCACCTGCTAATTTAGGCAGCTCTAATTGCAAGCCACTCCCTGATCCTTTTTCTAGAAGCACAGCTTTGAGGAGGTTTTTGTTGATGCTTCATAGGCTCAATTATACGCAAAACTGCATCAGTTAGAGAAAAAACACACATCCATGTGCAATTTATGAATGTAAATTTGAGTTATCCTTTAAGTGGTCTTAGTTGTAGAACCTATTTCAGCCTCATGGATCTTCAGGACAGTGGGTATTCCTCCACTGCCAATGACATGTGTGGAGTTAAATGAGGATTAAATATTTGGATAACCAACAGTAGAAGAGTTATTCAAATATCATTGACACCTTTCCCACACAAAAGGTTATTTTTTAATAACTGGAGAAAATGGAAGTAAAGAATTGTTTTCACAACCCAAGTTTTATTGGTAGAAACATTATTTATCAAGGATTGTATAAAATCCCTTATCCTTGAAAGCTGTCCTTTCAGAATCAAGATGCTGATTTAACTACATTCCAAAATTTATTGGTTTGTCTGAAATTTACCCTGCTACTTTAATGAAGTCTATTTGTATCAATTTGTTCAAATGTAAGGCTATAAGAAGACTTTTGGAAAATCAAAAGCTGCCTAAAATTAAAAAAGAAGTTTGGAGTCCAAGAGAATTTATCAGTCACCTGAAAAGAAATGGTGTTGGTGCTGTTATGCAGTACTAGGGCTTTTTTACTGCAAATTAAATTGCGATGAGTGGTAATTATCCTGACTTTGGAAAACAAAGAAGATGCTTTTAGCAGCTGATTCAGACCCTATTCTCTCTCCAACCTGTAGAACTAGCAGGGGTTTGACCACAACTCAATAATCCTACAGAGATGAGACACCTGTTGAATAATCTGTTGGTAATTTTATTGCAACTGCTGCATCTTCTGACCCAAATCCTCTTCCATGTTTTTGTTGCCAGCAGTAAATAGATGCACCAGTGAGCACCAATAAACCATCACAGGTAGAAGGCAGAGTAAACCCTGAGTAACTAGAGTTCAGGGGGTATCATGAAAACACAGCCCTGTTGCTTGCTTGCTTGCCTGCATTATTATGATTTTGAGATTGTTGCAATGACTGTCCTTTGTGCACTGGAAGGCAATTGCTCCCCTTACTGAAGGACAAATCCTTTCCTCTCATCCTTTTGCACATGGCCAAACAACTACATGAGAACAATAAGCAACAGAGATCATCAGCACAAATCCATGAGAACAAGTTTACATCTGTAATTTTATGCTTCACTTATTGAAAAGGCTGACTTCTAAAACAAACACAGATCACCACGATAACATGTAGTTATTTATTTGCAATACTTTTGTACCTGAAAGCTTCAGCCAAGAATTCATGTTGCAGTGCCCAAGGCCTTCTTTGAGGGGCTTACCCAGCTGTCAGCTGTGTGTTACACCTCAGTGAGAGAGGCATGATTATTATGTGCATCAGGTTCAAGTGAGAGTAAATTCAAAAGTCTGGGACTATATGTGGCTGCAGAAGCAGTAATGGATTGGTGCAGTGGAGGATTGTGAGATCACATAGGGAAAAAACCAAGCGTTTACAGGAAGCAAAAGGCAGAGTCTAGGGAGGCATCACAGCAGTGAAATGCAATTTAATTACTTTGGCAAAGCATGCATTTTAGGTTGTTTTAGTTTATGCTCCCTTTTCTTCCTAACACATATAATAAGGAATGAGGTAGACGTATGGTGCAGTCATAGCAAGAGAAAATGTAGAAAAATATTTCATTTTCAAGACTATATCACACTTAATTTTTAGCTGTCCATTTTCTTTTTGTTTTCCACTGTGATGGTTTTCATTCTTGCCTGCTCAGCTCTGCAAGTTTGTATAGTATCCTAAGAGGAACATCTGCTTATCACTCATTATTTTTCTGCTCACTTATTCAGGGTTAAAAACAGGAAAAAACTTTTTCAGTTTTAGTTTATGGAAGGAATACCCCCAGCTCCGAACATCTCACTTTCCTAAGAAAGCTCAGCAGATAGCCAGGCATGCATCAGTAGAATAAACTGCCTTCCTCATAGTTATCTGTTCTTGCTGGAATCTTGTATCAACACCTAAAGAATGAATGCCAAACATCACATGTAAATATTATTAAGTGCTTTCCATTTCTCTTTAGAAGTATTTTTAATTGATAGAAGTACTTCCAATTATTCATGTTTTTGTATTTTAGGTTTATTGCAATACTTTTCTCTGGCAGGAAAACAACTATTATTTTCACATAAAGAAAAAGCTATTAGAAGAAATTTACCCACATGAGCACTTATCTAGGTATTTGCATGGCCCCTGGCTACACAAATGTCCTCTTATGCAATAGGATTTAGTAATCTGCAAACAGATTTAACAAGTGCCAGCCAAGACCTCCCTAAGCAAACCTCCACATGACAAATCAAATGTACAGTTCAAAAACAGAAACTAAGCATAAGGTTAATAGAGTTTTATGGAAAAATGATTCCACTATTTTATTATATAAATCCCCAAAGAATGAAGAAAAGAGGAAAATGCTTGGTAAACGCATAAAATTTCTATTTTGTAATAATTCAGTGACTCAGGAACTTACCTGAGACACCATATACCTGGATTCACAACCTTACCACATCCTATGCTGACAAGAGCTTTGAACCTGTTTCTCTTTCTCCAGGGAAAACCTAATCAGTAGCTATTTGCTGCCCTGTTTTTGTATTCTGGTAGTGACAAGAATTCGAGGAAAAGCAAATTTCCATTAAAAGATGGGTCTTTTTTAGTGAATCGATGTTTTTGATTTGGAAATATAGAAAAATATCCTTATTAGTCCTATTCCCAGAGACACCAAGGGACTTTGGAGCCACTGAGCGAGGGAGGCTTTGCTTCCCAAGGCACCCGGCAGCAGCCTGAGGCTGGAAGTGCCATCCCTGGAGGTGGAGGACCCCACTTTGCAAAAAGCCCCTGTGTGAGGTTGGCCAAGGAGGTGTTGGGGTCCAGCTTAGAAATGGTGACAGGAGCAAGCCAAAGGAAACTTCTCAGAAAGATCTCAACAGCAAAACAGCACAAAATCAAGAGGATCAATAAGAATCCATCCTAGTGGATATTTAAGATCTGAGGGACTGCAAGAGAAAAAGAGTACACAGTTCTTTATTTACAGGTTACTTGATATGCTGTGATTTGGATTTAGGTTTCAGAGAGACAGTGGTGGAGAGAAGACATTGAGACTCCAAACTGTAGCAGAGCAAGGGTCAAAGAGGGATGAATAGCTGGGTGGCTGCTATATGAAATTTCCTGTAGGCAGAGGAGAAAATGGAAAGCAATCAAAGCGAAACAGCCACATGTGCAGTAGCAGAACCCAAAGGAAGAGCAATAAAGGCATAAGGAGGGGAATAAGCTTACTCTGGGTGAACTTGGAATTATTGAAAATTGGAAAACCAGAGTCTTCAGGGAAGGCTTATCCTCAGGATTTTAAAACTAGAGCAGAAGAAAGTGAGAAATTATTTGAAATAGGAGAGAAATTGCAACACCTTGTCTATTATATTTAAGAAATAAACAAGAAAAGCAAGAAGGAAAAGCCAAGGAGTAACACTTTTATGTTTACATTAATGATAAAGTTGTCTTAAAGAAAAAGGTCATGAAAACCTGATTAGAACACCTTGTAGATCATATTCTGTGGTTATCTTAACCCTTATATGATTTCTCAGTCTGCTTTAGTCTAAAGGTGGTTCCCAAGCTTCTGACTACCTTGAATTGGGTTATTTTGATAGCTTCATGTCATTACCAAAAGAATTACTTTTAGCTTGACCTGAAAACAAACAGGACTGCTTTTTACTACAACAGCAAATACAGGGATTGGTCTTGCAGGGACTCAGCAGTTGACAAGAAGAAATTTTATTCCATCTTACTCAGGTGCTAACAAATTGGGACAAGCATATGGAAGTTTTTATCATCATTCTGATGAGTGCTGCAATTTTAATACCACAGCTCATTCACATAATAGTACCAAGGGAGCTTTATTACAAAATCACCAGTAATTATTGTTGGAGTCAAAGAGGGGACTCCATAATCCACACAGTGATGCCCACTTGAAGCCTGGTATTGGTTGCTGTATCTCAGCAACAATTAAACTCCACTGAATTGAAGGAGTCAGGCTGCCACATTGGTACAGCCTTCTGCAAAAGCATGAGCTGGAGCAAAAGTACTGATATTTTTCCACATGGATATTGACTATTAAGCTGAGAAAACAATCTGGAATCATGGGATATATGTAAGATTAAGCTGGTCATTACTGTGTCTCAGTCAGCCACAAGAAGACTGTAGACATCCAGACTGAAGCAGTGCCACAGGAGGGATGGCACTGTGACAGTGTGAGAGCTCAGAGCACTAAGCAGTTGTGCATCACACTTGTATTTTCCAGCATATATCTAAACATCTCTTTTTGCCATGTTCATTGTATGGCAAGTATAAAAGCACAGATTTGCTTCATTATGGAATGACTCTGATGCAAGACAAATAATTTAAAAACATTTTCTCCTAGAATAGGTTGCCAGAATGTTTTCCACATTGCAAATACTTGTATCCTCTGAACTCTCAAGCCTGTCTCTTGAAAATGAGAAAAATTCCCAGGAGGATTTGTCCCAAAGATATCAGCATGGAAAGTTTTAACCCAAAAAGCTGCTTATAGTTTCCTTAAAATAAATTTTAAGAGGTACCTTCTAAGTTCTATTTCCCCACTAATTCTTCATGGGATAGTTTGCACAAGTTCAGCACTTTCTTACTGTATCTCTATCATCCACAGAGAGTACCTCTATGTCATTCCCATTTCTCCTACCACATCTAGTCTATGTCAGATTATCAAAACCCCTGTAATATCATGAGATAAAAAAAACCAGAAAGAACAAGTTGAGTTTTTCTGACTAAAGAAATATGGACAAGCTAAATTTTTGATGAAGACTCTAGGGTAAATAGTTTCATAGCCAGTAGTTCACTGCTTTAAATCACCCATCCTTATGATGATGAATCAATAGGTCTTAGAAGCACATTGAGAGAAACCTAAAAAAACACTTTTGCATCATGAGTAGCCACCTTATATCTTATAGCTATTGTGCCTCCTCTCTTCTTCCCTCCCCTTTCATTTTAGACATCTGCTCACCATAGTCTTCCCAAGTAAGTTTTCTCCTCTCCACTTTTTCCTTTTTTACCACACTTAAACCTCATTTAAATAGAGCATAGGTGAGTGCTTCGTTTTGGGAAACATTGCCAGAGAGCAAACCACATTGCTGATCCTGAGATAGTGCTTGGAGGCATGCTTTGTACACCTGATGCCCTTGACCCAGATCCTCTCCATGTCCATCCAAGATGACAAAGACACTCTTGAGAAATTTCATTTAACTTTCAGTGTTGGATCAACTGTTATACACTTGATTAAATTCTTAAAAGCATTGAAGCAATCTGCTCAATGCCCTAGTAACCAAAGCACAGTGATCCATGGAAATCTCTTCAGCACTGCTCTGTCTAGGTTCCTACACTCAGTTTATCTTCTGAGCATCTTCCAGCCTGGCGTTAGAAAACACAGCTAAGGTCTGTCACATGCTGTTTGTTCCAATCTCTGCTCCTCCTCCTCCCCACCCCCATCCCCTTTCCCCCAAGCACATGCAGCAGAGTGCTTTGCTTTAGTAGCTTTTTTCCCCCCAAGAACATACATCCTACTATGTTGCTGCTATAGTTTGGATGATATGTAACTTGTTCTTGGGATTTGTTTTTTTGAAAGCTACCACAATCTCTAGCTTGCAGGGGAACATGTTGCACTGTTTTGTAGACTGTCCCAGGAAAGATTCATCTCCTTTTCAGACTTGCAAGTGCACTTATTGACTATGGGAGACCTGCAGGCTTTGCTGACAACTCACCAAGATGTCAGTGTAGAGGAGTGAGCAATAGTTTAATTGAAAAAGCCTATGACTTTTTAGACAGAGTCTAAATCCCTGTCCAGTGCTACCATTGCTAAAGGTGCTACAGACGCAGCTGCTCTGTGGCAAAGTCACAGGAGCTACCTCTGTGCCAGCTCTACTGGTGCCTCCAGTACTGAGACAGTGAAGGTGCACAGAGTCAGGTGAGCTTTGCAACAGAAGCAACATCCACACAGGGCAGTGCCCAGGGCAGCCAGTGTGCTGCCTACAGCCTTCCTGACAGCTCTGCTGCTTCTGGAGCCCAGGGGAATGGTCATGCTGCACCAAACTGCCCCACATGAAATGCAGAGAATAGTCAGCAATTGCCAAGTGTGCGTGGAGGAGATGACTGTGCAGTGTCACATGAAACAAATATACCCTTTGAGAACAAAATAAGGGTAATCTGCATCTGCTCCCAACACAAGACATGACCCCCATTCAACTTCCAAAACACTCAGAGGAGCTAGCTACTAGGAGTTTTGCTTGTTAAAAATGAGAGTCTGCAGAAGCTTATAGAAGCATTATCATGTAAAGTGTGGGTGTGGCATAACAACCATCCCGCCCTCCAAGAGCTGGTGTTGGAGAGGTCTCTCTTGCTATGCAGTGCAGTGAGATATTTTGTTCACAGGACACCCATTGTGGTACAAGATTGCAAGGCTGAATAACTTGTCATTCCCAGATGCTGCTAACCAAGCACTGGTAACAGTTTAGTGCTGCTCTGGGAAAACCTGAGCCATTTGCTCCAGCACACTGTTAAACAGAAGTTCCTCTCCCTCTTTCACTGCTGGTTGGTACACAGGGCCCTCCTGCTCTTGCTCCTCTCTCCCCAAAATCTCTGCAGAGCCCAGCAGGGGTAGGACTTCAGTTTTTCTGCCTTGGGAAGTTAACACCAGCAGACCTTGCCCACTCCCCAGCCCTGAGACACAAGCGTTTTCAGCACAACTGCTAAAATCCATTTACCTTCTAAACTCCTCAGCTTTCAGCATATTTTCCTTGCATTGAGATGAAGTTTTCACTCACTAAAGAGTTTTCAAGTTAAACTGATCTGGTTCCTCCCTCCCAAAGCCATCTGTGATGTCTTTCTACTTTACACAGAAGCACCACAGGGCACCTGCTTCTCTAAGATACCCTTTAAGCCATCTTCTGCAGATGATTGAATCTGAACTCCAGAGGTCTGCAGGCACAATCTACAGCAGCAGATAATTAAAGTACCAAGCAATACTGTATGGTTTTGAGTATGGACATGCAGAATTTCCTGGCTTAAATCCAGAGCTGTGTAGGCCCTGTCAAGGATGAAAGCAGAGGCTTATGCCTTCAGTGGTCAAAACTGAGGATAGATTCAGAGACTGTTTAGAAAGCAAAAATTCAGTTTCTGGTAGGGAAACAAGAGGAGGAATATCACCACCCTGTTGCCAAGAAATGAGGATACTTGGTAGGCATAGTCAATAAGTGAGTACCTACATGAGATGCAGACCAGTAAGAATCAGTTCCATAATCCCTCATCTGCTTCTTTTCAGAAGTGAGATCACCAATATAACTTTCTACAAACCTCCAAGATGTACAACCAGTTGCACCAATAAATGTCCCCTTCCCTAGAGGTGCTAGCTAAGTTTATTTAAGAAGTAAAAGCAAAACAGATCCCCTTTTCTCTCTTCCTCTGATCCTGGCTATTACATTTCATGTGGAACACAAGAGTTTCTCTGAACTCTCTTCATCTGGAAGTCCAGGATGTGGGTCATGCTTTGATGAAGTCCCACAAGGATCCCAGATATGCAGCTCCTATCAAGGAAGCTATCAAAGAGGCCACAGGTGATGCAAGTTTCTGCGTAGGCCAGTGGTTTGCCCTCAGGAAGTCAGACCCCAAAGGACTGCAGTCAAGCAGAAAGATGGCTCATTTCAGAGGGCCACGCTGGTCTGTCAAATCCTCAGATGAGAATGCATCAGCTGGCATGAACTCCTGCCAGCCTGCACAAGAAAACAACCCCCAACAGCATATGTTGTCATTCTCTACAGGAGAAGCACATTTCTGCAGTTTTCTTACCTCTCATTATCCACAAGGATCTCTAACCACTTACATTGTGATTTCTACAGCTTGTCACATTCATTTCTCCCCCACCATTCTTCCACTTGGTCCTTCTCCACAGGAGGTTCACTCTCACCATCATGGAAGCACTGGATTTGCTTGCCTATCTCATAAGTGCTTTCAGTGCAATCCTTTGATTATCTTGCTCTGTCTACTCCAGTGACTTGTAAATGGCTTTTCACTTGCATGTTTTAAGCAAGCAGATTACCAGATCATTCTCATGGAAGCTCCTATGTTTGGAGAAGATGATAGAGAACCAGCTAAATGAAAATGGAGTGAGGGGGTCTCTATTTCCTGATGCCATTTATGTAAGAAAGAATTCAATACTCCACTCAGCTGCAGAGCTTTCCATTGCAAGACTTCAAAGCACTGATTTTTACTTAGAAACAACTGTGAGAGGTGAGAACTCAGTTAAGGTAACAGAGAGCCTCATCCTCCCATTTCTGCCACAGCCTCACTCTGCAGCCTCTGGCAAGACACTGAATTTTCTTGTTCAGCTCCACTCTACAAGTGCCTCCCCAGAAAGGTGGCAGAGAGGGGCAGTGTTAGAAGCAGAGGATGCTTTCTTTTCAAGGCACATGCTTAGTATGAGACTTAGAGAAGTAAAGGCAGATCCTCTTTGTCACACTTATTTCAGGAGCCAATACCTGATCAATCCAAGGCTGTATTTAATGTGTTTTTCCTCTAACAAAACAACTCTAAAGCTATCTAATCCTTGTTTCTAGTGCTGCCAAGCTGAGTCACTTTCTTAAAGGCTAGGTGGAAGGTCACGAGGGCCCTTACTGCTTCAATAAAAGGAATTTTATTACAAGCTGCTCTTGCCAATTTGTTCTCCATTCAGCATATATGGCAATACCATCTGATTTATTCATTTCTGGAAAAGAGGTATCTTATTTTATAGCCTTGACACAGACACATTGCATTGTCATGAAGAAAACAGATACATGGGATAAAACAAAAAAAGCTTCCAGTGTTGGTCTTCTACAGTCTTTCATTTTACTTGGAAGTTGCTTCCACAGATCTGCCTTCAGAGATACCAGCAAGGAGATCTCCATCCTGAAAATGCACATGTCCTCCATGATGTCTGCTGGGCAGGCATTGAATTGTGGGTCTATAACTCCCATATTTCATACTTGCCAGGAGAGCTGGCATGTGAGCAGAGCAGATATAGCTGGCAGGAAAACAAAGTAAATGCAGAGAAGAAAGAGTGAGGAGAAGGCACTCATGTCTCACTTTACAAAATCCCCTGCTCCCAGAGTGAAACTTGTTGCTTACACCAAGTGTAAGCAGCATGTGGCTGTTATTCCACACTAGTTCAGACTCTCAACCTCCTTTGCAACACATCAGCCTGGAATAAGCAACCCTATGAACAAGGACACTCTCAGATGGTCACACCATGTTAGACATTACATGTCTATATAGGACCAAGTCATGTGTAGAAGACAAAAGAGGAAAAAAGAGGGAGGAGGGAAAGATTCCTGCAGAGGGAGGTGGCATTGAACTACTTATGGTTCCTGCCCAATACTCTTCAGAGAGAGATGTATCCCTTAGTATAATATTTCCATCAGTGAATGCAGTATTCCAGCTCATCCTTTGCCTTTTTAAAACTCAAGTTAGCAAGTAATAACCTGCTTCTTATACAGGCAATAACCTGATCTCAGATTAAGGCAGTGTATGTTAGGGCTGGATTCAGCCACACCGTACCTGCCAGGGTGCCCATAGAGCCATGCTCCTCGCATGCCAGGATGAAGTGGCTGAGGATGCCTGGGGCAGACAGGGAGTCTAGACTCTCCTGCCCTAGGGTATGTGATATCCTGCCAAGGCCATGCTGAGACTGTTTAATCCTATTAAAGCATAAGCTGGAAGTACACGATACTCATTAAAAGAAAATAGCTTGCTTTGTTCCCGAGATCTAAACCCCACAGCAGCAGACACTGTGGGATAACCCACCATTATTGATCTCTGCAGGCAGGGCTTGCCATTGGCTTGCCATTCCCAGCACCACTGCCTGAAGAAATCCCACAGCCCTGCTCTTTGCTCACATATGGAGACATAGGTTTAGGATCCCTTCTCAGGACAAGTGCCAGAGCTAGAGCACACGTATTTCCAAAGGGAATTTGCAAATACAAGGGCCCAGCTAGTCCTCCAGCTGGTGCTTTACAGGCACACAGAGTCCATACAGGGCCACAGCCAGTTGTCACTGTCCCCACACTGGCCTTCTCACTGTTAAAGTACCGAGCAGACAAAACCAGGCACGTCTTCTATCCCCCTCACTGGGTGTGTTGCCAAGTCTCTCACTGTTGCTGCTGACTTTGCATGCACAGTTACAGAACGCTAGAAACAGAGTGCACAGAAGCCTTCAGGCTAGGAAAGAAGAAAAAAATATTAGCTGGTTGTGTAAGTCAATAAGTAAATCTGTTCAGGAATAGTAATCATTTATCAAAAGGTGGAGAAAAAGATCGAGAAAAGATAGGCTGTGAAAACTCATCCAGATCTCTTAATGTGTGGAAGGGGCAGGAATTCTATGGCATGTGGAGCTTGTCTGCAACATCCAACTTAAGCATGGGATTCAAGACTTCCAATGGTTTTAGCTGTTAAACTTAGTAATATCTGAAACATGAAGAAATTTTCCCCTTCCAAAACTGTTTATTTTTAAGATACTTGTGCTGCAGTACAGCACACATTGTTGGTTAGGAACCACACTACTAAGGAAGTGATGAAATTATCATTGTTACTTTTGTTCATTCCACCCATAATGAGTTGAAGCAAATCATGCCATTCAGAAAGACAGAGCTGTTTGTATCCAAGTAATCACTGCTGGCACTGCAGAGCTTGATGCAGGTGCGTGCCCAAGGACACATTTCCCTGAAGCTCACAAAAGGACCAGGAAGGAAAGGGCCAACCCTCCTGAAGCAATAACGCATCTGAACCTATAGAAATCAACACACTTGTCTGACTATGTTCCCCAGAGAAGCTTTGTGGGGGTGTCCAGATACTTGTCTGCTTTGTGGCTACATGGAGCTGGGCAACGAAAACCCCTCAAAAACAAATAGGAAGAGAATCAGTAAGACAACAGCAGCAAGAGGAAGACAGACATGTGCATGTCACCAAGAATTAAATAGTTGTCATTCCTTCATGCATATTTCCTGTCTTGTGGATCTGCATCCCCAAGTACCAGAGCATCACCTCCCTGTCTTCTGATAACAGAAAGCGTGCCCCTCAGTAGTGACCATAAAACCTGTTATTTAAAGGGACTATCACCTGATCCTGCCTCCCTGTCCCCTCAATCAACTGAGCTGTCATTCTTCCCTCCCCCTTGATGTAACCTCCCTTTAGATCTTCACTAAAACTATTAATTCACTGTGCTGCTGAAGAATCACCATGGATCTTTCCATAGTCTCTGCATCCACTTAACAGCTTACACAAAGCAGAAGTCCCCCATTCTCTCTACACAGGAATGTCTTTTTAAGAAAGTGATGTTGTCTAAAACAAAACATGAATTCTTTTTTACCACAACAAAAAAAATTACACAACACTGCCTTCACATAGCCAACTGCAAATGTTTTTTTTTCAGAACCCATGCAGTCAGTTATTTCTTAAGAAGGTGCTTTATATGCTCTCGAAGGCAGTATTCATACTATCCCACATATTCTTGCTGTTGCTATGGAAATCATTCCTCCGTAAGCTGATGTGCAAATGCAGGTCTCATTGCTGAGTAGAGAGGCTAAAGGTGTGCATGAGTCAAACTATTTGTTGTGCATTATTCCTCTGCAGCCTCACTGCTGCTGGGGAACAGGGGAAGGAACGATTAACGTCTGCACTGAGAGTGCCTGTAACAAGGAGCTGTGGAGAGAGTTAGCAGGGTGTTAGCAATGCTAGAGAGTCATAGGAAAGCTCTGGCTGTTACCTGCAACCAAACACAATTTAGTCATCCAGCTCACCTGCTCTGGGTGCTACAGAAGTGACAGGATTCAGGCACGAGAGATACAAAACATCATTCATGGTGTTTTCAAACATTTCAGGGGGAAAGTAAGTCACGATGCATCATCATGGATACAAGGTAGGCAATACCCTTTCACATCTATAAGCCTGAAATTACTCAGAAAAGTGAATGATAAAATTAGGTTTCTGACAAGGACCTGCTGGTGGCTACAGAGAGGCAGAGACTTAAAAGCTGCTGGAGATCCCTCTAACTCTGGTGAAGCAGCAAGACCAAAGGAGAAAACCTACAAAAATCAAGCTTCTTTGCATATGCTGTTTGGCAACTCAACTAAACATGGTTTTCACACTGCTTAATACCTATGAATAAGCATTAAGGTGAATATTGGAGTACTCTCAGTCAAAACACAGCTTGATGCCAGCAGGCACTTTTCAATAACAACCACTGCCCTTTCACAATGCACCAGAAACACAGGAACCTGCTGCCTTCAGGACTCAGCAACCCTTTACCGTGAGTTGAGATGAACCCCTTGGAGCAGAGGCCATGTGTGGCAGCTGCTGAGCTCCTCTGTGCCCCACTCCAGCCAAACACAGGTACTTCTCTGCATATGGGAGGCTGTGTGAACATTTCAACACAAAACATCCCACACCCATTTCTTTCCATCTCCCCTGGAATACTTGGCAGTAATTTTCATAAATATATTGAAATAAGTAGTATGTCTCAAGGTAGTCCCCATGCCTTGGTAGTTTCTTAGTTCATCCCTTCTGCAGCCTGTGGGTGGGAACTGGGATGAAAGAGGGAACAAGGGGTGTAGTGAACTCAGATTTATAGTAGGTTTTTAAGGGAGAATAGGGTTTTTCTATTTTTTGCAAGTGTTAGAGTGACCATCTGAACATTCAAGATTTTTTTTCTTCAAACAAGGACATAGAAGGCTGTAGCAGAGAAACGCAGATTCATCAAAAAAGCAAACATGGGCTTCTTTTTTTCTACTTCATCTCACTGAAAAAACTGCTCCTGCAGAAGACTGACAAGCGGTCTAGCACACAAACTGAAGGTTTCTAGTCACATCTTATTTCCTTTCTTACTGCTCTACAAGAAACAGGTGTTCTACCAATCCTCTCCTCTGAATCATCTTCTGCCGTAGACATTAAGGAACTCTTAGAAGCAAGGCAAGAAACTTAGAGTTACAGAGTCATAGAAAGTTTGTGAAGTTTTTATACCACTTTTTCCTTCTGTTTTGGTCAGTCACCCTGGGGAAAGGCAGCTAATTAAAGAACAGATTCCAAACACACAAACAGAAGTCTGAACTTCTGCAAAATATCTCAGATTGCAAAGACAATAATCACAAAACGCAACTCCTTTGAGGCACCATTACATATGACAATTAAACACAAACACAGTAAACAGGCTACAGCATATTACTGTAAAGAAAGCAAGCAGATCTCCCTCAACTGTAACCCAAAACATAGGCAGCACTTACTTCAATTCAGGGCTAGAAAGGAGTCTGTTATCACCTAAAGCTGCTGCACTCCTGCTTGCTTTCCCACGTGGAGGTGGTCTGGTCTGCTCTCCTCTCCTCTCTTATGAGCTACCTGGAGGGGGTCAGCTGCTCCGTGGTCCTTAGGAGAAACACCTGCTAGTTCAGCATAGCTTGCTAGCAGAGTGCAGGGGTGGCTAGCATTTAAAACAAAAGAAGAATTAGTTAACGATTCTTTATAAATATTGTTGGTTTTAATTATTCATGAGCTATAATGGGCATTTTTGTGGTTAAAAATAACTTACTCAATAAATACCTCCTAGTATTCTAGTAAGCTGTTATACCATCTATTGAAAATGCAACAATAAGCAAATAAAAGTGTTTCTAGTTGCTTTAAGAAGATATGGTATGAATGTGAATAAATTACATTAAATCATACTATCATAGAGAAGTATCTTGTGATTTATAAATTCCTACCTTATGTAAATTAGTGCCACAGAATTCTGCAGCCCCATGGATAGCTGTCCTTTGTGTTGTGGTACGAATAACAAACTATGCCTCAAAAGCTTCCTAATGTGTGGGTGGGAGTTGGAGAATACAAATGACATAAGAAACTAGAGGGGTTTATTTCAAGAACAGCTTAGTATGTTAGAATATAGTATCAGAGATTAGAGGTTATGGATTAGAGATTCAATGTCTTGTTAGAAAGGGTGTAAAAGAAACACTGAAAGAATAGTAGAGATATGGCAAAGAGCAATGTACACATGTGCACTTAACATAATTAATCGCCATTCCTGTTATTTTTAGTATAATGGCATTCACAATGAATCATAGCGTGAGTGCAAATTTAAGAAATGTGATTGTGAATGGATTTGGTACAATCTGTTTATGACACTCATAAGTGCAGACACAACGCCACCGTCAGAGGGATTAGGAAGGATTCTTTTCATGTACATCACAGCCAAAACCTATAAATTTAAATTCTGAACAAGTTCTTAAATTTGCTAATCATTAGGGCTATTTTTTTTCCTTTTCAGGTGCCTCATTTCATGTAAACTGATTGTGTCTTGGCATCCAGTTCAGGGGTTGAGTTTGAGCCGAAATACTTCTTAAAATATTTGATACTCTTCTGTAACAGGAGTAAGTGAATTTAGAAATACAGATCAATCAAATGATAGACTGAATTCAATAGTTTTCTAGGATAATTTTCTTCAACAACAGAACTAAAACTCAAGTCACACCAGAGACAACATTCTTGCAAATGTTAAGAAAACTTATGTTTTCAGGGATTTCTTCATTATAAAGTGAAAGATTAAATTAGTACATGTCAAGAGACAGGATGCACATCAGAGAAAGGGGAAGAGGCATTACTGACTCAAGTTCTGCTAACTTTTAGTTTTCCCCTGGGGCAGACACTACTTTTCTGCTTTGCATGAGGAAAAGTTACTGAAAAAGGACTATGCTATGGAAAAATTACTGAAAAAGGACTTCTACCTCTCATCTCTCCATAGCAATTGCACCTTAATTTATGTGTGTGATGACAACAGGGGACACAAAATACACATTTCAGTGCCAAATCCTAGAATTAAACTGCAGGGAAAAAGGAGGGCTTGTCAGCATTTGAGAAGCAGTATCCTTTCCATCACACTCCGTATGAAGTACACCCTAAGATATCAAAAGCTCTCAGCTCTGATTAACTCCCACAGGAGTTTAGTGACTCAGCACCAGGCAAGTGATCTCAGCACATTTCAGGATGAGGCCATTTCCCTACTTGATAGCAAATATTGCAGTGGTTCCTTAAACTGAGTCTATACACATAAATATGCTCTAGTAAATCTCACCGTTAGTGCATCAGCCCAAAATTGGTTCTCTCTTGGCTGAACATTATGCAACTTGGCTTCACTTGACCAGCAACACACCCAGAAGGTCAGATATAGGGGAGATATTTTCATCTGAGTAGACTGTTAGTGAAACCAAAGGCTATCCATCTTTCCCTGCCACTCCCCTTTGTTGCTGGATTTATTTTCTGACAACATTTGTCCTGTAAACAAGAAAGAACTCATGTGCTTGTTTTTGTAATTTTAAAAATAATCCCAGAACCTGTTAAAGGTTGATAGTGTCTAATGCAATGTGTTCTGTCCTTCCACAGGAGAGGAACTGGGCTCTAGTGTTTTTTTCTCTCACAAAGCAAAGAAAGCAAGTGATGTTTCCTTCTCTTCTGGCTGCGCTTTTGGCCTTGATTTCAAATATCTGTCCATCAAATCTAGATTTAGAGCTGGAAAAAGACAGATGATCACACATTATTATCAGATGAACCAATTCTACTGACACTTGGGGTGGCAATATGCAACCTACTTCAAGAGGAAACTTCTGGTTATTTGGCTGTTGAACACAGCCAAGTTGTTGTTGTGCACACAATAGAACTGTTCCGAATATTTTCACTAAGTCCAGCATATCCAGGATGTGTCTGGACATGATACGTGATCAGATCAACTGTGCCACCCCCTTGTGTCTGGACTGGAGTGCCCTAAAGGCACTGGAACCTAAAAAGGGCTGGTGCAGTTTGTGTCCCTAACAGCTCCCATGTGTGAGATGCATTGCATTGTTGGTCACTGGCCTGCACTGCACCCCTACACAGTATAGTAGTTTCTCTGTGTGCTTTACAGCTCCTCAGGCTGTTTGTGGCATCTCATTGTATGTTAACAAAAAGCAGATTTTCATAAGATTGCAGAATTCTGTGAGTTGGAAAATTGATTGATTAATGGAAATATTATTTCAGGTTAGTTCTACAGTGTAAATCGGTAGAAAGGCATGTTCCAGAAGATTGACTCAGGATTACTTGAAGAAAGGAAGTGCAGAGTAATCCAGTGGAAACATCACGTTGGTCGGTAGCAGCTCAGCTCACTCCATTCATCAACAGAATAAATCCTCCATGTGTTTTCTTCTGATGATACCAGACATCAGCACAAAGGGCCCACTGCCTTTGGAAGCACAAACTTCCAAGTGCTGTGGAACAGGATGCGCATGTCCCTTGTCCTGCTGTAACCTGGAATTAAATCTGATTTAAATGCAATTCATAGACAGGGCTACTACAGTTACACTTTCTCTCTTGCAGTGAGACACAGTGGCAGCTACTCAGTCCTGGTATATCTATAGTGGTAGAAAACAGTAACTTGATACAAAGAAGGCATCAGCAGCAGTCAGAACTCACTGCTCAGTGACAGTGGTTTGTGGTCTAGGAGTACAGCTCCAGATGATGTTAGGATGACAGCTCAGTATCCCAGCCACAGTGGAGAATACACAATTGTCCCCATATGACATGAAAGGTGACACTGTCCACAACACACAGTTTTAGCCATTAGACATTTGTCATGAATATCTAACAGCTGCAGCTGGGAATAATTTCTAGTGCGAAGGTCTTGTGTTCCCTGAGCAGACAGAGTAGACGGGGGAGTCAGCAGCTGCTGCAGTTATTAGTCAGCCAAAACTCTGCAAGCTTCTGACCCCACATGTTTTCCCTGGATTTAGTGGCTCCACGAACCTGCAGCTGCAGAGGCTGTGGAGGCGGTGTTGCACTTGCTCTGATCAAGAAGTGTGTTGCAGCTCCATGTTCAGCTCCTCGGAGTAGCTGAGTTTGTCCACTTCTGACTGATCCTTCTAACAGTTACTTCACTCCTCTTTCTCACTCACAACTATTACGAGTAATAAATACCTCCTGTCATTTTTAAAAAGATACTATTAGCAGCTATTCCCTTTTATCCCTCATGCTCAAGCCATCTTAATGAGGTAGGAAGTATGCTAAGCTCACAGAGTCTACTGCACTAGTTCAGCCTAGCAAAAATCTCACAGATAAATGTCCTTGCAAGCTGGGAAGAGATGATTGTGGAGACTAAGCTATGTTTAGAACAAACAGCACTTAGTGAATTTTTCAGATAAGTTTCCTTTTCTCTCCTGTGAGCAGAACTGGTATTACTAACTTGTTCCTGGGAAATCTTGTGGTTGCATTTTTGTGTTTAGTTGACTTAGAAAAATATCCTGAGAGGTGAAAAGCCTTGACACAAAGACAAGTTGTGCACTTCAACACGGTGATGTTTGATTGCATCTAGGGATGCTTTCATATGTATGCTCTGCTTCATGTGACAGTTCTTTATGAACCATCTCACTGGCTGACAGGACACAGACGGCAGGACAAAAGTGAGATAAATTTGCTATGTGCTGTAATGGGTGTAATGACTAGTTTTCATCTTAAGTGAACTGAGGCAACCAGTGTCAAGTCCAGAATAACTGTGGCACAACGTTCTGAGAAGATGCTGAAGATAGCACCTATTTCATTATCACTGGGTTTTCAAAAGGTGATGTAGACTAATTTATGATTTTGGATTTCTGCTTTTAACTGATGACGCTCTTACAATGTAATGGAGTAGCTCAAGGGTTTCTTCTGTTAGCATCATCTCTGTTTTGGACATATTGGGAAGTTTCATACTTGTCTGTGGCATCTCAGGAGATGATGGATTTTAGGAATAGACTTCAACTCATATAAGTTATGAACTGAATACTACCTGGAAAAAGAAATAGATATAATATCCTGAAATGCATAGGGAAAATTTACCATTTCATCCCGAAACCTTTGAATTATTTGCTTGAATGAAATGCTGGAATTACAAAAATTTAAAATCTGTTCAGTTTTGTATTTGTAGGCTTATACTTTAAAAAAATCTATAGGCACCACATGGACTGACTCCACCTGGCTGTAACTTTGTAATGAACATGGAGGAACTCTCAGACCAAGAGTCTGCAAGTTACCTGATTCTGTTTCTGAGTTTGTATCAAATTCCCTTGTGATTTCTGATGGCTAAGTAATTGCTACAGTCCACTGTGCTTGGTTTTATTTTCAGTAAGAAATGGGTACTGTAGTCTCTGAGTGTATTAGATACCATTTTTAGAAGTGTACACTTCACTGGAGTACTTCTGTGCCAAGTCAGTGATTTTGGGACAGTTCATAAATGCAAAATGTCTTTTGTGTGTAAGGAAGAGCAGCACCCCACTGCAAGTAGAAAACAACTATGGGGTTGCTTCAAAACTAGAAAGGCCAGTTACCTTGGCATTTACAGGTGACAAGAGTTTGCAACATTTTACAGGTTTGAAACTTTCCATTTTAGTCTTTCTTTAAATAAAAATGTCATAAAGATGTCAGTGAAACTCTATCACTCTGTGAAAGCTGCTACATGTCCCTGCCATTATTCTTAGACAACTACCAAGAAAATGTTTGTCTTTTTTTTCCCACATTCTAAAGGCTCCATTAATATATAGATAACTGAGATCTTCCTGAGTAGTAAATAATCATATTAATTAATGATCATGTGAAACAAAATACAAAGAAAACATACACTCCAAAGGACTATTTATGTGCATGTTAGTGCCAGTAACTCCAATGGAGACAAGTGGGAGATGCACATACAAACAAAAGGGAGAATACGTTCACCACAATGGATGGAAAAAGGCCAGCCTGGAAGAGAGTGGAATGCATAGAGGGATTTTAAGCAGGATTACAGATGCCTGTGGCAACTCATGACAATAAATTATAGTAAGATCAAAGAAAAACAGAATGCTTTGATAAGAGATTAACAAGTGCGCTTCTCAAATGTACAGTTGTAACTAAAAGCAAATAAAATTACATTTTAATCCCATATTCAAGGTATTACTTTTTTCCCCCTAGTTTTATTTATGAATGACTTCTGGCACCTGGGGGTAAAGACAGCTTCTTCAATGTCTTCATAGAGCCAGCCACCAAATAAACATGCACTCGTTATTTTCGTGTACGTATCAGGAGTTCTGATACAGGACATGGGCTTTGGGTGCAGGTGGTGTAAATTTCAGAAAGAATAGGTGACATGCTTAAGCTAAAAGGTAAAGAGAATCCAGACAGCAAGGCTGCTTTTCTTGGATTGATAGCTAAGTACTTACCAACTCGTAATAAAGATAAAAGCAAAATTGGATTTGCTTTCATCTATTTTCTAAAATCATTTCTTGCCCTAGAACATAATGAACACGTGCACTATTGCTTATGCAGCACAGTAAAAAAAAGTAGTTCTTTGAAAAATCAATGGAAAATTAAGCAGTAAACTCATAAGTTACTACAAATGTGATTATACTTTCATGATCTTATACAAAATGTAAAAAAAAAAAGCCCTTTTTTTTTTGTTAATTTACAGCTAGCATGGGAAGATGTATTATGACTGTTCCCCTTCAGCATCAGAAGAGCAGGGACCCCAAAATGCATTCTGCAGTGACTCTGAGATCGCAGAAGTATTTGCAGGTGCTTGATGCTCAGTTCAAAACAAAAAGGGTAGGCCTTCAAATCTGAGCATTTTAATGCTGCAGTTGTCTAGAAATTCCGTCTTTGGAAAAATCACTTTCACGTGACTCTTCCTCATTTCTGAAAAAAATATTCAGACAGTTAAATCTCATATCCATCAAAAAAAGGAACCTAGGTGTTTGTTTTTACATTTCTTCACCATGAAATTTAGTGTTTCATTTGTATTAATGCTGTCCTGTATCTTCATCCTCGATACACCAGCAGGAGGAAGAAGTATCTTCCCGGTCTTTCTGTCATGTTATAGTGGGAACAGCCTGCCTCTACACTGGCTTTGCCACACAGATGGTCTAAAAAAGACATGCAAAAAGAAGCAGAGCTCATAGAAAATTTCTTACAGGATATGTGAGTTAGATATGGGCAGAGCTTCAGGAAGAACTGACTGGTCCTAGTCACAGCCTAGTCACCTTCTTAGCTCCCTAATTTGGATAATAACAGACTTTTGGGGAAACGGCCTACCCCATGGTCTCCTTATCCAGCTGACTGTGGTGTGAAGATGCCTCGACTGAGACAAAATAGCAACGGGGGAAATTTCTGGTATTTTCCCTGTGAAATAACAACTTACTAAAAATAGTGTCTGCAGATTGCAGACCCGGAGAAACCAACTTAGATAATTCACTCCTCCTTCCTCCTTTTGCATACGCTCCCTACACTTTCTCCTGAAATGAAACAGAATACAGAAATCCCATGTCAAAGGGTTGCAACAGACTCCTGTAAAACTTCTGTGTTACAGAAGGGCACAGGATTTTTCTCCAAGTTCATCATCTGACATAAATTTGCCTCTGATTATGAAACTTTAGAGGACAAGGTACATTTGGGGTTTTTTGCCTGCTTTCTTTTTTTTTTTCTTGGTTGGTTTTTAATTACTCCCTTCTCTAAAATTAAACTCAAATTGCATTTTTAGTATATGCCGTGTACCTATAACAAATTGACAAATAAAGGGCAAATTGACTTTTGTATCTGTGTTTGCAGTCACAGAAATACTTACCCTCTAGCCTCAAGAGGATGACCAACATAATATGATGTAATGTAATTTCAAAGTTGCATCAATGCTTTTCCACCCTCACTGGTATTATCTCATTCAAAGGAGATATTTGTTAAAAATAGCTTGGATACAAATCCAATAATACCTCACTGACAATGAAAGCTCATGGAAGGGGAGAAAAAGCTTTTCAGCAATTTAATGTGAAGCAGGTTTACACATTTACATTTTAATTGCAATATGTTAAAAGCAAAAAAAAACCCCAAACAATAAACACTGTCCCCTAACCCCCAAACATAAAAGGGTTACTTTTTCCTGGTAATAGTGATTTTTAAAATCTCCTCAAGCTATTTCTAACATTATAGTGGGTATGACTTCTATAAATGAGAGAGAGGCTGCTCTGCCTGAGTGCATGTATTATAAGTGTTGTGACACACTACTGTTTTGCTAAGAGATTACAAAATCAATTCTTTATGAAAACATCATTATTCTTTAAAGCAAAAGCCACCCAATTCTTTCTCACTTTGGTTCCCTGAGCTCCCTTTTATTCGCAAGATGCAGGAACCTCCCTAAGGTAGAGCATCCTCATGGGTTGCATCCAAAGATCTCACAGGACAGCTTCAGTGTCAATAAAGCAGAGAAGCTCCTTTTTGTTATTCCTTAGCTCCCAAGATATTTTGATTGGCTGAAAGTGATGAAAGAGTAAATAACAGGGAGGCTGACCAGACTGGGTTCCCAGAAAACAGGGGGAAGAGTTAACCAAAGCTTTATCAAGAAAGAACCAGACACATTACATGCAACGGATGCTAATCCATGTGGTTGGATGCAAAGCAGATCTTTTCAAAAAAGTCTCTTTTCGCAGGATGAAAGGTCTGGTAGAGAGCACCATTCATGTTAATGCAGTTTACTTGGGTCTTGCCAAAGCATTTCATTTCATGGCATATGTTGGTATGATTAAAAAGCATGCATTGTATGGAATTAAAAGGATGTACTTTGGAAGAACTAAAAGCTGGCTCAGTGACAGATTGCAAAGTGGTGAGAGTAACGAGTGGAACTATTTCCAGCAGATTCCCACAAGGATCAGTTCCTGGTACAACATCGTTTAGTATGTTCATCACGTGTCCAAACAATGATGTAAAATCAGTCCCAAGCTGGTTGGGGGCTGGAGCACTTACTGTGTAAGAAAAGGCTGGGTGAGCTGGACTTGTTCAGCCTGGAGAAGACAAGGTTTTAGGGAAAACAAGAACAGCCTGTGAGGTTACAAAGAAAGCAGAGCCAGGGTTTTTACAGAGGTTTGAGGGAAGAGAATAAGAGACCATGAGCACAAATTGAAAGAGGGAAAGTTTCAGCTGCATATAAGGAAAAAGAAATCACTATGAGGTTACTCAGGCATTGAATCAGGATGGCCAGGGGGGATATGAAATCTCTTTCCTTGGAGGTTTTTAAGAACTGACTAGATGAAGCCTGGAACATCCTTACTGAATTAAATTTTCACTTTGTTTTGAGCAGAAACTTGGACTAGATGACCTCCCACGGTCTCCCCTTGTGAGGAATGTAATTGGGTTGATTCTGCCTGGAGAGCGATTTGGGAATCCTATTGGATAACTACTTCAACATGTGCTGTAAAGTAAGGCTAGAGGGAAAAGCAATGGCTGGAGGTTATTTGGTCACTGCTGTTAAGCAGCCCCCCACAAAACCTACTACCTTTGCAGAGCGGAATTCCTAAAATAGAAGCAGCAGGAAGTGAACATCACTCCCTCTGGTACAGCCTGTGAAGTCTTGCACTGCTGCCCAGCGGAGCTCTCCTACATCTCCCAAGCTGCTACTTTTGCTGTGTAAGTGGAAAGAAGGACAGCTGGGAGCTAGATCTGTTCCTGGGCATGCTATGAAGCATTTCAGAGAGAGGTTTGTATCACCAAAAACTATAGAAGAGCACAACGGGGGGGAGAGGGAATACTTAAAAGCTTTCAGGCAAAGCTATAGCAAGATTCAAAAACTGGAGGCTTTAAGTTAGACAATATGAAATTCTAAATAAAAATAAAGTTAAAACATGCCACAGCTTCTCTAGAGTGAAGTTGAATTCTCCCTTGTTGCCAGTCAAAAGTACTGCCCATACTTTACTGCAGAGCAGGTGGTCAGTGTAGATGTCTGTTGGATCATGACTCAAGTGACCAGGATTTGCACGCAGGCTCTCACTGTTCTCTGCTTTAAACACTTTTCCCTTCCTGCCTGACTTGGAGCTGTTCTGGAGTATTTATGAATGGCAGAAACCTTTTAGACAAGTCCACATTGATACAGAAAAGCCTTTTTGCAGCAGCTGAAGGAATAGTATACATTGTTGACCACACATAAATGTAGTCAGAGGTTACATGAACAGCATCAGCACAGGTGTGCTGGAGCAGTGGGACCCTGACCTATATTGCTGACTAGGAAGGCAAGAAGCGTATAGATAAACTCATTTGACCACACATAACAACCCTCCGGGTGTGTTTTGCTGCACTTGCTTGTTAGCTGAGATCCATTAAGATGAATTATCCAGATTTGCATGTTGTAAAAATGCCATTATGATAAAGCTCACAGCCTCAGATAAATTCAAATACCTTGTTTTTAAATAGAAATCACAGTTGTATTTTTATCTATTATGTGAAGTCCCCAACTCTGATGTCATTTGAGGAGGGTTTTTTTTAAGGTATATCTTAAGTGATGCAACTATTGACTCATTGCTGGTTTGGGTTTTGACACCAGAGGACTGTGTTGGCCAGACCAGCAACCTCCTAGATTATAACTCCTTTGTTTCTTTAATAAGAACTGATCTGAAAAAAATGGAACTGTAATCTAATTTTTTAATTTAATAATTTCTTACATTCTAATTTTGTACTGAGGACTAACTTTCTATTCCTAGGTGAAATAGTTTTGTGGGTATTTTTTCCCATATGAAAACAATGTGCTTCTCTTTAGCAGTTTCATACACAAAAATACACATTGATAAGAAGTCTCTAAACAGATGACATTGCAATCACCTGACCACTCTAGAAAAAGTAGGCAGAAATATATATCACTGTGTTGAAAAAGTTGGAACATGAGCAGTATAATTTTTATATTATAGTTGACTAATTCCCAAACTGCTTTATGTCAAAAGTATTAAAGATTAATAAAAGTGTTTCCTGCCTTTTATGGAAAACCAACATCTAAAAAGAAAGAGGAGGAAACAAATGCAGTTCTTGCTATATACAATTCTATACTGCTCTGTTGTATGTGGATATATGTAAAGCATGCTGGATGCTCACACACACTGCAAAATAAACAAGCCATTACACACCAACACATCACTAATCCAAGAGGAGTAAGCTATAGGTCACTATTTCTTCTGTGTATTGAGGTTATGAATTTATCTTTGGCTGCAAACATGTGGAACATAATCTGCTGGATCAATAACCTCTTAGGTGCATAACCCCTCCCCAGCAACTGATTTTTTCATACCTTTACTTATTCAGCAGTAGGAAAAGGACAACAGACAGCCAGGCACAATGGCATCCAAAGGGCAGCATCTTCAGATGCATGGACAGAGCCAAGGGCAGAGTGCTGGAAAATGTAAGATAGACGAGTACAGCAGTGACGGCATTGAAAACAGGATGGTTGTACACTTGACAGGAGGTGGCAATATCATCTGTATCACACATGATGCTTTCACTCTACCATTAATCTCTTAAAAAATTGAATTACAAACATTCTTTACACTAGTCAGAAAGTTTCTGTTTTGATAGCAAGGAACAGGGTGTGCCATAGTTTTCCGTCTGTCATGCTGAGCCTACCGTCCTTTTGTGTTTTCTCTGTGGAGGATTTTTGTGACAATATCCAGTTGCCTTACACCTTGCTGATCATTGCTCTGCCCTTATCCTTCAGTGGAGTGGCAAAAGTTTTTCAGATTCCCGTCACACATCGCCCACTGACCATCTGCTATTACCACTGTAACGAGAAATCACTTGGTGAAAGGTGATTAAGTGGTTACAATCCAGGACAAGGTTAGAAGCTCATTATGCTACTTCCCCTCCAATATTAAGCAATAGTGATAAGCCAAGAGTCTTAGCTGATATGAATCAGTGCATTTCTGCTATTTCAATACTGTTGCCTTGGTTTACATGACATTTAGCTTAAAAGCATTTACCATCAGGTTTATTTAGATCCCAGCCTTTGGTTCAAGTGGGTTTCTGTGTGCCACCATTTTAAAACAGAAACTTGGGATAATCAAGGAATATTCCTTTCTATTCTGTATTATTGTTTTAGTCATCATGGACAGAATGCTTTAAAGATAAATAAGCTGTGGGGTCTTGGTAGCACTCATGATGCAAGAATTTGGTTTCTGTTTCCCCCTCAGAGCACTGAGGTTTCCTGTAAAGCTACTCTCACTCTGGATTTATGTACCATTTGCAGAGGAAGCTCTATCCGCTTAAAGCTTCCAGTTAAGCCTTTGCTGAGTCAGTTTTATAGTCAGTTTTATATATCAGGTTGTTAAAAAAAAAAAAAGGGAAAGCAAAATGAGGGAAAAGTGAGCTTCAAATAAGTCCAGAGGAAGTTCATAGCTCCTTAAATAGTTTTTGTTCTTAAAGCAAGCATTTCTCTTTCCACATTAGGTCTCTGCTGTGATCTGCTTCTGCTAAACCAGAAGCACTCTGTGCAGCCATCTTTTAGGGTTGTGGATTTCAAGACAATCTCCCAAATAAGATTCACAGAACAGAACAGAGTGGGGTAAGCTGTTGCAGCACCTTTGTAAACTAGAAAAAGCCACACGGAGCTGAAAAATTGGTGTGAAAAAAAAGTCTGGCAGTGTGATTCAGGACATACCACTTGAGGGGAATGATACTGTTGCTGTACTTAGGTTTGGAAAAAAATGTCCTGAAAGGTTCTCTTGCTAGCACATACTCTATTTTAGTTCTGGGACTCATCCTCTAATGTCATATATATTCTGAGTGGTAAAGGAACCACCTGATGTTCAGCTTCATTTCAGGGAAAGGGAGGGCATAGGTATGATGGGCACTAGAAGACAAGTTTGGATGTACTCAGATTACTGGGGGATAGTTCAAAGGAGAGACACCTTGAAAGGTCAGTGTCAGGAATGCAGCATGCTAATGATGCTAATGATACAAACAACATGTGGGATAGTTATGTCTTGATTTGGTAAAGAACTTACGTACAAGTCGTACTTGGAGCACCTGAGCAGCTGTATTCATTTCAGCCAGGTGACCCACATGCCTGCAGCCAACCTTACACCTCATCAGACAGGAGCTCCAAGCATTACACAATTACAGAACTGACTCTTCTTGGCATTTATCCACACTCTTTGAATGCAAAGATTAGTGCATCTTCCTCTTACAAAACTGCCTTCTGCTGGTGGTCATTCTTCAAGCTACTCTGATTCGTGGCAAAAGAAAAGCTTTCCCAAAGGATTCAACAGCTCTTTTCCCCCAAAACACACACATCATCTGTGTGTATTTGTCTGTATCCTATCTTATTGTCAAAAATGAACAAATCACTTCTGTGCCCCTATTCTCTCATATCTAAAAGGAAAATATTGCCAGTATTAAGTTTTCTTTTGTTTTCCTTTTTTTTTTTTTTTGCATAATAGGACATAATTCATTATTTCGCTTATGACCATTGATGGACAAAGTTCCAGAAAAACGCAAATCTTGCTGTTTTGAGATCTTACACTGATTGTAACTTATCACATCATAGGCCCTTTTAGCACCAGAGACATCATTCTGGCTTAGTAATCCCTCAGAGAATTCCTTCCAACAAATATAGAAGACTGTCATCATGATGAGAAAAAGCCTTTCCCCTAAAACTGTTTATCATCCAAGAATAAATAGCAATGAAAAAAAATGGGTTGCCGAGACTTTAGAGGTAATAATCAATTTATCAGGAAGATATTGCTACAAGCATTGTACATAAGCCACTTACCCTTTCCAGTGTCTTACAGTGATCTGAATGTCAATTAAGAAAAAAAAAGAAGATGAAGTTGTAATGCTGTATCAACAGGCAGCTGTCCTAGTGGGCACTGGGAACACAGAATGACTCGCATTGCTGAGCAGTGCAGTCATTGCCAAAGAATGATGAGCTCACATTTCATTCCGATTCACATACCCGGTGTGGTCAGTCTGAGGCTCACCCCTCCTCGCCCAACTGACGCCCCCCTCCCTCCCTGCCTCGACACCAGATCTGGCTCGTTAACATGTCTGGAATGAGCCTGAGCCTACCTCTCAGCTGGCAAGCACAAGGGGCATACTTGGATTCCCAGGTTGGAAGATTATCTCATTCAAGCACAGTTCTCCCAAAGATATATAAGCAAAGTGAGTGTGGTGGTCCCTGCAGAGCTGGTCTGAGCCCTTGGAGTTTCAGCCATACAGGCTGTACAGGAGTACAACCTCCAAACACCAGCAAATATGACGATGATGATGAAAGTAGAAGAGCTGGTAGGTACAACCTTCCTTCATTTACTCACAATTACTTTTCTTTCAAGGCTGTCATTACACCAGGCAGACAAAGATGACCTTACTGGATCACTGATTTAGCAGGTTACCAGCACTGCTGTGCTCTAGGTGCAAACCCTTATATATTTTTTGTTATCCTGTTATATTTTCATTTTAAACTTTCTTTGGGAAGTGGGCTCACCACAGATACAGCTACGTAGCTGTTTGGATTTTGCATCAGAGCACAGTTCACCAGGAAGAAGAGACTGACCAGATTTAGCTTGTTTATTTGCCTTTGTCCTTGATTTTAATTTTTACTTTTTTAGAAGCTAGGAATTTTATGATCACTTTAAGTAATTCCAATCTAATAAGGCACTGAGAGAAGGCATTAATGCAGAGAAACTAAAGTATTTTATAATACTAAACAAACAGTTTAGTAATAGTATTGTTTTCTAATAATATAATATACTAACAGTTCCTACAACCACTGCTGTTCATGATGTAGACGAGCCTTTGAAAAATAATGTCTAAACCAGACCACAAGTGATGGGACATGCCACTGCAGTGTTTAGACTAAGAATGTCTGATCTGTTCGAGAAACTGGGAAAACAGGGACGATACAGTAAAGCACTGCTTTTATTTTCCCAGATGACTATGTTAAGATATAACTGCCATACAGCCTAACTAGTTCATGCTGTCTTCAATTCTTCAATAAGTTATCTCTTTGTACATACTTAATTGGGCATCAGAAATATTTCTGAAAGCTATTGAAAGCTGTACTGCTGCACAGCACCACAAAGCTTCTGTGCGGGAACATCCTTTTCCCATTCTCTTATAAATGAGACTTTGGTACTCACAGTGACGGGTAAAACCAGACTTGAAATTATTCAACAACCTGATTTAACTGCATGGGATGTGTTTCAATAGAGCTGGAAGGTCCCAGTGGAGGAAGCCTCTCCTCCCACGCTACCTGCTCAGTTCCCGTACTCAACACTCACAGGGTGAGAGTGGCTGGTTGGGGTGGCTCTTTCCATCACAGCCTTTTAGGGCCTTCTGGTTAGTCTGACACAGGCTGGCAAGTGAACAAACAAGAAAACCCTGAACAAAAAGGATGCTCTTCCCAACCCTCTGGCTTTTGTCGATATAGCAGCACCTCAGCTGCAGCCAGGCAGGGAGTTAAACTGTGAGTTGGCCTCATGGATCTGGATCCAAGCCCTGAAGATGCCAAGGGTGGGTTGCTGTGTGGATGTGGGAAATCTGCCCTTGGGCGAGACTGGTGTAGCCATTTGCACACACAGCTAACCCAGGCACAGGTGGAATGATGTCTGCACTCAGTCCGTCCCGCACAGGACAGGAACAAGGTCCACCCTAGGGAATCCATCCCAGGTGATGACCACTGCAGTCATGACACTGCGGATTATATTATATCATGTTTGCATTTACAGGTGACTGGGAAGAAAGCGGATGATAAAGAGACTGGCAGCTTCCTCCCTGAGGACTTCAAAAATGGGGAGTATGAAGCTGCTGTGAGATTAGAGAAGCAGGATGACCTAAAGACAGTCTCTGAGCACTCACTGACCCGAGGTGATCTGGCTTACGAGAAGGAGAAAAACCTAGAAGCAGAGGTAGGCTCTTGGGTTTTCTGCTTGGATTTTTATCATCCTGTGTGCATTTCCTGCTGCAGTCCTTGAAGTTTTGCCTCTTTCTAAGTTAGAAATACATGCATGTGAGCTAGATAAACCCTTGGGAGATCTCCACCAAAGGAAGTTGGTCTAAAGTACACTGAATACCATGGAGATCTGCTGACTTCTGTAGCCAATGGCTGCAGGCAGAATTGCTTTGAGGCAGAACCCAAAACATCCCCTATAATGCCTGACTGAAACTGTAGGGGCTCCCTCTTGCCTAGAGTCACCTGGTGCCAGCTGTCAGTAAGGGGGGAGCAATCAGAGCCAGTTAGCCACCTTCAGCTTCCACATCTAATGACTGCTACCAAAAATAACTAACCCACAAAAGACACTGGCTTCAGTGCATTTCTGAAGCCAGAAGTCTTATTTACCATGAAAATGTTCTTTTTATGAAAACATGGCATTATGCTTTATGCTTACTAGCACATTTGGGAAGAACAATTACAAATTAAAGTGATACTGGTCTACAGAAAAATACCATTTTCTATTCCTGGAGCATGACAATTCTCCCCATATTCCTAAGAACTGATGCTTTTTTCCCCCAAAACACATCTTGAATTTTTTGGTGAATAAGGAACAAACTGGACTAAAAATTTAAAGTGATTTGGAAATGAAAAAGTTTACCTAGCAGAGGAAACAAGACTTTTTTCTGAAAAATGAAGAGTGGGAAACTGAGTCTCAGAAATATTAGAATAAACACTACTACTTAACCTTCAACAGAGACATCATTTCTTGCTATAGAGGCTTTTTGAGTTCCTCCAAAACTGGGTTCTAAGAACTTTCTGGGTCTCCAGTTGATCCACAGTCCACTCAGCATAATTATTTTCTCTAAGGTCAATGATCTACAGATGAAACCCTAAATGGAGAGAACAATAAAAAGAAAGGGTGGAAATAGCCTGAATAAGAATTCAGTTGACAAAACTGTATTCTATATGACAGGATATCATCAAGGTATTTACCCTTAATGACACCATGAATCTGTCATCTGTATTGACCCTGAGTTACCCCTTGTTTGTGAATTCCCCTTCTGAAGTCAAGGACACCTCATGGGATCTCAGTTCAGGCAACACATTTTCCCTTGATATTAGCAGTGCTCCATACTGACTTCATGCCTGGATGCTTTTTACAAGCAGGCTTGAAGAAATCTTAAACATTTATTGAACTGCCCATCAAGGACACTGAGGACATTCTTTGTAGCTTACCAAAATAAAACACTTGCTGACTGAAATGCTAAGATCAGTCTAAACCTTGTTCTTTACTTAAGGGTATGTTTTTAAGCAAAGAGAATTAAGTTCCAATAAATTAGGGGCTGCATCATAAAAGTGGTTGAAGAAAAAATGCTTGGTGGAAGTCAGCTGAAACTGCAGGAGTTTCCCAGCTCTGATAAGCTGCACATGAGATTTTTTAAATTTTTGTGCCAGAAGGGACTGCAGTGCTGCTCTGACTCCTGGCCTAAATTCACGCTCTCTAGCCCACAACATATGGCTGAAGTAGAAGCTAGGAAGAGGTCCAATGGAATATGAAAAACTATAGATGACAAAGAATTTCTCACACACTTAGTAACTTATTCCAATGGTCAATTAGCCCTATCTGCAAATAATAATATTAAAAAAAGACAGCTTATTTCAAAGTTCATACAGTCTTAATGGAATGCAGCTGAATGGTAACACACTGTCCTGCCACTTTGAAAAGGAAGAGGTGGTCACACTCAGCTCAACTTGTTGGCTTCCCTGATTTGTTTCAGTTTAAGAAAAAGAAATTAGAGGCAAGGACAAAACTTGAAAACTTGGAGGATCTTGAAAAAATTATTCAGCTGAAGAAGAAGAAAAAATGCAAGAAAGTGAAAGTCCCCATTTTAAAGGAACCTGAACCAGAAGTTGTTGTAAGTTACTTCAAAGTACCTTATTCTGGATAAAGCAGTAGTGGGTGTTTGTGCCACACACGTTTATGCCCTCTATATTCTTTCCATCAGACAGGACCTGTGGATATACCCATGTTCTTTAAAGCTGCGCTGGAGAATAAGTTGCCAGTAATTGAAAAATACCTGTCAGACAAAGGGGATCCAAATGTCTGTGATGAGGTACAATCTTCCTTCCTAATGCAAAGCCTGCTACAGAAGAGGGGTTATTACAGAACAGACATAACTTTTACCACAAAATTTTGTAGCTTCCACCCTTATGAGGAGGAAAAAGGGAGGGGGGGAGGAAATAAATGCTGGAAGTTTTGTAGATCAAGTTTTCTAGTGATTAACAGGCCACTGAGACCCTTCAAAGTCATATTACGTCAAAAGAGTCTTTATATTTAAAAGAAAGTGATTGGTGCCCAGGAAACCCTGATTTTCAGTAGTAGGTGATCTTCCAAAGCTACAGATGAGGAGATAAGAAATTTGTCTGCAGAAAGACAGAAATAAGTGATGCTGCCTGCCCTCACATTCCATAATGCATAAGCTGCATTGGCAAAATACAGCATAGCATGTTGGATGGGGAACTCAACAGGCATCATATTAAATTTGAATGCCATACTGCAGATACTTCTCACATCCTTTAAAATGCTGGGTAGGCAGCCCTCAGCTATCAGGTTGCTATTAATATTTAGCAGATTTCAGGTTTCAAAAGTATAAGCTGTTAAAAATGAATCAGCACAGAGTATGTATTTGCCATCATCCTAGGGAGAAGGGGAGAAAAGATTTGAAACATATGCTTGTGCGATACATAATGTCTGACTTTGCACTGTTTCAATTGCCAGTACAAACGCACTGCGTTGCACAGGGCATGCTCTGAAGGACATCTAGAGGTGGTGAAAAAGTTGGTGGAAGCTGGAGCCCGGCTTGAACAGAAAGACATGGTATGTACATCCTCTCACACCTTTCCAAAAACTGCTTGTTGTTTTATAAGTGCCAGGAGAAGCACTTATAGAAGTGCTTCTTACAGAGAAGGAGTATTAAAAGGCCTTACAATGTCTTGTAAGTTTATCCTTAAAATAACACTTTTGAGAAGAGGTTTCACTTTTGAGAAGGGGCTGTCTGCCTTGCTTTGCCAAAATGGTTGCTGGAAAACACAGGAAGCAGAGAAACACGCTGGCCAGTCGAGTGCCACAAACAGTAAAGCCTAACTTAGGGTAAGAGAGCTGAGGTCAGGCTACCACTTCAGCCTGCTAGCAGGTGCTGGAGATACCACTGTCCCACACATGGATCCAGGGCTCACTGCAATGTGCACATTCTCCACCAGGATTTCAAGGCAGGCTCGGGAGAGCCCCCTGCTCCTCTGGAATGCCAGCCACAAGGGTTCCTGAGTATAAACAGCTTCTGCAGCTGTTCTTTTGCTTCTCCACTCCTAGCTCTTTGTCCCTTTGCTGAACAGTTGGCACTGGCCAGCCTTGCTTCCCCAGCAGTGCTCATGTAGGCTGTGAGAAGCAGGAGGAACAACAGGAACAGTGGGACCGTCAAGGGACATTCCACTCCTTCCAGCAGAGCTCAAAGCAGAGAAATTGAATTTTGTAGAGGAAAAATTCACTTTGTGGATCTGGATAAGTTGTGGGGTTTTTGTCTGTTTTTTACAGAGAACCATTCTTTCCCTTGAGCTTAATTTTCTATACATTTTAGAACCCAAAAGGCATTGAATAAAAAACATTAACTAGTACATACCAGCCACATACCTGGTGAAAGACAATTTTTAAGCTCACAGAATAGACAAAACACATCCTCTCTCACAGCAGCATTGCCAAGATCTCTGTCTTTAGGAGCAACATGCATGAAGAGTGAGAAAATCACAATACTGCAGAAATTAGGGCAAAATAAGAAAAGCTGTTACTAGAAACAATTTGGTGATCACAGTGAAGTGCTTTAGGTTAAATTGCATAAAAATTATTTTTTATTTAGAAATTTGATCAAAATAGTTTAACTTTTTTAATATAATGATATATTAAAGTCCTTTTAATTTGTTTTCCTACTGCAGCTTCAATCTACAGCTCTGCACTGGGCATGCCGGGGAGGTAGTCTGGATGTTGTGAAATTCTTACTGGACAAAGGGATAAACATAAATGCAAGAGATAAGGTATGTGCTTGTGGGACTCTGCAGCTTTTTTAATTGGACATGAAAAGCTGATCCTTACTCCTAGTAGATAATTTTTGGCAGCTGTTTTTGAAGCAGCTTTTACCTGTTCCATGCCACTGACAGATTCCTCTCCTCCCCCCTCAGCTGCTCAGCACCCCTTTGCACGTGGCTGTGAGAACAGGGCGATACGACTGTGGGGAACATCTCATTGCCTGTGAAGCAGATCTCAACGCCAGGGACAGAGTAAGTACCAGCAACCTCTTACCTGTCAGCTACCAGGTGGCATCAAGCTGCTGACTGCCTTGATAGTTCCACTTGCCTGTAAAAATCCCTGACTGTGCAGCTGGGGCTGGACTGTGGTGCTGGACCGGCAGGACTGACGTTGTGGTCCATGTCTCGTGTCTCTAGGAAGGAGACACTCCAATGCACGACGCCGTGAGGCTGAACCGCTACAAAATGATCCGGCTTCTGATTCTGCACGGAGCAGATTTAACTCTAAAGAACTGCGTAAGTAATAGCACAAAAATGAAGCAATTCAAAATGCTTTAAAATAAGTTTCCCTTCAGAGCAGTTCCATAGGCTTCAAGGCTGGGAGAAACTACTGTGAATAGACTTAATTAGATCACTTCAGAGCTAATTAAAGCAGAGCTGCGGCAAGGAAAGTGTAACTTGGGGGAGGTCAGGGAAAAAGAGAAAAGCCCAGTACCTCTTTTAAAACTAGAAAGCATCAGCTGCCACTTAAAAAGCATCACATCTTTCTAAGATTTATTTTAATTACTCGTATTGTACATTGAAAAGATACAATGGACAGACACTTACTCTGCACAACTCCTGGGCTTCGACCACCACTGAGACAATAAAAATCTTAGCTTGTCAGAGAAATCTCCTTTCTGTTAAGCCCACAGCTGATAGCCAGCCCCAGCACTACATCTGGATGACTGGCTGTTAACCTTACCACTGGGCAACAAATCCCTGTGGCTCAGGGGAGCTTCAAGAAGTCCCACACCTGACTCAGCTCACAGCTGCAGCAGCAGCAGTGTTGTTGGAGCTCTGTGACTACTTGTTAAAATATAGCACATCATAGACCCTTTCTCCCAAATCCAAACCTAGCAGCAGTAGCATGGGGTTTAACATTGCCAGTCAATGTTTTTAAATGACAATCAATCAAAACTTCAGGGTACAAGGAAGAAAACAGTCACTGGAGCACTCTGCACTCCCTAGTCTCCACCCACCTCCCTGAAGCAGGGTAGCTCCCGGCATTATCACTCATCAGGGTATGACAATGATAGAAGATAAAGCCCCAAAGGCCAGAGACTTGCTTTCTCAGACTTTGTCTGCACACAAAAATTGGTTTTATTTAATTCCTGTGGTTTATACCCTAATTAACCAGTACAAATTCTCATCTGAATTCTGAATTAAAGAGAAAAGCATCTTATTGAGGTTTCACCTAAATATATTTCTAATCAGTTGAAACTAGAAGAAAAGAAACACCTGCATGTTCTACTAATCACAGTATTTGCCAATATGGTTAGACTTACTGAAACCTTTTGCTCTGTAGAGCAAAGGTACTCTGACCTTAGGGAGCGAGACTAAGTCTTGAGCCTGTGTGTGCAGAGGGGTCTCACTTCAGGAGATGCAGTGATGTATGTAGGAAAGAACAAGGACTCAGCAACCACTGGATGAAATTAAATCATGCTTCCTCTGCTTTTTTAACCAGCAAGGGAAAACCCCCATGGATCTTGTTCTTCAGTGGCAGAATGGCACCAAAGAGATATTCAACAGCCTGAAAAACAATTCCAAAAAGAGTGTCCATCCAAGCAAATTCTGAAGAGAGAAACCAGACCACTCTCTTTTTGCTGCTTTGAAATGCTTCACTCGAATCTGGATGAAGATGCCCTTGAACACAGTATTTTTATTGAAAATATTTATGGCACTGGATTATTTGAGGTATCTTCACCAAAAACTGCAAAAAACCCCCCGCAAAGTAATTGAGTGTTAAAATTCCACTGGCTCTAAAATGGCTTTATTTATTTCTATTTATTATTTATTTATTTAAAAGCAATTTTTAATGATTCTTAATATTATTTAAGCTTTTTTTTTTAATGGAGCTTTACATCCTAATGCAATCTTTGCCAGCAACATAAATCCTTTTATCTTAAATGGCAGTATTTCCAACCACATTAGCAACTTTCCTCAAGCCTTCCAACAGCTCTAAATAGCGAATACTTGCAATTGTTGCCTTGTCTCTGCTGAATTCTCACTATTAAAATAATCTGTGAAATGAGCGGTGATATGTGGAAGGGCAATGGAAGAAGGTATACTGAGATGCCAAGTGGATTTAAAGAAGTAGTTGAGTAATGGTGTTTACACAGGGTTTGGCAATCGTGGTTGATAAAGAGCTCGAGGACAGAGCTCCAACCATCATGTAATCATTTGGACTGGAGGATTCAGATGCCATGTTGTGAAGGTGAGAGGAGGCAGTATCAGAAATGTGAATTTTTTTTTAAGCTAGACTACTACAAAGTATGATGACTGAAGAACGCAAAATCAGATTATGTATATTTGTAAATTTGTACTGCTTTTTCTGTACATTTTGAACTGATCCATTTCAGATTAAATAAACAGAGTGGTTTCTTTTTATTTGCTTGGGTGGATGATGGAGTGGTGAACATGCATGGGGTTATTTTTTCTCTCTTTAAAGGAAGTTCACATCTTGGCCTCTGTAAAATTCTTAAAAACTCAGGGAAGAAGTCTGAGCTGCCAAAAGCAGCCAGCCCTCAAGCCATCTCCCTGCCACTGTTAGATAAATCCCATCTCTTGCTTATTTTGTTTAATGGAGGCAGATATGAAAGCAAAAAGACAGTACTTGAGTAAACAGTAAAACAAAGTTACAGTTTTATTACTGGGTTTGATTAAAAAAAAAAAAAATCTCATTCTCAACAAGTCAGTACTTACTATTTGGGGCACAAGACAACTCCAGTTACTCAAGCCAAGGGAGATGCCAAGTCCTGTTAGGAAAAGCAGACACCTCTCTCTTTGCTTTAGCAGAAGCAGGACAACCTTCACAATGCTGCCAGCCAGGGCATCATGTCTCATTTCATAGACTGATAGAACAATTTGGGCTGGAAGGGATCTTTAAACATCATCTAGTCCAACACCCTGCAAAGAGCAGGGACATCTTCAACTAGATCAAATTGCTCAGAGCCTGTTCAGCCTGACCTTGAATGTTTCCAGGGATGGGAAATCTACCACCTCTCTGGGCAACCTGTGGCATGTTTCACCACCCTCATTGTAAAAAACGTATTCCTTATATCCAATCTAAATCAACCCTCTTTTACTTTAAAACCATTACCCCTTGTCCTATCACAATAGGCCTTGATAAAAATTCTGGCAAGATCTTTCTTATAAGTCCCCTTTCAGTATTGAAAGGCCCCAATAAGGTGTTCCCAGAGCCTTCTCTACTTCAGGCTGAACTCAGCTCTCCCAGCACTTCCTCACAGGAGAAACGCTCCAGCCCTCTGATCATCTTTGTAGCCCTCTCTGGACCCACTCCAAAGGTCCATGTTCTTCCTGTGCTGAGGACTCCTGAGCAGGACACAGAACTGCAGGTGGGAGAGAGCAGAGCAGAGAGGCATTCCATGCTGTATTCATGCACCAAACACATTTTGCTTCTTCTCCGGTTAGAGCATAATTTTATGTATATATATATATATATATATATATGTTACTCCCCAATACCTATAATAAAATAGCCACAAAGTCAACAAATAAAGTGGTCAGAAGTCACAGAGTCAACAAATAAAATGATAACATAAAGGAAAAATATCTCATTATTTGTTGAATGAAGCAAAAGCTGTTGTGACTTACACCAGCATTATACAGAACTGTTAAGTCTACTGAGAACTTCCTCTATTCTGCTCAGTACAGTTACCAAGAGCTCAGAGATGACCCAGTATTCTGTGTGTTACAACTTCCACATGTTGTCAGGTGCAAATAGAGAACCGGAATATTTGCAGTAAAGTTCACTCAAGTATTTTGAGTACAGTAGCTTATGTAATTTTTATATTAGTTTAATCACAAGAAAAACTTCAGTCAACATTTGGAAGAGCTCTGAAAATGCTCTGCCGATCATAAATCTATTATGATTGGTTTTTTGGCAGCCAGATCAGGTTTACTGAGGCACTGAAGGAAGGAAAGGCAAGAGGTAGCAAAATGAACACGTGCACAGACAACAATTCCAGAACAGGCCATAAAGAAGGAAATGATGCAGTAAAGATGATGTGACGTGGAGACTGCTCGGCCTAGGTGACACAGCTCTTACACTGCAACTGAAACACCCCATGCTGAGCACGCATTCAGTGTAACCTTGGGCTCTTCCTTCCCATCTCTGGTAACCATCTAATGTTACTGCTTGGTTTTAAGTGCTGCAGGACACAGATGGCCTTCGGGATTTAAATCTGGCAGGTCAGGTCAGTCACTCCTACTGTAACATAAATCCAAGATATCTCCTAGCAATTGACAGATCCTGGGACCTTCACTGTAGCCATTGATCACAAAATGGAATGGGAAGCAGATTTTTTTTTTTTACTGCACTATTATCTCTTCACAGGCCATTGAAGGTAAACTTCATCTATTGGTTTGCAGTTGTACAAAGACGTATTTAAAACTTAAGAAACCGTAAGAGCTAGACTATGAAGGCATGTGTTCTTAGAAACACGTTTAATAAAAAAGGAATGCACATGTACAAGTGAAAATTTCCATGATAGAAATGTTCAATTGACTTTGCACTAATTCCAGGAGACCTAAGGCCAGGTGAAGAGTCAGTCTCCTGGCCAGAAGCCCAGCATGACCTTTCAGATGTGGTGAACTAACATTCAGCAGTCTCATTCACACAGCTTTCCTCACTTGAACACCAGAGGAACAATTCTTCTCCAGGCTAAACAAAGTAGTAAGGGAGGACTTGGGCTGGAGGGTGAAGGAAGACTCAACACTAGGTAAAGAAGAGGCTCCTGTTTACAGTTGTTTCAGTCCTCAAGCTTGAGTCTTAGCTTTTTTGCAGGCTGGCACTGTTGTTTCCTCCTCCTCAACCTTGCGAGGCTTCTTCACTGTGTACACCACCCCACAGGCAGTCTTCCGAGTTTCTGGAATATACAAGCAGAAGCTGCAGTACCTCAAATAAAATGACGCTAATGCATTTAAGGCATGCTCAGTTCAGATGTCCATACCCCAAAGCACAGTTCAACATGTTGAACAGCCAGCCAGTCAGCATGCACAGCACGCAAGCAACTGCAGGGGCAGGAGCTGGGGATTCACTGCATTACAGAATAGGGAAACTATGGGGGGATATACAATCGTGGATGTAGATTTACAGCAAACAAGGAAAAACTGAGGTCTGCAGGGACTGAAGGGCTGCAGAGACACAAACCCATAGGAAACAAGGCTTAATCAGTTCAGTAGTCACAGAAGGACACATTCTTGAAGCATTGACAAAAGCATTTCTGAGCCAAAAATACCATTCTTAAAAAAATATTTAAAAAATACATTCACATACTCCAGGACTCCTAAACAGACTATACTGGCACAGCTATATTGGCAGAGGATCCCCTACATACCCAATAAGTGGCTTTATGGTATTCAAGAATTTTATTTACCAAACCCTCAACATTACCATAAACTACTAGTGTGTGATGTTTGCCAAAAGAACCTGGTGAAGCCCAATCCAACTTCATAATGACTGGTGGGAGGCTTCTCTGCAAAATTTGAAGGTAGAAGAAATTCCCTACAAATAGTCTGTTAGCAAAGAGGCTCTGAAAGAACCTTGCCAAAATATATTGACTTATTCTGGGCTAGAATTCTTTAGGGGACAGGGAAACAACATCTGCTATTTAATTTCACAGATAAGATAGACAGATAAGATAGATGAGGGTCTTGAGAAATTCTACATAAACTTGACAAAAATTCTTTCAACACACTCTATGCCTCTATGTAGATGAGCAGCAAGCTGGAGGAGGACCCTGCTCACAGGAATGCCCTCACCAAGAGATCAAAGCTACCTGCTGCAAATTACAGCAGGTTCAAGCCCCACTTCTACTGAAAAAAGAGATGCAACCCAAATCCTACTGTGCATTTGCACCTTAGAGCAACTCAAGTTGTTGGGAAGGTGACTATTAGTCACACCTACCCAACAAACCTTGACAGAGGCCGAAATTAAGAGATGACTACTCAGAAAGTTAAACTGCCATCAGAATAAACAACAAAAATCAACAAACTAAGAACCTGTTCTGAAACAGGGGACAGTTTCACTATGAAGCACAGCAGGCAGGTCCCTATTTTGGCTAAACCATTTATGACTCGTTAATGTGGTTAAGCGAGTGCTCCAGCACAGACAGCACCACCAGTTTCCCCACTGATTTGCTAACATGGTTACACGGGAAAAAAAAAAACCTTGCCACACAAGCTCCTCTTCATTCATTGGACAAGGGAGCTAAAACCCTAATCCGACTTGCTTTGTAAGGTCTCAGACCTTTTGGAAAATATGCATTAAGAGGAATTTATTTTAGCAAATGCACATGTTACTTAGAGGAGCTTACAAGTGCTCACCTCCATGAAGCATGGTGGCTCTGCAGTTGGTGGACACGGCTGCCTTTGCTTCGCTTTCCGACAGGCCAAACAGCAAACCTCTGTCAGCATTGCTCAGGATCAAAATGCACAGAAAGGAGCAAACAGAATAGGGAAGTCTCTCGGCACATAGGTTTGCTTACTCTACAAATAACTGGGAATTAGCAAAGCTGTAATTCAAAGTGACATTTTGCATAAGGTTACCCAGAGGCAGGGAAATGAGGCACCCAATTCTCCGGGCTGCAGTTCCCCAGCAGCCCTCCTGGCAACGTTGCTTTTTACCAGGCAGGAAACTGTACTTTTGAAAAGAAAAGTCTGTCAATGCAGGAACATTTTAGATATGAATAATCAAGCAAAAAAATCACCCCATGGAAAATTTCAGTTTTGGGGAAAGGACACTGTCTGATACAAAAGCATCATGCTGAAAAGTTTCCAGCCACCTTCGGCAGGGATGACACCAGATTAGGTGTGTTAATTTGGGTTGAGCCTGACTGCTCATTTTAAGAGGGAAGAAAATGTTGTGCATAAAATCCTTCCGGGCCGCACAGCCTCCCACACAGTTCTTATGACTCAGAGCACGCTCCTTCCCTTCGAGGGACAGTCCAGAGATGTGCTTGTGGGGTGGGGAGAGTCATAAAAATGCATCTGAATTCCTAAAAGAAGGGAAGAAAAGACGCTCTCCTTGGTTTCCAGAACACAACCACTTATTTAACATTACATATGTAACTAAGGACTGGAAGATTCAGAAGTAATCAGCACTCAGATAGGAACTTCTTGCAATTTTACATAAATACAATTTTATAGCTTTTGCTACCAAATATGTGGCACTTTGGAGATCCTAAGTAATAATTTCTTGTTTGGTTTGCAGGGTCCATAGACTTGTATGTTTTTTATTCATTTCTCCATTTTCACCCACACAACATCAATGTATATCACAACAAAACATACCTGTAGCTGAACACGGACATTACTGTCTGCAGTGACTACTCACACCACCCCATGACCAAGATCTGTTGCTCCTTCCACACACACAGAGAGCCCTGATTCATTGAAGTGGTCACCAACAAGTATCACTGTATAAAGTTCAAGGACTGTAAAGGATGAAAGAATTTCAAAACCACTTTGAACTTTCAAGTGTTACTACTAACTGCTGTCTTTGACTGGTGAAAAGGATACAGATTAGCCACGTCATAAGGACCTCGTAGTTCCAGAGGCTAAAAAAGAACAAAGAAGTTTGAATATGTGCATGCCCTTGCTTGCAGGCTGACAGAGTGAGCAAGCAGGACAAGGCTATCAGGTAGGTAAGATTAAATTCTACATTAGAGCAAGCTGCCGAAGATACACTAGGAAATCAAACAAATACCACTGTTTTGGCAGAGTCCCCAGCTGGGAAAAAACTGTCATGGAAAATATTGCAGCAGCAACAAAAACCCCCCAGAAGCCCCAGCAAAACAACAAAAAGAAAATCCCCAAACCCATAATACAATTCTTTGGTAAAGCAGATTGATTAAAAAACTCCTGAAGATGGCAATCATATTTAAACTTACAATTTTTATATGTTTAGTTTTTAATTAAAGCTGTATTTTAAGCCACAGATAAATCTTCAAATTGTTCTGACTTCAAAAAAAAAAAAATCTAGGACTTACCCTTTCAGCTGCACTAGATATAACTATGTTCTGGAAAACAAAAGAAGACAAACATTCATCTGTCAGACAGCATCAAGAAACGAAAAAAAATCAGCAAACAGCACAGACTTTATGAGCATTAACTAAGTTCAGGCTCAGAGCTCAATTAAACATCAGAGTATCTGAGGCCCTCAGATGAAGTGAACTCTAGCAGGGTGGGATCTTAATTTGAGGACATGATTAAACTCAGTTATTGCCCTATCCCCTACACAGAGAGGGGCACTGGCACAAGCCTCCCTTGGAGTTATAAACCTCTCACAGAGACGCAGGAGTTGAGTAAGTACAGCACCTTTAAGAGGGACAGGCTAAGCAGTATAAATGTCAAGAGTGGTGGCATTAAGCAAGTACCTATCTGCCTGTATCACTCATAGTGGACTTCAAAGGGACCCTAAGGGTAAAGAAAAAAATGCAGAGCTGCAGATACGGTGTTAAGAAGTGCCCCCCTTATTTACACCAGCTGAAAGATGCCCCATACAAACAACAACGCTCTCTGAGATGTAATGGAAATGGATTTAGGAGTCCAGGATCCCCCAAAAGCAGCTTACAGATAGTGCCTTTAGACAGTTTGGTGCTCCTGAATTTTCAGCCTACTCTGTTGCAGTACAACTTGATGCTAAGCTCAGCATTCACGTTGTCCTTAATCAGACGCACAGTGGTTCAGGAAACCTATCTACACCTAGGCAGTGGCTGCCAATTCGTGCCATACCCCCAACACTGGCACCCCTACGAAAATTGCCAGTCTGAAAGAAATCCTTCTCCCTTCACTCCTAAAAGGTTTCTGCAAAACAGGTATGTCAGTACACAGGGGCTGGCAGACACCACAGCTCAGCTGCCAGAGCTTTTCTAAAGTTAAACCTCCAAGGATGCTCACCCAGGGAGAGACTGTTTTCCACAGGTGGAAACTCTGCAGCAGCAAAACTGCTTTGCACCTTTTATTAAGCTGAATAAAAAGCTTTGGGAATTCTTGCCTGAGTGGGTAGGAATGAGAATTGTACTGAGGCAGCAAAAGGCTTTCCCTCTCTGACGTCAGTACCACCAACACCTCATGCCACCTCCACTTTCAAGGTGGGGCTTTAGATCCCTTCCTCACACTGCTAAGCTTGTCCTGCCACCTCCACAGCATAAAGGGCAGACACTGGAAGAAAATGCCCTGTGTGCAACTGGAACTCAACATGTGAAAGCTACACGAAAATGACTGTATGTTCTCACTGTGCCCAAGGTTTCCTTGTGTGCTGAGGAGAGGATGGGCCAGACAATTCTGCCTTACCATAAGGAAGGCCAGAAGCAATACATACATCACAGTGACTTAACAGCACACATCCTGATGGTGCCTAGGACATTTCTTTCTGCATAGTTCACCTTTAAATTGACTGCACTATGGATCCCAAGGGTGCTTTTGAGCTTCAGTGGTGCCGACTGCAAGAGTTTGCTGGGAAAATTCAAGTCTCCTGCTTCGAGCTGTAGCAACTAACGCCTGCGTCCCAGGCTCAGAGAAGCTCCCAGAGCAGCTGTGCAAGATCTTGAACCAGCATGGGATTGTGGTTCACCACTGTGCATGGGAGATATGCTCTGCCTGGTTCAAAGGCAACAGGCTTCCATTAGAGGATGGGTAAGACAGGAGAAGGAGACAAGAGCAGACAAGAAAAGCACTGCCAGCAAGCAAAAAGAGAGGCAGGCAAAGGCAAATCTAAGGGAAGGGCTAAAGGGAAAAACTCAAAGGCAAAACACTATCTCCCCAGGTAAAGGAGACAGCAGCTGTTCAGAACACTGCTCCAGGCAGCACTCAGACTCAGTTACCAAAACACAGGAGGTGAGGGACTGTGGCTATGCACACCTTCTGACAAGCAAGGCAGGTAAATCCCTTCTTCATCCCCTGCACACTTTAACATGTTTTAAGGACTCCGTGCAATGCAGACACCAGCAAATTTCTGGAAGTTTCTCTGCCCTGCTACAACAGAGGAAGAACAAAAGGATCCAAAAGGTTCTGCAAGTTCAGCAACTAAACTTTACAGAAGGCAAGACTTGGGTGCCAGGTGCCAATGCAAGTAGTCTATGGACCAGCCATCTCCTGTCTCATTAAAAAAAAATTTAAAAAGCGCCTTTACATGACTGATGGAAGTAAACTGTCAGTAACGGCTAACAACCAGCTCTGCTGGCTACAGATTGAAGACTGACAGGTGCAGAATAAAAGCATGCAAGCCTGAGCATCTGAACATCTCACTTGCCCTGTTTGTGACATCAACTCAACTGGTCCTCTCCAAATCAACAACCATGTGAGAAGCACATCTTGAACTGCACAGAGGAAAGAGAAACACTGGTAAAAAATGAATGTCAAAGGAAAGAGGCCTGCTGTGTATATAATTCATGTCCAAATCAGTATTTTGTGCAATTAACTCCCAGAGCTGGGCTTCTCAGGAAAGACTGTGCAAATACTTACTTTATTCTGTAGCACCAAGGGAATTAACCTGCTTGACCCACTCTGCTATCCTATAAAAGTTGCCATGCCTGAGGGGAACTGAGGTAATGATGGATCTACTTTTAATTTGCCTTCCAAGCTCTATATCCCACTTCAGACTAGATTTGCAGGGTAAGGCCAATTTCAGCTTCTCTGGACTAGCTGTGGCAAAGGCCATTTCCAATAAAGTTGGTGGGAGCTACAATTTCTTTTAACTTGGGTATGTATTATGATATGCTTCCCTATTAAAAAATCATGTCCTGAGAGGACCCAGCATGACAGACAGCTTAACCTGGTAGCCTGGGAGGAGGGAAGTTATGAAAGCAATGGATTACAGACATCTCAGCATTACTTCTTCCTTGGGTTTCAGTAGCATGGAAGAATGCAGTTGATCTGACTGCAGCAAAGCCTTGGCTGACAGCCAGCTAGCTGTTGGGTCTGTTTTGTACACAGGGAATTTACTAACCATTTAACAAAACAAGATTTCTACTTTTTTTCTTATCGTTTTCTATCCCCCCATATTCAATATATCAAAAAAAGAGCTTTTGGTCAATCAGAAATATGAAATGGGGGATTTGAAAGAAATGCATGGATTTCAGTTCTAGTGCAAATCTTAGATCTCTGGAACTTTATTCTCTCCCCATCCCCTCCCACCTTTGTTTTGGGAATTGCACACCACAAAAAAACATAGGTTGTTCTGAAGAAAGAATCTAACAGCTTGACAACTTAAGAAAGCAGGCAGTGGTGAAAGGCTGGAAGTATCTGGAGCTAGAATAATTGTGTCCTTGTGTTAGTAGGCAAAGATTCAGTCACAGCTTCAGATACCCTGGCATCAAACTCATTTAAAATGGCTCAGTCTGTACAACTCTAGAAGAATTTGAACTGAATTAATTACCTAGTTTTCACTTTGAGAGCTTACCTTTCCTTTGCAGATCTGCATCAGGCTGATTGCATTGGAAATTGTGTATCTTCTCATTGTGGAGTCTTTGATGGCAGGCGTGTAAAGAAGTTCAAAGTAAATGCCTCGATCTATTGCCTTCACATGAAAGAGAGTAATCAAAAATCAAAAGGAGAGAACCCTAACAATCTAACAACTGCTGTCTATTATTGATGTAGCTTATTCTCAGTTTAACTGTTTTATATATGAAAAAATTAAGGAGGAATTTTTCCAGAAAAAGCCCAGCATAGCATGAAAGGATCATAGGGGAAAGCTCCACTGTACATCAGGTATGTGTACTTGAATCTTGGGATGACAGATAAATGAGGTTTAACAAACAAAGAATTACCAGCCACTTAGTTGTTTTAATTGGCTTTCCACTATCACAGAGATGAGGAAACAGGTAAACACTGCCGGTCAGAAACAAGTCTTGAAACCTTGAGGACTCCACTCCTCTAGTCCCACACCCTCCTGTAAGGAAGATCACCACTTCCCACTGTACCCATGTCTTGCAGATGAAGAATTTGTCCTTGCATAAAAGCAGCAATCAAGACTCTTCTCCTGTCTCACAGCATACTCTGGTATTTGTGACAATATTAAATAACACTGAGTCACAGAAGAGGTTCCAAATAGTAATACTGATTATATTTTCAGCTGCTTTAAAATCTTTGCTATCTGTCAAAGTACCTCACCAAAAGCCTAGTATTCTTGTTTTTGCAAACAGAGAAAGGTTAAGCAACTTGCTATGGGGCACAGTGCACTAGTGATAAAGACACAATTTAGAGCTGGGAGTTCTTTGGTCCATGGTCTATAATACATTTGCCTGAAGTGATACTCTATGCTTAATACTCATATTATTAAAATATGCTGCAATGCTAATATTGTAAGAGAGTCCAGTAACTGAATACAGATGGAATTAATCCAGCTCCCATCCATGCATGACCTCTGCATGCAAGCACAACAGAAGCTATGTATACATCAAATGGTTTACACAGAACTGGTCTGACATCTGCAAACAAGAGAAGCCTGACTTTATCAAAACCAAAACAGGTGATGGCAATACACCAATTTCCAGTCAAGCAGATTTTTAACCTCATCCCCACCACTTCAGCTGCCTGCCAATCTGTCTGTCTGGCATCGTAACAACCAAAACTGACTGCCCTGGGATGCACAAAACCAGTCCAACAGACAGAATGCCTTGCAGCTGGGAGTGTGAAAGATGAGAAGTAGCTTCTAAGGAAAATGTCTCCCAACACAGGGCTCCAAGAGCCACACAGCTCCTTACCTGGGTCATCTTCTGGAGTTTTAGGCAGCTAAGGTACTCTCAAACAACATTTCATACAAAACTGTTATTCCAGGTGGAATGTTAAAGTTCTCAGTTTATAATAAAATCTGATGTAATATTTTTATTCTGTTTCAGAATTAATTCTAGCTAATTTTTTATTTTTATTCTAGGTCAAACTTTCTGAGAAAAGGAAGTAGGATTACTAGCCAATTCCAAATTTAAATTTTTAAGCACTAAGGACTACATCAGCCAAAAATACCCATGTGGAATGAACCTGGCCATATATTCAGAGGAAACAACTAGTTCACCTAAGAGCATGTTCAGATTAAATTTTCTGGCAAGCCACCAAAGTAGGCAGAACTGAATTAAAAAAATATTGGATCCACGCTGACAGTCATCTTGTGTCCCACAGCAGATATTTAGCAATTTCACATTTGGTTCAATTACCAAGACATTCTTTTGTCTAAGTATGGATTCAACACAGTTGTCTTCCAAGTAACCAGCACATCATCTTTCTCCTAAATTAACACTGTCATTCATGTTTCTTGTCTTTTAAATCACGGGGCTGTTTATCTATTCTGACACAGCTGTACCACTTCTGGTTTGGGAAGCAGCTTAGTCAGCAATCACACCACATCTCATTGCTTGGCAGAGTAGCGGCCTTAAGGCTCTGTTTCCATTCCTTGGGAACACCACTTCTGCCTTCTTAAGTGGGGGACAGGAGGAGAAAAAGAAAGAATATACATCACTGTGTATTAAATGCTGCAGTGGAGCCCGGAAGCGAAGGACATCTGGAACAACACCATATATTATGCAAGAAAATAAAAGAACTGCTTGGATGGGAATGGTGGGAGGAAAGGAGTAGGGAATTCAACACAAATTCTGTATTTAATGTCAGTTCAGTCTAACGGCAAAAAAACAATTAGATGTAAATTTACCATATTCACAGGGGGCCTTCGGAAGTAGAATGGCAGCTTTTCTGTTACATTTATGCATACCAGATCCACATCTAGAGTTGTGCAAGCGATCTACAGCAAAGAGACAGGAACAGGTTATTAGATATGCCAAAGAAAATGCATAACCAACTTTAGGTACATTAATGTTCTCTTTCATTTCTCAATGCAACAAATGCCTCTCCAAAGTCAGTTCAGTTTTAAAATTAAGACGTACTATGCCATGCAGGTATGCCAACAGAGCAGGGCTACAAATGCACAGCCTGAGCATCTGAGGCTTAAACCTCAAGTCTTCCCTCACTCAGAGAGCTACTTTTCCGATAAATTAATGACCAACCCCAAAGCAAGGCTTACTGCTTTGTTTTTATCTGACAGAGGACATGCAGAAGCAATGCTGGCTTTTGACAAAAGAACTCACAGGTTCAACCTGTGACAGGAACAACCCCAGTTTAAAAAGGGAACAACCCAGGAACTGCCCCCTACCCTATCAGCTCTACTTCCAGTGCAACACCTGTTTGTTTTCAGGATTAGTTATTTTTACCAAAAGCAACAAAAACTGAAAGAAAAGCAGAATTTTAGACAGTGACTGGTGGTGTTGCATGTCCAGTACTGGGGACCGATCCACAGAGCCTCTCTTTCTTGGCTAGGTGGAGAATGTGCAGCTTTTTCTGAGAGCCACACCTCTGGTGGGGCCTGAAGATGGCACTGAAGGCTACAGTTTAAAAGTTTAGCTTTGAATTCATACCACAATTTACAGGTTGTATTAAGAGATGGAGGGAACGAACAATGGGTGGAGACTCATCACACTGAGATACAGGGAAAATCAACTACAGATAAAAGGGAGCCCTTAGTTTACACTGACCACATGCACACAAGGTATGTAGGAATTATATGTGCCTACCCGATAAAGATGATTACACGGGGTCAGACTAATGTCTGCAAACAGCGTTGTAACAAAGAAAATAAAATAGGCTGAGGAAGTTGAAAAGGAATTTTCTGTGTGTAGAGGAACTCTCTGCTTTCAGAAACCTGCCAGCAACTGCTCCAAATACACCTGGGCCAGGCGCCAACCATTCATCCCTCCTCCCACCGGCATGAAAGCAGTGGGGGTTGCGGCAGTCCCAGGGGTGGGCTGCTCTGATGCAAGGCAGCCTATTGCTTTGCAAACTACTCTTCTACCAGTCTGTTCACAGGGAATTTGGATGGAGATGAGAGCAGACACCCAGCTTTAGGAATGTTTCTTAGCTGTTGATAGCGCTCCCTCCTAGACAAGACAGCCACAGCACACATGCAGTCAAACCACAAGGTTTTTGAAGTTAAAATATCTCTACCAGGCCGTTCAAACTAAACTTTATCAACTCTGTTAGACAGGACACTGTTGGAATCTATTGCATAGAATTAAACTTGCATGTGGAAGCTCAGCCCTACTACAGCCAGTCTTCCTTCTTGTCTTACATGAAACACAAACTATCAGACAGAGGTGATTTACAGGAACATGCACAGAACAAATAGATGTGAATCCTTGAAAGGATGTCAGTGAGGCCATACAAAATACAGGAAGAGATAATGCTAAAAATGAAGGAAAGCAAAAACAGACATCAGAAGCATTCAAGCTTCCCTATGTCATGAGAAATCAAGCCTTCCTAATCAGCTCCAGAAACACTGGAAAAGTCTTTTCCAGTTTGCAAATTAAGCACAGTTGGAGAGAGAGTGACTCAAATGCCAGGATATCTACAGGATTCCAGTGACCAGAACATTTCAGAAAATACCACCAAGGGAAAACAAAATTAAGAGTCATACTTCCCCCTGAGGAATTCCTGCACTGCATGGAAAACTGGAGAGGAGATTTCTCCAGACATTTTTATGTTCAGCCAATCTCTGGCTCACAAGTCACACAAGCAGGCAACTTAAGGTTACCCTGCCTGCTGAAAGGATCTGAAGTGCAACAACTTCATACAGAAAATAACATGCAGTGGTTGCATAGCCCAGCACCTGCCTGGCCACACTGTGGGCAAGAGCCCCATCTGCTGGGAAACTCTAGACAGCCATAAATAAATAAATTTGCCACTGTTTGGATGCTCTGAAGCAAGCTTTAGCAAATATTTTAGGAATAAACATTGAAATTTGGCTTTGCACTACATCCTGAAACTTACACGAGCAAGTTTTTTTAGATACTGGTGATCTGCTAATTACTTACAAACAGCAAACAGAGCTAACTAATACAATTAACATTCAGAAATCTTAAAAAGCAAAAGTTTTGAAAAGCAACAGGCACAGACCTTATTACTGGCACAGAGTGGGCATTCCTGTTGCAGCCCAAAACAATCCTTCTGGGAGACTTAAAGAAGAAGCTTGTTCTACAATTGGCAAATATAGCTTCCTCATACCCTTGAGGTAATGCTGAGTTACCAAAAACCAATTTTAAAATATGAAGTTGATTTGTGACCCACTCTAGATGGCTTTATTCTTAACGGAGAAACATCCATGAGTCATAAGAGCCAAATGTAGGTGCTGAAACCCCATATGTAATGTCACTTGTGTCAGACTCCCTGTTGATACCTCTACAAAACTGACACAGCTCTCCACAGACAGTTTAGAAAATCTAAAATCTTAAAACAAAAGCCACACATTCAAACCTGCCCTGAACATGAACATGTAAGGATGAAGTCTTTCACCTCATGTGGTTTGCAAGGAACATGCTTGGGTTCCATCCCCAGCTCAAAGTGCTGCCAGCATGGAAGCAATGAAGATGGTCCCACTGACAATCCTGCTTCTGTCCTAACACACTGCACAGACTCTCAGCTTAACCAGTCTCTATCTGCACTAGCCTGCCCAGATCCACTTTGTGCCACAATGACCCACATGGCTGAATCAGAGCAGAAAAGCGGATCTGCCTGAAAAATAACTTGGCAAAAACTCTGGTTACTGTTCAGCCAAAAGCAGGTTCCTCAAAGCAAACTGCCAGGCAGCTAGGCATACAAGCAGCCTCATCAGCAGAGCAGTCAGGGACCTGCAGAAATGAGTGTTTTTCATGCAGAAATGTTTATGACAGCTTAAGCACCGCCACAGCTGGATGTCCAACTACAGCAGGACTCATGATATGGCTGAAAATAAACAATAATCACCCTTAAATGAGAGCACATCCTTTCCCCTAAAAACAACACAGCATACCCCTGCTGATTATCTAACTTCAGGCACTTGTTTAAACATATGATAACTGATTGAGCTCACTTAAGAAGTGAGATTTTATGCTGTTGCCAGAGATCAAAAGAGAGAGGTGGAGAGTGGCCCTTAAAAGTCTTTTACAACCATTTGCCTCCATCATACCCCCAAGAGTCCTAAAATCTTGCATGGGAAATAAAATTCAAAAATTAGTTTTATTAAGCTGTAACTGTTATAATTAATGCTTGAATTCTTCTACTGAAAGATTCTTTAAAGTTCACCTTCTTCTACAGCCTCTTGCTTTGTACTTTACTTGGACAAGTCTTCAAAAAGGAGGGGAAATAATTTAGACAAAACAGAAGAATATAATTTTAATGTGGCAAAACAGGTACTCAACAGTACTGGAAAGTGGCTTTAACTTTTTTAGAAAAGCCAATCACCAGACTCAGTTTTAAACTGACAAGTTCCCTTTGAAAGTAAGTTCTCCAAAGAGACTCACAGTCATTTTTGGTGTCCCTGTGCCTCCTTAACACTGCCTCACACAACAAGCACGCCTGCTTCCTGACTGCCAAGGCTAACCGAGATGGGATGCTTCCATCTACTCTCACAGTTCAGACTTAACTATATTTATGAGCTTACAACAGGTCAGACACCACAATATTGGGTTTTGTAAGAAAAAATCTGATAAAAACATCATTTGCTTCAAAGTGCTCCACCTGATCAGAACATTGACATCAGCTGTTAACAAGTATTTGAAAACAATTTAAATAAAAATATGAGGGAAATGGAGGTGAACACCTATCACCCAACAAGCCGAGATCTTTCTGTCTCAGACAGTGTTTTAAAACTGGGATTTTTTAATTTTTTAAAACTAGGATTTTTTCTGGTATGAAAGTTGTATTGAAGACATACCAGCTATGAATAAAGGCTGGAAAACAATACGATGCTTGGTGCTTTTAGTAATGGTTAAAAATTACTGCACATTACTGTATTTAGAAGTATCAACTCTCACTAATGTCTTCTCCAGTCAAACACCAGAAATAAAACAAACCAGTTCACTGTCAAACACACTGGCAACACCTTGTTTTTCTAACATGACAGAAATGACAGAGTATTGGGGGGCTTGTTCAAAATATTTGCATTTCTATTAACATAAACCAATGTGAGAAACAATGCTGTTGAGCTACGGTCACAAATTAGTCCTAACTAAGGTTTGAAAATTATTCACACCCACTATTTTCCCTCATACTGGGAGTGCTACCACTGCTACAAACATCAGCACCTGTTCAGTAACACCTTCAAAGACTCACGAATTTTGTGGAGGTAGTTTTCAGTTGCAAGTTTACTCTGAACAGTCAGGATAAAATCTGAGCGAGAAAATGACCGTCTGCCCTTCAAGTGTTTCCCCTGAGGCTGTTCTACTTTTGTACAGCCTCAATGGTTTTCTCAGCAGGCAAAGTAACAGATGTATCATGAAATCACAGAAGTGAAGCTTCTCTCATTCAACTTGAGCATCCAAAACACTCAAAACAAAAACAGAAATCTCAGTCTGACAATGAAGCAAGGGCTATTGGGCTTAATCAGGCATATTTACTTTTGGAAATTTTAGTTTATCTGTTCATAAGATGCTGTGACAACCAGAACTGGCTCTGTCTTGTAAGCTCCTGCTCCTCTTTTGATTTAAAATAAAGAAGGAAAAAGAAAAAGAAGAAAGATATCAGCTATTCTTTTGGACAAACTTTCACGAGAGGACCTAGGACTAAAAGGAAGAAGGTAACTCTCAGAATCACATTAGTTCCACTTTAAAATCCTCCCCAGCATTTCAGAAACCTGGAACAATTAATGCTAACAGAAGATCACAAGTGTGTTTTGGGGAAGTCAGAGTTTGAGAAATTAAAGTTCAAGAGAGAATTTTTCTACATGATGATAATACACATATATCGGGGGGAAAAAGAATGTTTTCTCTCCTCATTAGAGTACAAGACACACAAAGGCAACCACAGTGCAGAGGCAGACGAGTCCATTCATCAGGTAGATCAGGTAGATGTTTCAGACTCTGACCTGTCACCTCAAGGCCTTGCAGCCTCCTGCAATCCCTCCCAACCTGCTCAGACTATTAAGTGACCAGGCAGCCTATAATGCTTAATTAGCCCCATAAGGTCTTCATAAAATAGGAAATAAAATCAAAACAAAGCATGTACTTAAACTAGCTCAAGGCACTAAAAGTTATTGAATAAGCATTACAGATCAGATGATTGTACTTACGTGGAACAGTTTCTCAGTCTTTGGAAATACTGCTATGATGTCATATAACCTTATATTTGCAGATGTTGATCTCTACAAAAGGAGCAAAAAATTACTACCTTTAATTCTGGCAGATATCAAAGCTATGCACAATGATTAAAACCAAAATAATGAGAAGAAAATTTCTTTTTTCCTAGTACTAAAAGAAAGCCAATAATCATCCAACTACACAGTAGGTCTCTACTGTGAAGTCATTCATTCTTAATTTGAGCCTTATTGCCACCCACCTACTAAGGCACTTAAACCTTTTGCTTCAATCATGTAACACTAAAACACAACCAGACACAAGGCTTGCTCATGGTCTTCCAGTTTATGCACAGAAGTCCAGAAATTGAAGAAAAGAACCAAGGAACAGAACTACTGTTCCTTATTGACACATGATCAGCAGAAGCCATATCCAGTCTTGTAAGTCTGCACCTCTTCGTGATCACATTATTTGTTAAAGATGCAATCTGAGAAATCACTGCTGAGTGCCCTATAAAATGTAGGGAGTTCTCCCCATAAAATTTCCAAAATTTTATTCATTCACTGAGAAAAAGAAACAAAAATTGGAAAATCGATTACTAAATATACTTACCAAGAGATTACAGTGGGAAGGATCAGAAACAACAAGTGTTAGCCGGGTTAAGACTTTAATTCTTTTAGATGTCCCCTACAGAACAAGAAATAATATAAAAGACTTAAAAACCACCAAAGAAAAAATTTGTGGTGATTTCCACCCAGCCTGCTATAAAAAGAAAACGGTGCCTTGCTTATAGTCTTACTATACTAGTTTTCCAAAGTCTGTATTTACACTTCCCTAATTTATATTATCTCTTTGATATTATACTTGTCCTTACAAAGAACGACATTGTGTTTCTCTGAGTAAGGGTCAACAGAAAGAAAAAAGAAAGAAAGAAATAAAGAAAAAAAATCACGCAGAAAAACTGAGTATGTTTTATTACTGCTATAATTCCCCAGGTAGGCCACTGCAAGTTCCTGAATTAATATCAATGACCTGAAATAGTCTTGTATTTTATTATATCCAAATTTTGCTCCATCAAAACCAGGAAGTTATTTCCAAAACTCAAATTTCGAGAACTGTACTTTAATTATTCAACTACAAGCAGATTCAAAATTCACATAAAGCAATCTTTAAAAATTTCTAAAATAATGAATAGAGACTAATGTGAGTGTACCATTCTTCCAAAGCTTGGTGTTTTTAACCCTCAAACAATGGACAAATTTCTCTTTTCTGATTAACATCTAATATACAAAATCACATATACAAACACACCAAGGCAAAAAAATGTATCTCAGAATAATAATACACAGATAGAATTTAACTAGACATACTTGTACAATAGGCAAAGATGGAAACAACTCTGAAGGAGATACTGGCTTGATGATTTCCTTAAAAGAGAATAGAACAAAGTTATTAAAAATGTGATGGGTTAGGTTTACAAGTAAACAAAAGCTGTGTTCCGCTCATGAGAAGAAATTTACCATGCTAACAAAACTATTTCCCTGGGACAGTACACAAACCACACTAAAAATTAACCCAAGGGCAATAATACTAAATTATAAAATGGGAGTTTTTTACAAATACAGATCTTTGTACTTGTGTCTAGATGTGCATTCTGCAGATAAAGCTATCTGGGAACATGCAATAAAGCAGTAGGTTTACTAGAGAAAATACGCTAAAAAAATAATCCCAAGAAAAATTACCTGTTTCTTTTCTTTAAAATCGATGACATGGTTAAGAGCAACTGCAGAATATCCCACTGAAAAACACAAAATAAGAGTGTTTTGTCCAGTAAACTAATGGAAACAAATCCAATCAAAAAACTGTTAAACAGTCATTACTTAAAGGTCTTAAAATTAATAAATCGGGTGCATATTTAGCTTTCACATTATTTTTTTTAAAAGGCTGGTTCACCCAAGAAAGTGTTTTAAAATAAAAAAACAAAACTGTTTGCCTTTTAACATATCCCAGGCCTGACAACTTGTACTCAATGGCAGAGCTTTATGAACACGAATACTTGGGGTTGAGGTCCTCAAAGATTTGGCCGAGTTTGGCCCCGTTTATGACTTTCTTTACGGAAAATTGTTAAGTACATTCAGGACAGTTGTTAAAACTGCAGGCGACGCAGAGCTGGGAGAGAAACAACTATGGAAGAAGGCAAATATGAGGACTCAAAATGATGCCGACGAAACTGAAAGGTGTCGTTCAGGACGACTCTAAAGAAGATTTAACAGGGGCATTTAAATCACCTCCAAACAGTGGGCAGGCAGCACCTGGCTGTACAACAGTTCTGCAGGAAAAGAGCCGGGTCATAAGAAACTGCAGCCAGAAAAACTTGTCCGCGTCGGGAAAAACACAACTGTTACGCTGGGATAAGCAGACACAGAGCCTGCGAAGCACACCACGAGCTTCCCCCGCTGCTCAGAGCCGGGCACTTGCAGAAAACTGCAGGCTGGGCAGGGAGAGCGCGGAGGTGCCGGGGAACACGCGCCCGCGTGGGAGCGGACGGAGAGGGGTCGGCCGGCGTGGAGGGAAGGAAAGGCTCACCCCGGAGAGCTCGGCTGCGCCCACCCCAGCCCGCAGGCTCCGGCTGTGCTCCCTGAGCCCTGAGCTCCCTGAGCCCGGCGCTCGCGTCCCGCTGCTCCCCGGGCCCCCCCACCGAGCCCCAGGCGGCCCCTCCGCCCGGACTCACAGTGCGCCGCGGCCTCCAGCAGGCTCTGCAGGGACTTCTTGTCGGGCCCCTGCGGCAGGTTCAGGTCGGCGAACCCGGCCATGCTCACGCCGGGGCGGGCGGGCCGATCCCGGGCACGGCGGCGGCGCACGGCGGCGGCACCGCCCCCCGGCCGCCCGCGGCAGCCTGGGCCGTGTAGTCCCGGGCCGTGCCGGGCCCCTGGGCCCGCAGGGCTGGCGGCACCCGCAGCATCGCGGCAACCAAGGGAACGGGGGGTTCATGTGGCCGTGGGAGCGCTCCGGCCGGAGGTGCCCCGACACGGGGCTGCGATGGGCGGGGGAAAGCCTGTGGGTTGAATTGCTCGGGTCGCAGGCGGAGTCTCTGCAGCCGGAGCGGCGCCGGCCGAGGCTCCCCGCGCTCCTCAGAGCCGCCGTGTGCCCACCAGGTGGAGCGGTAGCTTTGCTGCAATGGAGCGTTTATCGCCTGTTAAACTGGTTGAGCTCCATCTGAGCATTGTCAATAAGAAATAAAAGTAATCCTTTCTAGTTGTTGCAAGGCCTTCTCTTTCCTACGTTAATTGAAACACGTGAAACAAATATCCCCTGACATGCAGAAGGACTGAGGGAATCTCTAATCAGATGCAAGTTCACTGTGTAGCACTGCTACGAAAAGCACAAATGTTATTCTACCATTGATAAATAACACAGAATATGTAAAATACAAATTGCAATTCCCACTAGATTTTTTTGTTTGTTTGTTTGGTGACTTAGAGCAGGTCTGTGATTCCCATCTGACTTCAGGTGGCCAGGCCAGGGGATGCCTAGCTTTCTCTTTCTTCAAACTGGGCTAAATGCACACCAGGGAAAGTCTACAGGGTATCTGGACCCCTGAATTCTTAATAAGGCAAAAATACCTGTAACCCAGGTGAAGACATCGATGCTGTCAAACCCTAGTACATCCCTCTGTATGGGGTCTGTCCTTGACGCAGCTTGTGCCGGCTGTGCACAAGGGACTTGCGAGGAGCTGCGACTGATTTCTACCAAAGTGATCACACGGTTTACAAAGGATAGCTGAGAAACAACAGTGCCTTCTTGGCATATTTCTAGCATTACTGTCTGATGAGTTACAAAGACCTGGGATGGTGGTAGCAGAGAAGCTACTTATGGGCTGAAGACACTGCACTAGGAGTTTGGAGCAGCTTTGAGGGTCAGTAGAAAACAGCCTGCCACATGTCTATGACAGGAAAAAAACACATCCCTCTGAAAGGGAAAATAAGCCAAACCAGCTGGTAAACCATCTTTGTTCTTGACACACCTATAGCAGCATTTTGCTCTTGACAATACTGGGATAAGATATTTCAGTAAAGGAGCTCTCTTTTAATTTATCTGCATCTGTAAAGTGTTCGCCTATTACAATCAGATCAGCCGCTACTGCTTCTTTGCCAGTCATTTGAACAAGCAGGACAGCTTGAGTGGTATTGCCAAAGTTTTTCTTTGATATCTGTAAAAATGGAAGAGCTTGAGGTATTACTCCAGGTTTTCTTTGACTCAGTGTACAATGGAACTTGATTTAATTTGTCTTAATGAATGTAAAAAGAAATCTGTAAATATGTATCAGTTATTTTTACTACAGCAGTGTTCAGAGACACCAAACAGGATTAAGCAGCTTTTGTTTCTGGCAATATACAGGCAAAACAAACTTTTCCTTGAGGCATTAAAATGGAGAACTTTTAAACAGATCTTCGTATGGAAGATCTGCAGAACGTATTATTATTTTTATTATTATTATTTGCTGTAATGATGTAAGAATCTGAGTATGAAGCACTTCCAGTATGAGGTATCATGAATCATGTTCTCAGACCGGTGCACAACCTTATTTCCTATGATATTACTTAGATGTTGCTGCTTTTATTTAAGCCAGCCCCAATGATCTACTTAGAACCTCCTAATGATCCTCACTGTTAAGCCACAAGCTTCTAACATACTTTTTTCCATCAGTGTCCTGAAGTCCTCCTTGGTGAAGACAGATCTCCTCACTCCAGGTGTTTTCTTTCTCAATACACCCACATCTCAAGACATCCTTTCAGTAAATTTTGATGCAGAAACCCTAATGATTCTTCTAACAGGTTTTGAATGGGCAGCCCATGGTAGCAACTGTTAGGGTTTTTTTTGCTTTAGTTCTGCATTTAGCACTTTCAGGGAGCTAAGAGATTATTTAGTACTATCTGTCTTAGCAACTCAGTAACATGAATGTCACAGTCACTTTTATCATAACCGCATAACCTCAAAAAGCTCCTTTGTAAAGGTGCAGACTGAATCTTTCGGGTTGGGAGCTCTCATTTTCTGAGTGATACAGAATTTTTAGCATAAGTGTCATCTTAATTGTTTGTTTTCTTTTCAGCTGCCAGCTTCCTGTTGTTAGCATTTGTTGGTTCTAAAAAAAGGGAAGACATAATTTCATATTTAAGTTGCACAGATGCAAGTATTTAGTTTGACAATGATAAGAAACGCCAAAGGTGAGAAAGTTTACCTCTCTGTTTTACTCTCACAGAGTGATAATGATTTATCTTCACAAAGACAAGAAAAGGCAGAAAAGAAAACTGCAGCTGCAACATCTTTGCTAGAACTTAGACAAGAGTCTTATTTGTTAAACAGCACATGCAGGGAATAAAAATCGAGGTTTCAGTAATCATTGTCCATGGAATTCTAGCCAGTCTCTGATAAAATATTCTAAATATTTTGACAACGTATTTCCCCAAGGCAGAAGAAATGTATACCTATATTTTATTTGTTGTTCCCAACAGCAAGTGATAAATATATATATATATATTGGTTTCTAAGAAAATAGATGAAAACAAAAGGAAACAAAAAAAATTGCAAGACAAATGAAAATAACAGTTTAGAGAGATAAACTGGCTCACGCAAGGATAAAAAAGGGGATGATAGGAAAAAGAGCAAGAAAAATTTCTGATCTGTTTATTTTTTGCATTGCTCACTTGTGTTACCTTCTTGCCATGTATCCAAAATTGAATGGTTTAAGAAGGGTAATGTAGCAGTGCCTTCAAGCTCTTATGCTAAGATGAGCAGGACTGTTTTCTACAGGCAGCTGTGTGAGGAAAAGTGTTACCATGCCAGGTTGTCAGCGTTTCCTCCTCCACTGCTGAAGCTCTTGCACTGCATTCCTTGACCCATTTCAGTCAGGATCCTCCAAGCTAACACAGACCTTCTGTCTCAACAGACTCTGCAAGCATTTAAGTCCTCCAGGGAGGGATGAAGTATCCAGGATCTAGTGCAAGTTCTTCAACACAAACACTTTGATAGATACAGTCTGGCCTCACTAAATCAACATGTGCCTGGAAAATTTTGTTTCCTTAGCCAGTTCTGATACCTATCTTACCTTATCTCACTAACATGGGGACAACAAATTGATACCAATACCCACTGTTATATCATACCCTTATATGAATGACAAATGCTGTAGATGTTATGTTATTTAGAACTATTTCTGGAGAAGGAGACAAAATAAAACAAATAAGTTAATTGGTTTTGGAGAGGAAAAAATCAAAGTAAAAAGTTCTCTTGCTTTTTTTTTTTTCTTTTAATCTGAAACATTTCTATATAGTAACAGTGAAATATCACAGTTGATATTTGTCAATAAAGTACATTATCACATCTGAACAAAATAGTTTACCTTCAGTAAGTGAAGAAAGAATGAGTGACAAGGGCCTTAGCACAGACTTGGAGGTATACAGACATATTAAGAAGCTTTTATGCATAGAAAGCCTAAATCACTCAAAAGGACAGGACTTGACTAAGCTCAGCCAGCAAAAAAATGATTTGATTATATTTATTGAAGCCTAATGGAAGGTGAAAAAGTAATTTCTTGGGGAGAGAACAAATGTCAACATGTTATTCTTAACACCTAATTGGACATTTATTTCACTTCTGTATGCTGTCTGGAACAACATGTTAGAATTTGTAAATAGGATCACTGAAGACAAAAGCAGGATGTACCCTTGGAAACATCAAGCCCTACCTTCATGTATCCTTGTTTTAAGTATCTAGACTAGCTCTCATCTCATGGAATGATGGATGCTCTCTACTTTCAGAGACACTGAGGATGTCAAAGTCTCTAAAGCCCTCAGGGAAAGCGTCTCTCCAGATTCAGCCCAGCCCTGGAAACTGAAATGTTATTTTAGATGTGTCCTAGAGAAAAGCTTTCAAGAGACATATTTTAGAGAGGTATCAGGTGCTTCATCTTTCCAAGGTTTCACATTTTCTCTGCAATATTACATAAATCCCTTTTTATAATGGTACATAAATTGACTTAAATTTATTTGTTTCTTCAAAGATAAGATTATGAGAGTAAATACAAAGAACGGTAACGTATGGCCCTTGAGAAGGAAAGACATCAGGTGATTAACTTCTAATGAACTGTATTAGAAGGTGCAGAACAAAAGATGAGGCTAAATCCTTCTTTCAGATTGGAATGAGTAGGAGTACACACAAGTGATCCTGCACATCATCCACTGAGAATATTTAGAGAGTCACGTTCCAGAAATGTATTGAAAAGCTGTCAAGAAGAATAACTGATTTAATGAACTGTGTCAACACATTTGTAGGAAGCACCGGATTATAATTTGCTCTGCCTTAGTGACATTTTAAGCAAGTGAAAAATTGCTTTTACTGGGAGTATTATATTGTACAATGTTATTAACTTTTATGATATGAACCTATTTTGAACAAAATTTACTCAATTCCTAACTCCTTAGCTGTACTTCAGACAGTATTTTTAAAAAATGTATTCAGTCATTGAGGAAACATTCTCCTTTCTCCAAGTTTTGCCTTAATGCTTTAACTTATTTTAATGTACCCTTTCCATTTCTAAAGAACTTTTTCTTCCTAATATTTCCTTAACTGAGGAAGACAGAAAAAGGACTTGCTTCAACTCACCTGAAGCTCAAAGCTTATAAACACATTCTCTGTGGTTAAACAAGGAAAGCTTTTATTGTGATTAGACACAATGGAGCAACTAACAAAGTTTAGGAAAATACGTGACTGAATAGGAAAACACTTTCAACTTGGTAATGGTCAAAGAGCTGCACAACTAGATTTCATCCTTAACACATGAAACTTGCTTATTTTATTATCTTAGTCAAATCAAGATGTGGGAGTGGAAGGGAGAGCCAGCAACCAAACTCCCAAACCTGCTTGCTGCCTGCTGCATTTCTGACCATTGGAGGCTCTGCTATGCTCAACTTGTGTCAGGCACAGCTGACCCCAACCCCAGTCCTAGGCATACTCATGTATGGGCCAACCCAGTCATGCATGTTGGAAAGCCCCAAGACATTCCCTGAGCCAAGTATGGAACCCTCACTTGTTATGGATTTATGTTTCAGTGGTGCCTATGACTGTCAATCAAGGGTTTTTTCCAATTGCTAGATACTTATTAGGCCTGTTTTAAAAGAAGATTTTAGATTCTGTATGATGTGAGATCATGCTGTAGACTCTCTTACTACTGGGTCTCACACATAGTTCTGCCTTCTGACTGGTACATACTTAAATAAAACTTGCTATATTGTTGCTACCTGCAAGATCCCCCTTCATTCAAACATAACTGACATTGGTTACTGATCCATTTGGGATCAGTGGTCCTCCTTTCATTTCCTCTCCTTCTCTAGTTCATCTGGCTTCTGTCTCTCGTAGAAAACGCAAGGGAATGTTCAGGAGCAGGTGTTTCCTGTTTTTAATCCTTACTGTCTAGTATGTTACTATACCAAGAGGTGTAGTCTTCTGCTGGCATCCCATGGGTAACTGACAATTCAAACAGTTAGCTTTCACCCCACTTGGAGGCAAGACTATGACTTAAAGAACTGAGAAAAGCTAGTGAGTCTCAGAGTTCAGGGAACATGCAAGAAAAGTAGGTAATTCAAAGCAATGGGAGTTTGTTGTTTTTAACTTTACTGAAGTGATTAAACATGGAACAGTGAATAAATTGAAAACAATGGTATATAAATATTAATACGAAAGAGAATCCCCAAGCTTGAAGATACAAAGATACTTCAGCGCTGACCTGTTGTTGGGGGGTAGATCTTAAAAGATCAACCACTATTAACTCTAGCAGCAGCCACGGTCCCGAATCTTTCTGCACGGATATCCCGGTAGCGCGGGCAGAGGCGCTCCCGAAGCAGCCGATCCCGCCGCAGAGCCGCGCTGGAGCCGAGAGGCTCGCACCGCTCTACGCCGGGGCAGCTCAGCCTGCGGGAGCCTCTGCTCCAGCCGCGGCCACCCGCCTGCAGCTTCTCGGGTGCGACCCGTATACATATATGCATATGTACGTACATACATATACACAGGGGGTTCCCAGATAGCCCCTCGATTGGGGCGGCCACGGAGAAGCGGGAGGAGGGACCGGCGCCCCGGGTTGCGGTGAAGGGGCGCTCCCCCACCTGCAGCTCAGAGGGCAGGAGGGAGAGGGGGGCGGAGCGGCTCCCATCCCATCGCCTTCGGGAAGCAGCCGCGGGTGGGAGCGATGGCGCCGTGCCCACCCCGCGGCCACCCGGGATGAGCCGTGGGCGAGCCCGGCTGCAAGGGGGGAAGTTGAAGGCTGGGTCCCCGGCGGGTCGCTCGGCCGGCTGCGAGGGGGCGGGCGGCGCCGGGCGCCCGAGGAGGAGCCCGAGCATTCCCGCGGCGGGGACAGCCGGCGAGCGGGCGGCGGGTGGTGGGGCTTCATGGGCTGCTCACGCCAACATGGTGCTCACCCTCAACGGCAGCCACCTCTACGGTAACCTCCGGCCCCTGGTCCTGGAGGACCCGCGGGCGCTGAGCGGCGGCAGGATGATCGCCGGCTCCTGGCCCCCGCGCAGCCTGGCCAAGCTCGGTCCGTCTCCTGCCCCGTCGGCGCTGCCCACGGCGAGCCCTCTCCCAGCCAACGACTCCCAGTGCGGAGAGCAAATCCTCAGCTACGGCAACGTGGAGAAAGTTCTCATCGGGGCCGTGCTCTGCCTCATCACCCTTCTGACCATCGCCGGCAACTGCCTGGTGGTAATCTCTGTCTGCTTCGTGAAGAAGCTGCGGCAGCCCTCCAACTATCTCATCGTCTCGCTGGCCCTGGCAGATCTCTCGGTGGCCCTGGCCGTCATGCCCTTCGTCAGCGTCACCGACCTTATCGGCGGCGAGTGGATCTTCGGGCGTCTCTTCTGCAACGTCTTCATCGCCATGGATGTCATGTGCTGCACGGCCTCCATCATGACCCTCTGCGTGATAAGTATCGACAGGTGAGAGCGCCCCGGAGCCCCGCGGCTCGCCCTGCCCTCCCGCAGCCCCGGGCACCGGGGACGGCCGTGGCGCTGGCGCGGGGACCTGCCGCGAGCGATCCCACCAGCCGTCTCCTGCCTCCTCCTCCGGGTCCCTTGGAAATGAGCCGCAGACGTGCTCAGAGCAGGGAGTGAGGCGGGTGCCAGCCCTCAGCCTCTGTTCGAAGGAGCCCACCGGAGCAGGGTGTGCTGCCGCCCGTATCCCAACCCTGGTGCCCGGTTATCCCTCTGGGTAACTACCCTGCTCTCACTGCAGAGCAGAGGCGTCAGAGCAAAACTGAACGTAAACTGTTAACGTTTACTGTGGCTCCATACAAGTAATGAGGCATTTGCAGCCACGTTAATATTTGAAACATATGTATTTAAACTGCTTTATACCACAGCTAGATTTGAGCTGATTATTCCGCAGCTGGTGACAGTGTAACCTGGCTGGATTCAGTGGAGTTTTACCAGACCACAGAAGGTGCAGGAATTATAGCTTATTATGGTTTTATCTTTATTCTAGGACACCACTAGAATAGCACAATTTCAACCAACAGAACCATTTTTGACAAGTAATGTTTTATATGGAAAAATTGCTTTTAAATGTTTGCTTTTTAAAAGTTTTCACCTGCTCTCTTAAAAATCAGATTATGCTCATTGACTAAATAGCTACTTCCAAAAGATCCAGGCACTGGGGCAACAAGGAGGTGTATACAGACCACAGAAGAGGATCTTAGGTGTTCAATTGTGATGTCAGGGCCAAACCTAAGGTCTCATATTTGCCTGTGTCTGAGTTCTCCTCTGCAGAGAAAGGCTGACAGTTTCCTTTATTCCATGCAGGACCTGTTCTAAAGTAAATTGCAGCCTGTAGCTTCCCTCTTCCACAGCCTAAATTCCACACCAAGAATTTTGGTATCTCGAGGGTAACTTTTCATTACAACTCCACACAACTGGTAGAAATTGAAGAACTTCATAACTAGACTGTAGAAGCAGTTTACCAAGTCCAATATCTGACAGCAATCTTGACTCTTTACTTCAGAAAGTTTTTGGAAAGAACTCTGCATTAGGTTTCTGCAGAGAAACAGTCTTTTAAAAGTTTCCTGCAATAAATGGAGGTTGTTTCATTCCAAGGAGCACCACGATTTGTATTAATTTCAAAACTTTAATTTCTGTATAAGCATCCCCTTCTCCAATGACCTTTATTTTGCAACTTCTTTATTGAACAGTATCTGAAAGCTGCAAAGCATCTTGTAGCAATGAAATCTACATACACAGTTTGACTGAATATCAAAGGGTGGGTTTTTGTTTTGTTTGTTTGTTTTTAAATTGGTCTTGCCTTGAAATTTGCTATTTTTTAATTTAATTCCAATACTGTAAGAAAATATGAGTAGGCTTATCTGCCTTCCCAATATTATTCTCTGTTTTCTGTACTACCTATTTCTAAGACTGATGATTTCATTTTTCCACTCTCTCCCCATAAAGTATTCCCATTCTTTGTTTGTTCTTGATGTTCACGTCTGAGCTCTCCACCTCCATTTCAACCTTTTGAAGACAGGTTAACATATTTAAGCTTTCTTACTGAAGTAGGGATGTGTGACTGATTCTCACTGTAGAACTGTGTTTTCTTAGTTTAACGTTTGAGGTCACTGCTGTTTGATTAACAGGAGCTTTGACTGAACTGGTCGCAGTCATGATTGCGTCTTTTGCTGTCTTCTTATTATTCTCCCTCCACTCCCCTCTCCCCGCAAAATACTAGAGAGATATATCTCTGTATTTAGAACCTGTTGTGAATGACTGATTTTCAACAGCAAGTGCTGATTTAAATTAGAATTGTTTTCCTCTCGTCTTTGTATTCCCAATTCTATACTAAATGTTTGTTGAACATGATCTATTTACAATTCATTATACTGTTGTCTACTCCCTTCTTGAAACTAAAATTTTGTGAATTATGATGCTTTAACCTCTGTCACCCAAATCCATTATATAGTTAAGATAGGTGATATCACAAGTAAAAGGAGACAAGCCAGCAATTCATTAGCAAAATGTCTCTACTACCCAACAATAAAAGAAATTTCCATGATTTCTAATCCTATTTAAAAATAAATAAACTCATACTGGTATGGCACTGCTCAGTCAGGGCTAAGATTAGTTTGAGATGAACTAATCTTTGAACAGTGAAGACGTACAAAATATGCAAGCCAGGGAGAAATTAGGAAAATTAAATGTGAATGATGAAATGTTGCCAGTGTAGCACTAATTTAAATTTAATTTTAATTAATAAAGCTATCCTACCGGCAATTGTTCTTACATGTATGTAGTTAGGAAATCCTCGAATGATCAGTGAGGGAAATTTATCTCTGAAAAATCACATACCTCCAGATTAAACACTGTATTTGGTATTGGAGCTGCAAATCACAACATATATAGTGCATTAGAGGGTCAGATTTTCACAAGGTCCATTTTTCCATGGGTTTGATGGAAACATTTGCATGTTTTCTGTTATGTAGGAGAAGATCATCAGTGATACAGCCCTTATTAGCCTTTCTGTCTCAGTGCAAAGAATACAATATCCAGAAGCCGGGAAAGAGGGAATTAAATTAATTCATTTTCCTTCAATCTGGCACTACCTTCAGAGCCATTTAGATGAACTTTGTAGCACAATTAAGTATCCTGGGATCATGTGGGAGATATTTGTAAAGGGAAAAGGTTAAGACAGGACAAATAGGAATAGGAACATTTTTGAAGAATAATTATGAATGGCACTGTCACCTGGCTCTTTAGAACACTTTAGGAAACCTTTGTTGGGATCCACCTTCTTGAAGAAAAAGATGAGGTTATTGCAGACAGAAAATAAGTTGGCCGTTTTAAAATTTAATTATTAAATATTTAGGTTCTTTCTGAAGCAGATATAAGAATCAGGTAAATAGCTGACAGAATATTAGCATTGAATTAACCTTAAAAAAAAAAAGAATTTGTTACAAACTGCTAAGCAAGGTGTGTAAGAAGAGGTAATTAAACAAACAATTAGGTCAGTAAAAGAGAAGCTTTGAGGAGCTTCCAAACAGGATGAGTAAATTGAAAAGACTTTTTGATTTGTTTCCCTTGCACAAATATGTGCTACTCAGCTTATGCCACTGAGAGCCCTGAAATGCCAGCAGCTGGCAGGCCTATTGCTCACAGGGATGTTTTGATGCACAGCCCTTAGTGGCAGATGTGTTTTTTAGCTGAATCTATCAGTTGGAAAGCTCTGAAAGATGCAGATTAGCCTGGAATCTACCAATGGGCTGCTTTCATTCTGTTGGAAAGCCTTTTATTTTTTTCCTAATGAGACAAATCAAGCACTTATTATACTGTTTAAATTGTTTCTCGTCTAAGTTGTGTAAATGTTAGGGTGCTATTATTGGGATCTCTAACTTTGTGCAGGGTGCACGTGGAAGAAGCTGGGTTGAAAAGGTCTAAATTTGTGGAGATTCAAGATTTGGACTATTATGTGTTTTTTTAGGTCATATCTTCCCTTTCGTTTCACAACATGAAAACCTTCACAGATCTTTATCAGAGTGACCTCTGAAGAACACGTTACTTTTTAGGCATCTCTGTCTTATTTAAGCCCCCACTTTGGAAGAAGGCTATCTGCTTACTGGCAGGTCTGTCAGAACTAAAATATATATGACGGAGAGAAAAGACTTTCTCCCTTTTCAGATTTCGTGAGGATTAAACAGCCAAGACAGCTTGATACTCAGACAGTCAATATATTACCTTTGCTATTCCTGCCATCCATGATATGAGGAGTAGCTCTGTAGAAAGGTAGGAGCTACAAAAATTTTGGCAGCAGAATTGGGTCTCAGTGAACAGTAGTCTCCTTTAAGCCTTCCTTATTAGTGTGCATTTTGTTTTGGTTTTTTGCCCTTAAAGCTCCACTTTTCTGATTCTGAATTAAATAAATTATATCATATTTAGATTCCTTTACATTCTTTATGTTTAAGAGTGAGCATACATTAGGAGTAAATTATGAGGGATGGATACAAACCACATCCTAGTGGGGGGATGAACAAATAAAGGGAATTAATTGTATTAGAACTGGTGGTGTTTGCATGCTGATTCATCATGTTGTTCTGACCCAAGATAGCTACGGGAATGTTGTTTTGGAGAGTATCCACTGGATAACTGCATAAGTAGCACTTTTTAATTCAATTTAAAAATAGTTCTTTGGCTTAGAAAGTGATAAAGTAACATAACTACTCAGATACAGTTGATGAATTATAACACTTTCCCCACACCCACACAAGTAATGAAACACTTTTTGGGGAACTTTTCCAGTCTGTATCTTAGCCAACAGTTCACGAGTATTCCAGGCTTCCATTAAATTGATGAGGATTTGTATGCAAGTAAGTGGGCCTTTTTGTTGATCCTGAGATTTTTATACACAAGTATCAGCTCTATGTTTCTCCTTGTTTTGCCACACTCCAAGTGTGAGTACTTATGCTTCTCCTTAGAGAACGTGTCAGTTCCTTAGAGCTCACTCACTGCTCAAGTCCTTGTTCCATGCCTGAGAACTGAGCAGGTATCAAACTTCCTCAAAGAAAGTACTTGGAACTAAATTTAAATAAACACTCAAGTACTTTCAGTAGAATCCAGGTGTCTAAATTCTGCCTACATCCAAAACTGATAATATGACCTGAAAACTGTCAGCAATTTGCTAAACTTAACAGCACCTAATAGTCCTGTGTGGCTTCCTATTCAGTATGAAACTTTTTCTGCCTTGAGTGTGGAAAAGGCTGCGGTCCGTTCTGCCAACCCTGCTCAGATCGTTCACAAAAGACATGTAGAATATACATGTAGGCTAGATATGAAAAAATTCTCAATGTAATATATTTCTGATCTAGAATAAACATAGGCACCCACCAGCAGTGCCACTCATGATATTTTGTTCAGTACATATATTTACACGGAAGTAACTGAGAAATTAGGAAAAACCTAAAAGGAACTATAAAAAAAGCATGTGATGGAGTTACTGCAGTTAGGGTCTATATTGCGGAAGAAAGTTTGGAGATCAATAAGGCAGATAATTCCTTGCAACAGCCATTATTTCCACTTTTTAGCCTGATAAACAACAGTAATCTTTCTGAGATTGTAAGTAATTTGTCTAGCTAATGAAAGATACAGACAGCATTGATAAACTAAAGTGAAAAAGAACAGATTCGGTTTTATTCCTTTCCATGTAGTTTTTCTAATGTAGTCCACTTAAAAAATGTTCCTCAAGTTAATGTAGTTTCTTTTTGCAGAGAACTAATTGCTGAACACTTCTGCAGTCTCCATTTTACTGTTTACCTTGAAAAGAGGAACAACACAAATTTTTGATCCCAAATCCACAGATGAAGAAGTTGAATTGGAAGTTGGATGCATTAAGTAGCATAAGGCAGTGCAATGTGTATCTGTCACCCAGAACCCACTCCAAAAGAGTAAATAAAGTTGGGGCATTCTTCTGTATTAACATGATCCCTCTTCTTTAAGTACCTTTCTGTGACATCCTCAGGTATCTTTTCCTGTGTCACATAGGCAGCCTGAAAGACACACAGTTACTTACAGAGTAACCTGATATTAGCCACAAGTATTGTTTTATTATGTGTTTGCAGATACATAATTCTTCATGACCACACCGCCAGACACACAATAAGTAAGGTGGGCAGTAACAAATAAAAGATATTTTATCAAGCAGATGGACTGATTTGTGAAGACTTAACTCAGGAGTAAACTCTGGAGTTTGAGCACCAAAACAAGTGGTAGTTTTGTCCTTTCGCAGTGGGAACAGGCATAAGACCTGAAGCTTGGTGGGTGTGTCTTGTGGCTGCACAGTAGAAGCTGACAAAGTTTAGGAAGCTAGAAGGTGTTACAGAACAAAAATCTGTAGATTGATTATTCTATTGCTGTTATATACTGGATGCATTTAAGTCGTGTTACTGAAGGGGAGTTACAAAGTGTGGAGATGCAAGATAAACTAGAGGTAGCAGTGAAAAGCTGACTGAAGTTGGTAACATTTCAAGATATGCATGCATGGGGAATTATAGTTCAGTTAGAAGAAGGAAATTTTAAATTAAACCACATTTACCTGAATGCCTTTTCTTGAAATTGGATGTTTCATTTCCCCCCCCACATTTGAAACTATCTTCTGTTTGCTCCTACCAGGGTTTAACACTGGATGAGTTTTCAGAAGTGATTTTGGGGTCTCTAATTCTTGGGGGTTCATCCAGACATTTCAAAGGATCCTGATAAGTCAGAGGTAAGGGAACATTAATTCGTGTTTTTACCAAGCAGGGCATTCTGGAGACATTTTAAAAGTGATTTTTTTTCCTGCCAAGGCCATAAAAATAGTTTTTCCATAAGTAAGGTTGGATTTGCTTCAAAACTCACAGGAAAAATACAATTCTAGAAACACTCCTCTTAGTTTTTGAAGGGAGCTTTCAAAAATATCTCCTAATATAACTCACCAAAATGCAGATGCATATCACACTGGCACAATGGTGTAGTGTAACCTGCGTACATTCGTATCAAAACATTTTTTCCTAGAGTTTTTTTCTTGAAATGGATGAGTATCATAGAATGACACATCAAAGCCTTTGTAGTTATTATACACTGTTTGAAGCAAGATTACTATATCAGTAGTAGCATGCTCGCACAAGCTTCTGGAGGAACAGAAATTAACCGGGGAATGTTTTCACTTTCTTGGAATAATTTTCTCTGAAAATTATTTTTAAAACTCCCTGAAAATTATGTGAAGAAAACATCTTATTCCTTTAAAAGAAACACAGAATTATTTATAATATTGTTGTTGAGTTGGAAACATTTTATCAGAAATATTTGTGGCAACTTTTGAAACAGAGCACCTTATTTCATCTGCAGCTGATATGTACATATGGCGCTGTCTGTCAGCTACAAACACTTCTCTCTTTTTTTTCTCTCAGTATATAGCACAGATCTGGTCCATCCTCTGTGGACTAGAAAGTCTGAAGAAAGAGCTGGCCATTGTAGGTTGCACGAACATAAAGAGCTTGAGAAATAGTGGAGTTTGCCAAGGTGCAGCTGTCATACAAGAAAGACTGGGGAGCCAAATTACAAATTCTGATATCTGCATGTAGAAAGCTCAAGTATCATAAAGCAGTGAACACTGCAGTTTTGTTCTAATGGTCACTACTCTTTGTAAGGTGAGGATAATTTCTTTCAGCTGGAAAGCTTACAGGTTTTAGTTTTTCTTCTTGTACTGGGTAGCCAACTGTTTCTAGAGGATTGAATCACACTGTATCTCTTCCTATGTATACTGAAAAGAGAAAAAAAGCAACTGAATTTTTTTGAGCCAACTCCTACTGCAAAGTTTAAGTTTTCCTTCTCAAAAGACTCCAGTAATTAAATATGTCATAGGGAAAATTTGTTTTTATTCTGTTTGAACTAACATAAAATTAAAGAGTGCAGCAGCTATGATTTTCTTCTTGTACCTTACTGTTTCTCAAGGCTTTATACAGAAATCTAGATTATCTGATACATGTGGGTGGTTCCGTACATATGAGCATGTCTGCAGTTCTGGTAGCGATTCACCTCTAACACTAAACAAGGGGTTTGGGTAATGTACAGACACGTATGAATTCTCCAAAAGTCCAGAACAGAGATGAGCAGGGAAATCAAGTCAGTGCTGAGTATATTCTGTCTATTTTGATCTCTGCTATCAAATTGAAGGTAGCAGAAGAGACCACTGGAGGGGGTTAACTTCATCATGGATAGCTATTTCACTGCAAAATGGTATGATTGTTTTAAAAAAAAAACAACAAAACACAAAACCAAAAGGGGATATTACAAAAATAACTTTTTTTAAAGTAAGGAAAACCAGGACGAAGTCTATTCTTAGACGTACATTGTGTCATGATGAAAAAACTGATAGCAAATTTTTTCCTGAGATGTATCAAGGAAACGGGTGGAGTTTTGGAACTGTTAAACACTCAAAACCAAGTTTTTTAGCTTGTAGAAGTGTAAGATATAACCACAAGGAAAGTTGGTAATCCATTTTTGTGTACAGCTTTTATGTCTATTTAAGGAGATTGTGGGAAGTGGAGGCAGAGCCATATGAAAGGTAACACTTTTCTCACACTGGGAGCTATTTGTCCTGCAGGGTGTAGCAGGTTGAGGAGCAAGCAGCAGCTTACCATGTATTAATAGTGGTGGAAAAACTGCTCAGGAAGCAAGGGAGGCTGGACAGAGCTTGTTGTATCTCAGACATTCACCAAGTTGGGTAAAATCAGAACTGGCAGCAAAAGCTTGCCTACAAGAACACCATTTTTGTGGCAGAATTACGTACAAACCTTTTTACGTCTCACTCCCAGTGTGATAAGTTTTCTGTATTTAAACAGATCAAATGTCTAGTTTTCATTTAAATAAACTTTTTTTTTGGGGGGGGGGATGGGCTTTGAAAACAGTCCAGTCTTTTGGGGAGAGGTGGTAACTGGAGATCTGGGCAAACACATCATGAGTTCTCCTCCCGATAACCTGGCATGCAATTGGGCCACCTTCCTTCCCGCTGAAGAATACCTGGTGGCATTGGAATCATCATTTCTCATCAACCATACAAGTACCTGCAATCAGAAATATGGCCTATTGCTGCTGGGAGTGAAATTGTGCTACCAATACAGACCTTTCATTAAGTACCTTATTTATAAACTGTTTGCTTTTCACGAGAGATGTGTTGGAGTCTGGGGACAATGTATTTCAACATATGGTTTGCAGATCTCTGGAGAAGGACACAAAAGGCAACTGCAAAAAACCCAAGTCTGTGCAGTAGTGTCTGTTTACTAGTTGGAGGACTGTTCCCATGCTAGAAAATATAGGGATTTTTTTAATCAGAGTAAAGAATAGTGCCCTAGAAGATTTACTCTTGTAGCCGGTGTTCAGGAATTGGCAATAGGTATAAATATTAGAAGGTAGAACTGGAAGGCATATAAAAGATAACAGAAGTATATGCTGTTATCTAAACTTATTGGAGAATTTGCCACATAACTGTCATCATGAATATAAGCCACGAAAACATGTTGTGATTATCATGAAATATTTCAGATATACAGTTCCATTTGCCAGAATAATTTTCTGTAAGCGGTTTTCGATGTGGCTTGTTAAGCTTTGTTTATTTGCTGTAGAAGTTGACATTTAGCAAATAGTTGAAATATTAAATCCCTGAACAAAGAGTATGTTGTCTGGTCACAAATTACTTGGTAGTATTTATATGCATGACCCAAAACAACTGCTGACAAGATGCAAAGCTTTTCTTCAGTAGTCTAGTAAGACATTTTGATGCTAAAAATAGTACAGCTTTGGCTCAAAAGACTTAATTTTTGCATTGTTATGTACTGCAGTTTCCTTTTTACCTTAAGTATCTGCATTTGAAGACCCACTTCTTATCAGAAGCAGTTTTAGCAACAATACTGACTGTAGTGTCTCAAGAGTGTATTGTCCTATATTGCTATTTTTGCAAAAATGAGTATTGTTGTTAGCAGAACACAGTCTTCATTTTTAAAAAAATAACTGAAATTAAAATAGTATAGTGGAATGTTTGCCTTTGAATTAAACAACACAGGAAGGAGCTTAACATTTCTAAAGGCTGTTACTTAATGGGAAGTTTCTGCACTGCTGCCTAAGTGTTGATATGAAGGGAGATTCTTACCAAATATCCGAAACACCTGCAGCTTGCAGCGAACTACCTGAGATGTTCATAGGCCAGCCGTGGTGATTCATCCCACCCTGATGCCAAAGTTCTGCTCCTAAATTCAAATGCATGTTTGAAGTTTTCAGCCTGGCAATGAGAATTGATGTTATTGGAAGCTGTAGGCATAGCAGTAAACCTTAGGTATTTAACTCTTTATCCGCACAAAGTTGATGCTACCATGACTCGGAAGAACCTTAGAATTGCCACCTTGCTGCTGAGAAAGAAAAACCTCACTGAGAGGTGAGAAGAAAGGCTTCTTTCTGCTGATCCCACTTATTTCACTGCTTTCATGTGTGTACAGTTTTTATATCTATTTTTATTTTTATGTAGCATCTGTAAAGTGAATATAGAAGAGAGTTCTGGGATCCTTGATAATCTCCAAATCCTGCTATCTTTAAAGACTTTGGAGGAGGAGATGATCTGTTGTCAGCTGTAGTTCTGTTTTAGCATAAAAGTATAACTCTAAGTTCTAGGGAATACAAAAAGGCATTGTGAAAGAATCGTGACCACACACACACACACACACTAAGCTGGACAAATGGTTATTTGTGGATAGCTAATAGTTGAATCTGACCTTAAATTTTGTCACTCTATACGGAAAGCCCAGGTGAAGGGGGCCAGAAACTCCTCTCTTGACAAGAGAAAAGCAAGAGGTTCATTTTGTAGATGTACTATGTTTTCATGCCTGTGAAGTTGGTGTAGCAGTTTGTGTTGAGATGTGTTCTATATTTTAAAAATATTTAGTGTTGCAGATTTTACATGAATTTTAAAAGAAGGAAAAATATGAAGAATGTTGCTGAAAAAAAGAATATACTGTAGTGGAAACTGGTGGGCAAGCCTGTTTTCAACTAGACAAAGAGGACACACTATCCTGGCTAATCTCCTTTTTTCAGGTTTCTCTAAGTTTACTTACAGCTACCTTTACAAAAATAGACCTGTTGGTATCTTAAATGGGAATTATGGACTTCTGGATTTGGATTAAATATTACTGAAGCAGCAAGCTGGAAAAAGCCAGCTACATGGAACCACAGAGCAAGACCCAGGATGTTCAAAGTTCATTAAAGTGGAGGACTAGCTAGCTAGAAAGAAGTAGTGTCCATTCTTCATTCCCAAGCCGGCTGGCAAAAATGAATAAACATTATGACAACTGAACCATTAAACACTGAGGTTGGGAAAGGCTGAACGTAGAGTTTTACACACTGCAATTTGGGCTTTCCTGCAGTTATTTTTCATCACTAGATCTTTCTCCCCTTCAGTCTTCTCCTTTAGTTAAAGGGCACCTGTGTATTTAAGGATTCTGAGTGACTGCAAGGGGCAGTTATATTTGTAAAGTAATATTAAATTCCTACAAATTTTCTGTTTCCAGTTTATAGAGGAAAGCTCAATCTGAGCCATTTTTTTGACCCTGAGATGAGCTCAGTTGGTTGGAGCATGGTGCTAATAACACCAGGGTTGTGGGTTTGATCCCCCTATGGGCCATTCACTGAAGAGTTGGGCTTGATGACCTTTGTGGTCCCTTCCAGCTCAGAATATTCTGTGATTCTGACTCTGTGATTCTGTGATTTATTGATATTAAATTCCAAAATATCACTGAATGAGACATTTTGTGAGAAAAATGACAGCAGGCAGGAGGATTACATGTGAAGGGAGAACTTGGGATCGGATGTACAAGCATGCTGTAAATAAATATGTTAGTTAAAATGAGTGTTAAGGAAATAAATGACATATGGTTGAGAAATGTGGTAGCTACAGTAAACCTTCCATTCCACTGACATGAAAGATGATGAGACATGATAACCTCATTCTGTGCTACATACTGAGCAGAAAATATACTGCTAAAATATAAAGAAATGGTAAATAAATAGCTGTTTTTATAAGTTACAGGGAAGGAATCACCTTATTATCTAATAGGACCCTGTACCAGAAGTTTCTGTTGGAAAGGACTGTGAATAGCAGTTTTCTAAAAGGTTCTTGAATCATACATACAGAATTTGATCTAGCCTTCTGCTTTCCTTCCTTGATAGCTTTCCCTCATGCTGTGCTCTTTCCAGCCCACTGGCTCCCCTTCCAAAACAAGTTATGATTTTTTCCTGTGTTAAGATTTATTTGTATTAGGAAGAGAGAAATTATTTTACTGCTGTAGGAAACAAGCAACTCCAGTCTGCATCTTTAAAAAACAACTGGTAGTATAGGGGATCAGAATGGGATGTTCTATTATCAGAATATTTTATGAAATGAAACATTGAGATGATTTTGCTAGAATGTAGTGGGTTTTTTTAAAGTAACACAACTAATGTTATCTCCTGGTAATGTCCTCTTTTGATACTTCACAACAAGCTGGTTCAGTTCATTTGTTTGTATGTGAAAAGCAGAGTTCAGGGCACCATTGTGTTTCTAGCCAGTCAGTTCAAGATAAAAAAAAGCTTTGGATTTTTCCTTCATAAAATTCAGAACGAAGACCAATTTTAAAGCTTTCCAGAAACAAAACATGGCTCTGTTCATTCTTTACACAGCACTGCTAGATAGCCATCAGTATGTGACTTCAGGCAGAAGCAGCTTATTCTTCTAGTGCTTTGACCAGAGTTGTACTTAGTTGCTCACACACTGGAAATTTATGACAAAATCCCTACCTCATGTTTGGGGTTGGGGCTTTTTGTTTGGTTTTGGTTTTTTTTGTTTGTTGGTGATTTTTTTTTTAACTGACTCAGCCTTATGATAGTTCTTTGCTTGATTGCCGCTATTCTCAGGTAACGCATTGCTGATCTAAGTTAGACAGACAAAACATATTAGTGTTTGAGGAGACACTGTCCTTTTTAATCTTGGACTGTTTTATGAAACAGGATATTTTAGATGCTTTGGCTGCTTCACTGTCTCAGTTACAGTTGCAAAGTTGCAATTTCTCACTTTTATTCTGTTAGTGGGTTTTCTTCTTGTTTTCAGACCTATTTGCATTGAGAGGATTACATTAGTGAAAACTGTATTTTAGTCTGAACTGCAACGGCAATATTTAAAAAAGACTTCTAAGGAAAGGGCTGAAATTAAAACCCATGGTGCCTACTTCCTAGAAACAGTAGGTACCTCTGTATGACATTTCCACAGGTACCACTGCAGAGAAAACTGAACTCTAGACAAATCCTATACAAGATGCTTTGCACATCCCAAAGGTTTTGAAAGGAGACTACTAATTAAACCTGCTTTAGACTTAGATTTTCCTGTGATATCTAACACAGTTTACTGATATCCTTTGGTTTTTAGCTATCTGAGCTTGGACAAACAATTAAAGCCTGAAGTCAACATTTACAGTTTTCACATACCTGATCCTGTGGAACATAGCAAAATCTTTATGTGCTTTTTGACAAATTTGGATCTGCCTTTGGGCCAATACAGCTATAGAAAAAGCCAAAAATGTCCAAGAAGGTTAGTTCTGTACTGAGATTCACCCATAATGACTATATAGGTGTTCCTTAGGGCTCTTGCAAAATTACTGTCACGGAGGAGGAAAGAGGAGAATTTGGACCAGTATTTTTCCTGTCTCTTCAGAGAGAGGAAGAGGAAGAAGGGGGAGGAGGGAAGAAGTATTCTAGAGAGGGTTGTTCCTTGAATCTGGAGATATTATGTTTAAACATTTTGTATTCAAGGAAGGAAGAGAAGAGACATACATATCAGCACATTTATACAGCTAATTCCTGAAGACACTTTGTTTTAATGTAGTGGTATGATCAGTTCAATGGTCTGTGCTTTTTCATTTCATTCATCACTTATACTATGGAAGTTTCTGAAATGCTTCATTTAATTGTACTGAAGACATCAGTCATGATATTGTAGTTAAAGTTGTGGGAGGCTTTCATTTTTAAACACCATTATAACTTTCAAAATAATTCCTTTTAAGCTGATGTTTAGTGTCAATCCAAGTGACTCATGTAATGAAGCTGGAGAAAATCACCTTAGCCATTTCTACTTTAGAGGAGTCTGGTGAGGGTTTACTGTTTTAAAAAGAACAGACGGTTTTTCATAACTCTGAAATTGAGCCTCCACACATTTTAGTTGCAGGTATCTGTTATCCGGCCTCAAGAAACACACACAAAAATGGTTGTGTAACTAAAGCAGCAATCTTGGCTTGTGATGACCCTGTGATCAGGGTCTATAGGCTTATTTTGTGGTTCTGGGCAGGCCACTTAAACTGCACCTAAAGTCACAGCCTGATATGCTCAGGGCAAATCCTGATATTTATGTTCCCTGATCACCCAGAGCAGAGGTCTGTGTAGCTCCATGTATGTTTAGGCTCTCTCCTGCAAAAAGCAAGGGGCTCAGGAGGCCTGGGTCGTGTGCCAGTGTGTAGCCAGGGAACAGCCAGAGTGCTCAGCTGGGTGCAGGGACTTGGCAGTTCTTTGTTTTGAACTGGACAACACAATACTGTTTTGGCAACCTCCTCCTCCTCCTGAGAACCATCTAAAGGACTGACTCCATCCTGAAGAAGCCTCCAGGCTGCCTCAGCTGCATCCACATAGGCACCCTCCCTTGTGCAATGTGCATCAGTGGGTACTTCCGTACCCTTCCTCCTAGGGCTTGCTCTGGATTCAACGTTTTTTTACATGTACGTCCTGGGATCCACCGTGCTGACAATACAAGGGGTCATCTGAGGTGTGTGTGTATGTGTATGGCTGCACAGACACGGAAGGAGAAGATGATACATTGGTCAAAATATAGACACAGAATCCTGTGGGCTACCAACCTACCTCATTGCTTACCTGAGGGATGTTTGTGCTGGTGTCTGACACAGTACAGAACTGAGAGAAATCACATTGCAATTTTCCTTACAGCCTACTTGAATGCTTGCACAGAACAGGATGGTTCCAAGACTGAGGCGTGTCTGGTGGTTGTCTCCTGGCACATCTCCTCTGGCCTGGCTGCAGCCAGCAGACTGGCCTGGAATCACGACTGCTCATCTTGGGACAACATCAGTCAGGACATGGGAAAGTGGGAGATCTGAGCTCTGTTAGTAAGTTGTGAGCTTGAGAAGTAAAACCCTTTATGAAGACATAAAGGGGGAGAAAAAGTATGTTAGATGTGGTGCAGACTGACAAAAATCTGAAATCTTCATTGTCTTTTACAATACCCCCAGGTGTGAGGAACAAGAGGGTTAAGATGGGGGGAACACAAAAGGAAAATGAGGATTTTCCAGTTCCTATCTGCAAAACATATTCTTTTCCATTTCTCTGTTTTCTTTTGCTCAGGAACTGCCTCTGTTTAACAGAGTAGGGATTTCATCTGAGCTGGTGTTTCAAGAAATCACGTCTTTGCTTAAAGTTATTCTCCCCCACAGCGGAGAGTAAGTCCCATGTAACACATTAAGCAATATTTCAAGCCAGGCCACATCCTTCCTCAGTAACGTTTGAACTGTGTGCACTCACGCTCAAGGTTGCTGCTGCTCCTCAAGCTCACTGACAACACCATCTCCCTCCAGTCATGCCAAATCCTTTACTCAGATTCATTTTCCTTTTTCAGATTTAACCAGTTGTCCTCTAAAATACAAAAGGCCATGTGAGATAAAACCTCTTTCCCCAGCTTTCTTCCAACCTGAACTTTTTTCCTGCCTGCTCAGTCTCTAGTGAACATTGCAGTACAACTAGACTGAAATAAATGAGAATGTGATTTCTCTTTAATTCTTTTTCTAGAGCAAAGCTTTTCCTATCTTAGTCTCCAGATAGTATCAGAAGGTTAAGGTAGCTTCTCTACCCCCTCAAAAAGGCATCTTGTAATAACTTAGTAAAATTAAATACTGCATCATGCATATAAAGGTGAAAAAATAGTTACATAAGACAGTCATCAGTCTACAAGTAATTAGATATTTAGTTAGATATAACAGTTGCCATGATGCAAATGCACTGCATTGGTTTCTATGAGTCTAAAATATTTTGGAATAATAAGAAGGGACTCAATGTGGAATAAACCGAAATGTAAATTTTAATCAAAATAGTGTTTTCTGATATAAGTCACTTTACTGAATATAGCAACAAACTGCCATCTTTGAAAATGTTTTGCTTTTCCTTTTTCTCCTTGATTGATAAAATTACTTAACAAATACTGTAAATCAGACCACAGGGTTTGAATCTCTAACAGTGTACAGGGCCCTGGCCATCTGCACTTGTGAAGTAGTTTGTGTGTATACTATCATGAATTCCATTAAGAATTTTTCAGTGAACTGAGATATTTCTTTAAAAACCTGAGAAGTTTTTCCCTAGGGAATATTCCTAAAATGCTCCTGATATGTATTGCAAATTATAGTTTACCCTATATTTTTATTATTATTTTCTACTTTTGAAAGGAATAACAAATTTAGGAAGAGCATTTTGACTCTCTTACTTCTTCCACAAAAAAACAGATCTACATTAATTAAAGTGAGTTTGCAAATCTGAGAAGGGGAGAGGTGGTGGTGGTGAAAGGGCAGAAATGGGTGGTGTGTCCCCAACAGAGTTGTACATTTTCTTTTAGGAAAGCATGAAATTATTTTTTAATTTTCCCTCAACCTTCACAATGTTGAACAGTGTAAAGAAAAATAGATTCTTCTTATGTGTGACTTGCCCAGATTTACAGAGCTTTTGCAGTGTTACAGATTATCTATCAAGAAGTGGGGTGAGAAGCACTTTTGAGCTCTGTATATAATTAATCCTGTTGCACTCAGTAAGCAAACCACACTTGTATACAGGAAACTAGGGATGATGAAACACACAAAGTTGGAGTTCAGACATTTTGGAAAAACTTAAAAATAGGAAGTCTTCCATTGCAGAGTGCAACTTAATTCTAAATAATTCGTGCTCAAAACCTTTTAGTTTTCAAATGCATCTAGTTTCTAGGAGGCTGGTGAAGGATTAAATGGGCTAAAATGCACTTCCCTTCTTATGTCTCATACCTTTATGTCTTTGGTGAAAATAGACAAAAGGAAAATATACATATACTGTTTTCTTCAAAAGGATTTAATAAGAGCATTCAGTCTATAACACAGAATATTTATATGGGTAATTGCAAAATATTGGGTAGGAAATACATATTATTTAACCTTTGGGCAGTGTTGCAAAGTAAACATCAACAACTGCATGTTGGGAACTTTTCTTCACAGGGTTTGCAGAGGAAAAGAAAAGGCTACCAAACTGGTTTGTCGAGGAGCTGAGAACAAGGCTGTGACAGGTGATAAATACTTTGACATGTCAGTCATGCAGGGGGGAAAAGAAAGGCAAAGGGTGAGGGCAGGTGAAAGAAATTTGCCAAAGTCTGAAATGAAAGAACAATATGGTTTCAGAAATGGCATGTAAGACAGTAGAAGCTGAGTGGAAAGATGTTGCACATCTCTTTCTGGCAATAGTTGCACATCTCTTTCTGGTTGTTAAGTATTTCTTAGAATGAGAGCAGAAAACATCTCCCGGTCTGTGGGATGGATATCTTAGATTGGTAGGCAGAAATGAAGAAGGGAAAATACAGAGTTAACAGAGAAATAGAAATAAGACGGCAAGAGAGTGAAATAAGAATGAGTGAAATAGAAGAATAAAAAATGAGCTAAAATAAATAAGAAAAATATGAAGCTGTAAAATTATACAATATGAGAGGAAGAAAGTCCATGAAAGTTCAGAGAAACTAAAATAACTGTAGGAGAGGAAAATCTTGTACTATGCAAATTACATTCCTTTAGAATGAATAGATATTTAATTTTGATTGACTTAATCATCAGTGACTGCCAGGAAAGCCTACACTTCTTCAGTTCCATCACAATGATTTTTGACAAAAAGAAAAATCAAGTCAGAACATTTACTATGTAGAATAAATTCAATATGTACCCACTATAGCAATGGTAATAAATGTCATCCTATTATAAAAAGAATTTAAGAAAATATGATTAATTTAAGATCAGAAGGGGAATAATGGAAAGTGTTAACCTTACTGAAAACAAAACAAGTATTTCATTCTCATTCTTCCAAATATCAAAATTAAAGTATCACTGTTTCAACAATAAGAATACTTTTGAAATTATATGAAATGTGAAGCATAAGCATCTAAAAGAATAGATACCAAAACATAAATTTAAGATCTTTCACATCAGTGCATTCACCATCAACTGAGAAAGATGAAGAAGAGCTTTCCAGCAGTTCTAGCAAATGCAGTTAAGATGTGGAAGCTGGCCACTGTGCAAAGATTTTTTATAAACTGTGAACTAGTTCACAACATAGAAAAGATGCAACATTTAAGTAGATGTAGAACAGAATTAGTCAAAGTCTTTTTCTCTCCACTGAGTAATGGTTTCATTTTGTTAGTTTTGCCATCTCTAACATTAATATTTTATGTTTAGGTTTTAAAGTGACCCAATTCATATTCTAGAAGGTTTCATATATGCAATGAAATCAGTAACTTTGTTCACTTCTGGTAAGGAAATGCCTCTGAAATATCCTCCTCTTCCAAGACAATGAACTGGCAGTCATCGTGATGTGATTGTGAGGCCAGTCTCTATTGCAGAAAGGCAGGGATCAATACTGTTGTATAATAATTAGCGAGGTAATTGTCACATTATAGCACCATAGCTGTGCACTGTAATGCTCATGTCTCAGGACTTAGGCCTTTTCATATTTCTATCCATTTGCTTCCATCTCAATTACTTAAATATGTGATGGGAATAGCATCTCCCTGATCAGTTTTTTTGTTTGTATGTCTTATTCTATTTAAAAACAAGTCCAAGGGACAGAGCTTCTTTTGCATTGTGTAAACACATCATCTCTGAAGAGAAGAGAACAATTTCTGTTAGGTGTTTTGACATAACCATGACAGAAAGAATAGATTGTTTCAACCTGTTACTTTTACATTTGACTTACTGTTTAATGTATTGAAGTACAAGGAAAAAAATTATCTAGATCAATGACTATACTAGGAAGAATATTTCTAAATGCTGGATAGCTTTCAAGAATGGCATTTTGCTCTTGTTCTTGTGAAGTATCTCACAATCACAACGTAATTAATGTTGAACTGAATCAGACAGAAAAAAATTATGAAAGATTATGAGAGAATCATAGCCACTGAAGAAAAATCAGTAGATCAGCATCGTTCTTCAGAATAAATTATTATTGCAGGTAAATCACCAGACAGGATTCTATTGCTGTGGGTTGGCATAGAAAACAATACATGGAGACATGTATTGAAGATGGAAAGCTTCTGTACTAGAGAAAGAGGATAAAAGCACAGGAATAAGCATTGTTGTGTCTCTGGAATAAAACAGTTTTATGACTCTTAAAATACAAAAGTAGGAAGAACTGAAAGAACCCCAGGTTAAGCACAACTCCAAATCAAATGATAAGTGATAAGAGAACAATATGTTGTGATTCCTTGTAGAAATAGCTATAATACACATCTGTATCCTTTCCAGTACAATGTTTCTAGTTCTATTCCGTAGTAATCCAATTTGCTTCATAAAAGTTAAATCAGACAGTGAAAGACGCTAATCTGATTCTGGAATCTGTTAGATCAAGTAAGTGAATTCCGAGAAAGAAATGTGGACTAATTAGAATGGAATTCTCTCTGCCTATACCATACATGGAGAGCAGAGACAGTGGAATTACATGTGTGATACAAAAGTCACATAAGTGATGTCAATGTCATGGTGCTTTCAATTTATTATTGAATTGGGCAGGAAGCTTTGGAACTATTTTAATGCTTCTAGCTGTTAGGTTTTCTATTGCTCTGTGACTGCTCACAGTGAGAGACTAGTCCTTTTACTTTTTTTCTTTATCTTTTAGCCATATAATGGAAGGTAAGAAAGAAAGATTTTGGACATATGATCACAAATTGGACCATCTATTACTATTTTCTTTCTATTGTTGAAGTTAATGTAGCTGTAAAGTCTCAGTTTGCTTTCTGGATATTTCAAAAGGTGTGAGGACTAGACTCATCTCAAAGTTTCCAACATAGTAATGAAAAATTCACCATTTTTACAACTTTCTGTTATGGCTATGTCAAAACACCTAACAGAAATTGTTCTCTTCTCTTCAAAGATGATGTGTTTACACAATGCAAGAGATGCTCTGTCCCTCAGACTTGCTTTTAAGTAGAATAAAGTATACAAACTGATCAGGGAAATGACATCATGCTTGATATATTAAGTGGGGGAAAGAAGGAGAAAAGGAGGGAATTTGGAGTGATGGTTTGTCTTCCCAAAGAACTGCTACCTGTGATGGGGCCCTGCTCTCCTGGACATGGCTGAATACCTGTCTGCCCATGGGAAGCAGTGAATCAATTCCTCATGTTGCTTTGCTTCTGCATGCAGCTTTTGCTTTCCCTATTAAGCTGTCTTTATCTTAATCCATGAGTTTTCCAGCTTTTACCCTTCCAGTTCTCTACCTGATCTCACTGGTGGGGGAGTGAGTGAGGGGCTGCGTGGGGCTTGGCTGCTGGCTGGGGTTAAACCATGACAACCACAAAGAAAAGGAAATTAATTTTTCTACTGCTGAAAAAACAATCAGGTTCACACCACACACATACAGACAAAAAATTCATGCCTGGTTTACTTGAAATGCTGCAATGCCTGATACTCCTGATTTTTACTTCCTGGAGGAAAAATTGATATCTTCTACATCTAGAGAATTACTAATCAATTCAGCCACAAATTGAGGTTATTAATATGCAGGTGCTGAGAAAGATCTTCCTGAAAGTTATTCTAGTGGATGATAAGTAGATGGCTGTGTGAATTCGCTCCACTGTTGGACAGATAAAGCAAACTACTTTTCACAATTTCCTAGATTAGAGAATGAAATAAATATATTCACAAGAAAAGAAACTGTATTGCACCTTCATGTTTATATTTACCTCTAGTGAGTCATGGTGGCAGTCCAGCTTCCAGTCTGATAATCACTGTGCAAGCTGTAAGGTACCAAGGTGCCACAGCCATCACAACGAGCAAATAACTAAGACAAATGAAGACAGGAAGAGGCAATATAAAGAATCACAGGGAGATAAATTATATAGCAATCTATTATCTGTATGTGTTACATCTTAATGCATACTGTAGCATTTAATATATAGAGCACACTGTAGTAAGAACTGCCTGTGCAATCTACAGTTCAAGTGACAATGGAGACTTTTTTTAGCCCTGTAGAATAAAATCTATTCTGTGTGGCCATTGTAATGCATCAGTATCAGAAAAGCCAGAATGAAAAAAAACACAAACTGAATGATCTCAGGAGCAGTCCAATGTAGTTATAATGGTTTTACATTAAATTGTCTGTAACAATTGCCTGTCATTATATGGTAACAATTCAGAGATATTGGGAAAGAATACTGGATTAGAGAGAGCCAGAATTTTATAAAGCAAAAGGAAAGAACTTGTTCATTTACCTTTTCCATTGCTGGTGTTCATTGTGTGAATGTGGCAAATGGCAATTTTATACAATAGCTGACAATAGCACCCCAACAAAGGACGGAGTTCTTTACCCTCCCCCTCCCATGTTTGAACAGAGCTCCGGAAAGGATGGTGCAGGGGAATTTTGCCTCTCTGGAGTTGAATGACACTGCAGCAAAGGAACCAGTTTCCAGTCCTCCTACAGGGAAGAAGAGACACTGAAGAAGTAACAAGAAACAAACCCAGAATGGGGATGTGCTCATGCATTTACACACATTTAAAAAGAAGTTTACTCTGTCCTTCACCATGTGCCACTTTTTTGGTCTATGCTGTCTGGTATTTGAGCAAGGGGCTGTTTTCCAGATTTCAGTGATGTAGCAGAAAAAAGGTTCTCATCATCTTTTTTTGTTGTATCTGTTAGACACTAGTCTAATAGCCAGATTCTTCCTTCTCACTGTTCTCACTCACCCAGCACCCTTGGAATAGCAGCAGGACGTGACTGCTGTATGTCTTGTGCCTCTTGTAGGGTTGCCCAACTGGTACAGCCTCCTGCACCTCAGTGTTCTGCATACAGCATAAGGTAGTGCTGAATGAGAAATGCCATGACCAGTTTATAAGAAATATAAAGGCTGTTTCATCTGTAGTACTGTGCTTTTGGGGAGTTACCTAGACACAGACCTCACTGTGCTGGGTGTAATATGCCCTGTCTGGCAGAACCATGTAGTCATGAAATTCAGAAAATAGCATTGCCCTTCTCATACAAATGAGAACTGAGGCACAGTTTCTTCGCCAAGATCAAAATGAACATCTGTGGCGTGTAAGAGAAACAAATCTCAGAATAACAAGTCTGAGACATTTCTTTCATGTGGGGGATAGCTGAGATATATGAAATGGGCTTTTTAGGGACTTTGATTTCATTCTTTGCCAGCAATAAGACCTCAAGGTGTTACATATTTTCAAATATGTTAAGTTCAGCTGATTTGCCTTCAGGGTTTTTTTCAGGGTAGTGATTACAGATTAAGCATTACAAAGCATATTTTTACACTTATTTTGACACAATGTTTTTGAAGTTCATGAATCTATAAGTCCTGGACACTCTTCAGTATAGACAACACTAGTGATTTACATTATTTTGGAGTTGCAAATAAGTTTTCAAGGGTAATGGATTTCATATAGAGAGATTAAAAGATAACATTCCTTCATTTGTGCCTGGTGACTTCTTTTCCCCTATCATACTACATTTAGCAAAAAAAATAAGGCAGAAAGGATACTGGTATATTTTTATGTTAATTAATATATTTTAATTTCAAATAGCATTTCTGAAGCTCAGATAGACTCCAAAAAAATTGGTGCCAGGGCAAAACTAATGAATTTTAATTCTTTTCAGTATACTTATGCTTTCATGAATTCTTTTTGTTATATTCTGGTGTATGAGAATGCATCAGTAGGCACTCAGAGCATGCAGCCCACAGATCTGATTTTTACAGAAATCCAGCTTAACTTTTTTAGCTACATAATGAAGTGCACCTCAGAAGTGTGTTATTTTTAGTGACCAATTGGGTAATAGCTAGAAAAAAGCATACTTCAGACCAACTTTTAAAAGATTTTTTGAAAACAACAGATTATAAACAGCAAGTAGTCTTTCTGCACAAAGGATGCATTTGACTGTTTTGCAGCTAAACTGTGTTATTCTTGGACAAATTTTAAGGGTGTGCCACTCATCCCAGAAAGGCTGCATCTAATAACTCACCCTTGCTGCTGTTAAATTGTTTAAAGCACTGTAATCTATCCCTTAGGTAGTTAAACTGCACTAACTCTGCTCTTCCATATCTTGGAGCACCTTGAAAAACTCTCGGCTCCTTGGGAGTGCAAATGGTTTTGGCCATGCTGCTGTAAAACAGAGAAGTCCATGGTCTCTGCAGTTTGCCCACAGCTGCTGGAGCTGAGCAGTGACTATATTGTGATGCTGATGGTGAGGGGCACAAGAAGCAGCCTTGTTTAATATCATGGTCCATGGATTGCACTCCATTAATCCCAGACAATTCTAATAACAGTTCTTAGCTCCAGGCACAGATTCACTGGCAAAATGCTTGTGCATCCTGTTGAGAGTAGGGCACAGTAAACTGGTCTGTCCTTTGTGCAACAGTCATCATAACAGCAATATAAAATCAATGACATTGCTAAGAATTGTTGTTACTCATCAGAACAGATCATTAAATGACGCTTTTTTTTTACTTCCATAACTAGCATACCTAGGTGCTTGTGCAAAGCAAGAGCACCAGCCATAATTTACTGCATTGCAGTAAAATCAACAATGCAGCATTCCCCAGAGCCAGACAAATCTCATATTTGATTTGCTAAGTGAACAGAGAGAGAAAATATGCTCCCCAAAAATATTTTTAATCCCATTATTATATTTCTTGTTTGTAGCCCTCCAGAACCCTCACTGTCTGAGTAAACACTGGTAACTCTTGAAACCAAAACATTATTCTGAAACCTGATTTGAAACCATTTCTTTTACAAGTAACAAAGCAAATCACACTGATTTTCTCAAAATTCTTCCTTTTGGAAGAAGTAAAAAAGAACAATTTGAGAAGTTAGTGGTAACTCACCGGTAAGTTTCAACTGAGCAGAAACAAATTTGAAACTAAAAATGTTAGATGTTAAAAAAAAGCATCTAATTTCATCCAAGAGAAAATTCCCGTAGCTAGAGAGGAAACTCTCTGTAGTTTAGAGTAAATTCAAACTTAGGATATTATTATCCAGCTATATAGAGCCATAATCATATTTTTTTAATTAGAAATTTATTCATAGTTTAAGATACTGCAAATAGGAAATATAGATATTTACAACAGACTAATTTTTTTTCTATGAAAAAACTGACACATTAAAAATATTTTTCTTGTCTGTAAAATTGTGTTTTCTTCCCCAGGTCTTCTTGAACTGTGATAGATTTTCATTTTGTTTGGTAGAAGTTTGGACACTGAATAAATATAGTTTCTTTCTAATTAAATGATGATAAAAAGAATTTTGTAATATTGAAATAATCTACTCTTGGTGTAAGTTTGCAGTTGGTTGTTCCTGTCTGAAACATGAAGGTAAGAAAGACAACTGATTGTCTCAGCTTAGTGGCAGGAATCTTCCTAACTGTTGAATATGTAAGAAGAATGGAGATGAATGTTTGCTTGTTATAATTTAACCATTCGCTCAATACAAAAAGTGGTACGCTTTATGGACTGAGCATTCATCTATATTCCAAGATTTCATAAGTTAGCAAATTTAAATTTAGGTTTCAGAATTGCCTTAAAAGCCAAAAAAAAAAAGAGTTATCTGCATGAAGATTGTACAAATTGGTTAAAATCACAGCCCATTAGGGCCAACAGGAGATTTCTTTCTGAAATAAAAGACCTTTTATATAAATATCAACACTATAAATTTTAACATGAAAGACAAATGAATTTACAAGTTGGAAATACATGCAAAGAGAGGATTGAAAAATATAAAATAGAAAACTTAGCGAAAGATTTTGGCTTAGAGCAGACTACATTAATTTTAACAGTTAACCCCTGCACAATATAGTAACTCTACATTATTGTTCTAGGTACCTGGGAATAACAAGACCTCTTACGTACCCTGTAAGGCAGAATGGGAAGTGTATGGCCAAAATGATCCTGTGTGTATGGCTTTTATCTGCCTCCATCACTATACCCCCGCTCTTCGGTTGGGCCCAAAATGTAAATGACGAAAAGGTTTGTCTGATCAGTCAAGACTTCGGCTACACCATTTACTCCACAGCAGTTGCATTTTATATCCCCATGTCAGTGATGCTTTTCATGTACTATCAGATTTACAAAGCTGCCAAGAGGAGTGCTGCTAAACACAAGTTTACTGGTTTTCCCCGTCTGGAAGAAACGGAAGGGATTTCTATGAATGGAGTTGTAAAACTGCACAAGGAATCTGAAGAATGTGCTAATTTTTCACGACTCCTAAAGCATGACAAGAAAAACATTTCCATCTTTAAAAGAGAACAGAAAGCTGCCACTACCCTTGGGATTATTGTTGGGGCTTTCACTGTCTGCTGGCTGCCCTTTTTCCTCCTCTCAACTGCAAGGCCCTTCATCTGCGGGACGTCATGCAGCTGTATCCCACTCTGGGTTGAGAGAACATTTCTATGGTTGGGCTATGCAAACTCTCTCATTAACCCTTTTATATATGCCTTCTTCAATCGAGACTTGAGGACAACTTATCGCAACCTCCTGCAGTGCAGATACAGGAATATCAACCGGAAACTGTCAGCTGCAGGGATGCATGAGGCTCTGAAGCTTGCAGAAAAGCCAGAATTTGTTCTGTAAGGTCACTCATCCTTTACTATGATAATTTGTTGGTTTATCACATTAGCTTTTTCCCCACAGATTTGAAAGAAGAGTTATAGGAAGAACCAGGCTTCTTGAGGACTGTTAATGCAGTCATCAAGAAACTGGAAGGTAGCAGTGTAGAGCCCACCCATGAGCCTGGAAAAACAAGACCACCATCTGAAGAATTTGGGTGTAAGAGGAATACGAGAAAGGAGAAGAGTAAAATATGGTGCAGGATGTATGAGCTGCTAGTGAGGAAAGAGCAAAGTTGGTCTTACCCACCTGTTTGGCCCAAACAACTGAAGATCTGAATGTTGGATGCATCTTGTATCCTAGAGATTCTTTGCTATAATAAAGACCTGAGAATGGTAAAAAGTTTACTGTAATTCGTTACTTTCCACTTTGTTATTATAAAAATAAACCATTTAAGAAGAAGCTGGATCAAGGAACTTCTATCACTTAGAAATATTCCTTATTTTAAAAACCCATATGTTCATTAAACATTCATTTACTAGATTGCCTGGAAATGAACTACTTTGTGAAATTTAATATTGCCTTTGCACAGCAACTCTGGCACTGAAAGAATACATTATACTTCCAATGCAAGTATAAGAGTTTGAGTAAAGTCACAAGGACCAACTTCTACTGCTGCATACAGTCATGCAGCACAGTTAGTTCAGTGCTGCTATGCTAACTACACCAGGTAAAGATATTGTCCTATTTTTTCTAACATAAGAAATATATCTGATTACATTTTATTCCACTATCTGTCTGGTCTTTGTCCATCTCTTCAGTCTTTAATTCTCTTGGCTTTCTTAGCTGAGCCCTTCTCTAATCTAGATGGAGACTCTGTGCTCAAGTAATTTCTGTTGATGTATGGTTAGTCCTTGTTCCACTTCAGTAGCTAATTTACTGTCTATTTGAAAGCTCTTCTACTTGGGATTTCCTTCTCTTCTGAAGTCAGTAAGAAAAAAATAAACTTAAGACCTTATGACTTCAGAGGCATCTGGACTTCATCCTTACAAACCGATTTTAATCATCACTTCTTCTTAAAGTAATTTAAAGCCTTGTCCTTTGTAAGAATCAAGATAGTTTACTGTTTCTAGCTTTTCCTACCACCACTGCAGCTTGTCCAAGTATGTGACCCTATTTCTACTGACTTTGGTAACAAAGTTCTTCCCTCAGTGGAGCAGGGCCAAATATTATAACAGTGTTTTTATTAAAAAATTAGTTACGAAGGTGTTGATTATAATAATATATTTTTAATAATGTATTAATATAATATGCACTGATTGCATCAGGTATTACTGTAAGAACCTAAAATAATATAAAACAACTCATAAGATCAAAATGCTTTCTCTGGACCGAGTTTGCGCTGCACACCATGTTCCAGATGAAGCAACAGGGTATATTAGTGAACAGAGACTGCTTCAGAGCTTGATCTACTTTTTCAGATATCAGGACATCAGTGAGGAGACATGTTCATTCTCAAATTGCCTCAGCATCAGATCGCACTTTAGGCTAACTTCTGTCCCAGTTGTCTCCAGTATGAAGCCAAAATGACTTAAACGAGTTCAGTGATGTTAATTTGGGATAAGTAGTGAGAATTTTCTGCCAGATCCCTTGTTCAAAGGATTCAGACATAATTGCAAACACTTGAGCTTTTAAGTAGCAGATACATTAAATCTTGGATTAGGTATGCTGAGCTATGTGTACTGAAACATGCTTAAGTCATTTTGGATGCATTTATACACCAGGATACATACAGTAGGAAGAACATTTTGGTCTCATTTTTAGAGAAGAGTCCTAGTTTTGTAATAGTAAGAGGCAATATCCCAGCTTCAAAACAGTTTTCTAAAGAAGTTTCAAATTGATTTGGAACAGTCCTGTTTCTTTTAAATATTCCAATATTATGTACAGAAGAACAAGAAGATATTTAGGCCCAGAACATACACAAGCTCTGGAGTACAGAGTAGAGTTCATATTAATTCAAGCATATTTTCCATATTAAACATGAAGTTACTGTTGTTTCTTTGTTACCTATCAGAGTAGCAATTTTTTGGTTTCCAGCATAAGTGAGGCATTTTCAAGGCCTTCTGTAAATTCTTTTCTCTGTGTAAGGATTTACAAGAGAATATATACAAATAAATGTATCTGTGAAGACTCCAAGTGGAACTATAAAACCTCTGAAGGTGATTTTAGAATTCTGGGCAGAAGTTTCAGCATTTTTATTCAGCAGGAAAGTCTGAGAAGTTGTGTTCTCTCCAAATAAGATTTTGCTTTTTTTTTAATTAAACGTGTGTCTTATGAGTCAGAAATCGATATTTGCCCAGCTGTCACTAAAGGCAATTCCTTTCCTCAGGGAACACATCCTGCAGGACTCCAGTTTTCCTCTGTTTCAGGTAATTAGAGCCCAGGAAAGAATAAGAGTTGTTACAGGCTGTGTACCAATCCTTGAAGTTTTTGGAGATAAACATCCACCTTTCATGTCTGGATATGTTTGGAAAGAAAAGAAAAACAAAACAAAATGAAACTAAAACAAACCACCACCAAGTTTATTCATATACCCAAACCAAAACATAGACAAATGGAAGCTGTTGTTAGATGGACCTGTATTTGAGGGGAAAAGTAGAGAATCAAGAAGATTAGAACAATGTCCTTTTGCCAAAGCACACAGATAAAAAGAAAAGAAACAGAGGAGAAAGTTTTCAGACAGAATTCTAATGGAAAGAGGCCTGGATAAGGAAGGAAAGACAAGGAAATAATTGCTTGGGTTGATGAACAGGACATTTTACTTTTTAAAAAGATAAATAAATAGAACTGCATTACAATAAATGCAGCAGTAGCATTTTTTTTAACTTAGATAACTCATTGCACATCTGACAAGGGGGTAACGTATGAATGGGTGAGAGAGAAGTCTACATCAACATGTGTGCAGCCTAGTACATGCTTTTACCAAACCCAAGAAGAGATTGCACTCTTGATCAGTGTGTTTTTACATGTGTTTCGAGAAGAAAGCAAAAGGGGTGAATTAGATAGATGGTTTTGTGAAAAAACATCTATAAAATACTCCAGGAACCATCCAGAGCACAGGGAGCCAGCATAACACTGACTAAATGAGAGAGAAAGAGAAAAATGAGATATTGGAAGCAAGACGTGGAAGCAGTTCTGACTTTCAGACTTGTGATAGTTACTTTTGGGAAAATGCAAAAATATAGAGGCAACAAAGGTACATATCCAAAAAATTGAGAATAAAGACACAAACCTCTCTAAAATATGCTTGTACTATGCCAGTGAAGAGACTGTTGCTACCTCACTGCCTAAAGGACAGCTGGGCTCTGTAGGTCACCACTACTCTGGATTTAACAAAAATCTATTTAAAAAAAAAAAAATTAATAGCAGCATGAAGAGAATTTTGACCTTAGGTAAGATCTGTTGATGGGAAATCTAAGCCAATTTTTCTTATTTAAGAAGCAGTTCATGTTGTCTAAATCCATAAATTGTAGTCAGAGAAGAATGTGAACGCTGGTGACAGCTCACTCTGCAACCCCACTCCTGGGAGGTTTGGAGGATTTCAGCTATCTCATCCTTAAGCCACAGTCTGAAATGTGAGAAGTCCCACATTAACTACAGAGTATGCCATCTTACAATATTTGACAATCTCAGGTTTTCTATGAAGGTAGATGTCACTTTGTGTAAGTTGAAGTGTTTGACAGGAAAGGTTGGAGTTGTTCCTTAGATGCACAGGGCAGTACAGTCTGGAATACAAGACAGCATGGAAAAAGTTATCCTAGAGAACAGGATTGCCCTTTTACTATAGTGCAGAACTGGCCTTATATCCAGATGAATTTTTTTCATGTGGGGAAACTCAAGACATCTTTTTTTATTAGCTACAGGACCCACATTCAGTGTTTCTGATTAGAAACCTCAGTCATATTGCTGCACGTCCTAGACCATCTTCCTACCAGCTGGTAGTTCTGAAATTGGTCTCTAGCCACTATGATGGTGGAGGTGGCAGGAAAATGGGACCAATGGCCAAGGTGATCCTGGGAAATGCAGTGGTTACCATAGCCTGGGCTAGGAGCTGAAGAAATCAGGAAGTAGCTGTGCAGCTTCTGGCAGCATCTAGACCTCCTCTTCATCCAGCATAAGTGGCTACTCAGTCACAGCCTTCAGCTGCAGCACGAGATCTTCAATTGCTGCCAGAATTATCTAGATATCAACATGCCAATTAGACCTTGTTTACTTTATACAACTCTTTGTTCACCTCTAAAGTGTGTATAAAAGTGCTTGAGAGTAGCCACTGAGTGAGGCAGTTCCTTAAAAGGAATTTTAGTCACAACTATGTAAGAGATCCTTCCTTAAGTCCACTTTTCAGTATCACAAGCACATTTGACCCAAGATAAACATCACCTGTGGCCAAAATAAAAGCAAAATAGCAAAGCTTGAAAGGCACAGAAACCATTCCCCTCCTCCTCTTACACAGCTCATTATATGGTATTAGCAATACCCTATTTATAATTTATCTGTAAAAATAACACTAACTCTCAAGGAATTCCAGATGAGATGGTCCTGGATGAGCCTCCTTTACTTGAAACAGTCTTTTCACAGCATGTCTGACACCATTAATAAAGCACCAAATGTATAGATTGTACTTTACCAGGAAGTCCCCCTGTTTCCTTCTCTCTCATCCTGCTCATATGCACCACGTTTATGTCAATTTTCCTCAATGAACAGGGCTTCAGATTAATAGATTTAGACTGAATAAATCTCCTCAGTATATCACTCTTGGACCAGAGTTTGAGGTAACGATTTAGTGTGGCCAGTTTGCAGCCTTTCCTGCTCACCTTGGACCCTCCCACCTTTGGTTTCAGTTAATTACCCAGAGTCAAATCAGTAACTGTTGCTTAGATGTTCTGAAGTGCCACATAGGACCGTACTTCTTGATTGCCGTTCCTGCTGACAACTACCTTTGTAAATATACAATGTGCTATTGTAAACCCCACTCCCATTTCATGGTAGCACTTAACCTGCAGTAAAACTGGGCAGAAACAACACATAGCATTTCCCACGGTGTTTTCCCTCCTTGTTCAAATAAAACTCAAAGATTTGTGGCAGTATCAATACATTGTCAAAACGGTACCTCTCCTGCTCACTTAATACTGCTTTTCTGAGGGAGACTCTTGCCACTTACCAGCCCATAGGTTTAATACTGTAACACAGTATTGGCACTTACTAAATTGCTCTGTTTAGTAGGAGTCTTACTGGGTAATAATAGGAATAACAGAGTAGTAAAACGTGAATTGATTATAATATCTTATTATTATACATCTATTGCTTCACATTTCAGTTCCATGAAAAGAAAAACGTCTTTCATGCTCTGTTCAGAGATTTACTAGCTAGAACCACCTGCAGAAAGATGTGTCGAAGAGTGGGAAATAAATCTACAATGAGACATACAGGAGAGAATTATTTATCAAATTAATACTGTAAGTAATGCAGACAATATCCATTCACTCCCTCACCCCTGATTTATAGCAGGAAAATGGTTTTCCAGGCAACCACTGCTCCAGGCAGCGCACCATCATTAGAAGAACGTTATTGAGTTAAGTGTTTTGATTGCTGACCAAGATGCTGCAGTTACACAACTAGGTGGTGTTGGAAGCAATGCTGTTTGTTCTCTTGCTTTCCCCTTAATTTTTCATATTATTTTTCTTATCTTTCAGGAAATACTATTCAAATTACACTATTCTCAGAAAATGTGCAAGATCAATGTGTCATCAAATCCTCTTCACAGTTTGCTTAAGAATCAGTTCTTGTCTTTTAAAACAGTGTTGCTCAGGAAGACACAGGGAGAGAGAAGGGAGAAAATTTAGAATGGTCTTAATGTGCAAAATTGTTAATATCCTGGAACAGAAGACATTCTTTATTTCAAAGACTGAGGAGGTAACAATTGTGAGAACTAGATTTTTACTTCTTTTAAGAGACGGACTCAAGTAAGTAAATTTAAAAGTAGCCTAAGAAACCAAACTTATATCCCTCTTCATTGTTTCAAATCTCTAAATAATTATTGCTGCTAAAGAGCGGCTTCAGCATGAGTTTGAAGTGAATTAGTACTGCTTTCTATACCCACTTTCTAAACATGTTGTGGGCCTGTCCTTCCCCACACTCACTATCCAGCTGCTCTGCTGTATTGCCAAATTCCTTCTCATAAAGTCATATTTCCAAAAGGGCAGAATGGCTTTTATTTGCTGAAAACTGAAAAGATTCTTATGATTCCCAGGTTCGTTTTTCACTGCTGTAAGCAAAAGAAAACCCATTGAGATAATGTATTTTCTTAAGTTAATAATATATGTTTGCTGTTGGAGAGAATATTTTGATGATTTATAACTTTGTGACTTTATTGATTGAAATTTTTTCTGTCATTTGTGATCATTTTCATAGAACCAGTCAATTTAGTTCAGAAAAAAAGCATACGAATGTATCAAAGTTTCCAGAAGAGACCATGCAGTTTTATAAACCAACATACCAGACTGAATAAATATTTTGCTTTTAGTTTTCTATCTACTCAGTCAAAACCAACAATATTTCATTAATTCAGTAGTTGTGTGGTCTTTTTAGTTCCAGAAAATTCTGTTTACAGTATACTTATTTTCTTCTGCAAGAGAAGAGAAAGCAAGCCACTGTAGTACGCTTAGTTCAGCCCTTCCGGAGAATCTGTGTTTTAAAGCATGGAAAAACACAGAAGAATGCATCTGGATAAGCTCACTGTTGTCTCAGAAAACTTTGCATCTTTGGCCAAACTAACCAGGATTTCAGCAGCTCTGTGTTAAAACAGCAGAGATTCCTCAGTCAAATCTATCATCCTGAAGATGGTTGCAAGGAAAAGACAAAATTAGGCAAATTAAATGAACATCTACTTGCCAGCAATAGTTGCAATAGCAAAACAGCTCCACCCAGTAAGTAAAACTTATTCTTGTAATCTGCAGACTGAAACAGCACAATGACAAAATATTACAGGTGCTTCGTAGAAATACAAAAATTAATACCTTAATGGTATGTTTTCGAACTGAGAGCTACTTGCCAACAATTTTAGGGACTTTTCCTTTCATATTCAATTAATAGAGACTTTCTCTAACGAACGCTGGAGCAAGTTGCTGTGGTTTTGCAGTCTATTAAACACGGCATGTGTTTGCTGTAAGGAGAATGTTCACCTTCCGTGCACTGATATATTATAGAGAACCTACTCAAGGTATCTGTTGCCTCTCCAAGCAAAGGGCATTAAAGAAGTCCAAATATTTATCCTGATACTGAAGAAATAACAGGAATAAATAAAAGTAACATGGGCGAGAAACACATACAGAGAACTTGAAATGTTTGGGATATTTCACTGCAAACATTCAAAGAGCCTCTCTCTTCCTTCCAGAATATTTATTTTTTTTCTTGGCTTGTATACAGTAAGTATTCTTGACAAATCCATAAATTTTATTTCTGTCTTCAAAAAAAGAAGTAAATGCAGCAAGTGAAAATCATGCTGAGAACCTTTTACTTGTCATTACAAGAAAAAAAATCCAATGTTCAGTTAGATGCATAAAGTTAATGCTACAAAATAACATTTTTTTTTTTAAGATTAGTATTTTCTTTCCAAAATAATCTCCTGTGAGCCCAGAAAACAGCCTAAAAACCATCAGCACTAAAATGGTCTGGAATGATTTATAAAAGCAAACTTTTAGCCATAATAATGAAATAAACCACTGGTTTTTTTCCATGTATTTTCTTAAAAGTTGCTCATCCAATTAATGTGATATCTAACAGACAATAACGTTTCTTACGGTAAATTATATAAAGTCCAAATTTTTTTTCTGGCTTTAAAAAAAAATCCACAACTAGCTAAAACATAACATTTGACGATATCTTTATCTTTACTTTATACCTAATTTTGAACTTGAATGTAATTACCTGCCATCCTTTAATTTGGATCAATTTTTGCAAAGATGTGTTTTCATGTAATAAAATATTTGAAATAAGTGAGAATGCAGGTTTGTCTGTAAAAATGCCTGCTCCTGATACATCCAAGATATGAATAATTCCGTGATTGATTTCAACAGGGAGGCTATAAAAAGACAAAACAGCACCTTGCTGCATGCTACATCCAAGCAAAATTGGACATGGGATGCCCTGAAAACGTGTCTTGCAATCTCAAGTGTTACAACATTTCAGCTTGGTTGCTGTAGAAGATTGTTTCTTCCCTTCAACAAACTTGGGAAGAGAGGCAGGAATTTGTATTTTCCACGCAAAGCTTTTGCAGTCGTTATTTGTCTGCAGACAATTTTATGAAATTGAGGAAGAAGTCTTCACTATTGCTCTGGCTCCTTCCTCCCTCTCTCAAGCGCGCGAGGTCCCCGTGAGCAGTGGCTCGTGTAGCGCTGCCACCGGAGGCTGCAAGGCTGGGCCAAATGCAGGGGTCTCAGTAAAACCACCCACATTTTCTAAAATATTTTTGGGCTTTTCACACTGAATTGCATAAAATGGACTGGGAACTTCCTCAGTTCTCACAAGAACCTGAAATATAATGAGTATGAAGGACTGAAGGCCCCCAGAATTCTCCACTTTCCCCTAGCTTCTCTATAGACATGATCTAAGTGCCTCTTAAGAAATGTTTCAGTGGTATATGGATCAGAAATTTTAGTTGCTCCAGGATATTTCTCATCTAATTCATCCACTTTTTTAAATACAGGAGAAGTTCTGATTTCTCCAGGGAAAAAGAGTCATGACCAAATGTGCTTTAAAGCAGCCAGAGAAAGCCAAGCCAGAACAGGAAGAAGAAAATGAAGAGTTGGCTTCTAAAGATCTGGATAGATTTATGAAACATACTTCATCTTCTTTTGATGGAAATGTGCTAAAAATACTCCATGAGCTCGATACATTACATTAATACATTTCTGTTGGAAGTAGCCACATCTTGTTTGTTATGAAGGAAAGTGCTGCTATACACAAATGAAAATAGTTTTCTGCCTGAGAAAGCCAAGCCATTTCAGCAATAAGAGTTTGGCACACAGGGTTGAGAAACAAACATGCAACTAAAACTCAAAGATTGTACAGATTTCTACCACATTAAACAATGTAGAAGAGTATTCATATGTTCACCATGCTCATGGATCATAACATTAGTATTAATATTCAGGGATTTTCAGTGATACTGAATGTATTTTGGTGCATTACAAAAAGAGGTTTTCAGGCAAATGCTGGCTCTATGAATGCTTTCAGGGCTTGTGTTAGAGATGCCACGCACCTGGAATGGGATTGAAAACAACAACAATAAAAGACCAATTTTTGTAAAAACATTCAAACATTCTATTGTACTAAGTAAATGCCTGTTACTTGTTAACATACATGTGGTTTGTTCTCCCAAACTTTTTAAAAAGGCTGCTTTCAGTTATGCTGTGATGAAAGTTAAGGGACAGAATTAGAATGCACATGTATTACACCACAGCTAATTTACAAAGATGATTGCTTTGATTTAATGTAATTTTCATGACCTGCCAATTTACAAATTTCTATCATTTCAACTCAAATAAGTATAAAAGGCTGGAGAATGTCCATAGTACTTTGCTTTTTGTTTTACTGGGTAGCTAGAGAGAGAATTAAAACATTTATTATTTTAAAAAATTTGTTTAAGAAGTGTTATTTCTGCCAATTTTTTTGTTATAATTAAAATAGATCTCTTTGGCTTGACAAAAATCAAATAGGCAAGTATTAATGTACATTTGCCCCGGGGAAAATTGATTCAAGAAATTGTTTTTAAAATATATCTTTGAACATTTGTTTTGAGCTTCTCGTATTCATTTCCCCACAGAGTTTCTTAAACTATTCATGGTTATACCATCCACAAGGCAGTGGCACATCCCATTCCTAAAGGCTATCTTCCTTAAAGGTACATCTCAGTGAGCACTGACCCTATTTCCATAGCTGTGTGATTTGTGATAACATGGTCTCCTACTTGCAGTTTAACCAAAATGTGGCTGGTAAATCACACACTGACTCCACGTGGCATCATGGCTTTGATTTCCTTTGTTTAAGTTAACATACAAGTTCACAACAGTCAGCAGGCATATCAGGACAGGCCAATTCATTTATTGGCAAGAGATAAGTACTGGAAGCAAATCAATACATGTTAAGCCTATGTAAAACCTAGAACAGAGAGCCTAACTCATCTTCTACACACTGTCCTGAGACCCTAAGATAACTCCTGTGGTTACACAAGAGAGCACCAGAGTATCATATTTTCACTGTAGTAGATCAGCAAGGCTCTTTTCAGTATTTCACTGATAAAACTAATCACTATGAACTCTGCATTTGAAGCAAAATGCGTCCTATGATTTGCTTTATTTCCCCAATGGAATGACTCAGAAATGCTTTTTACTTGGTTAGCCTTAAGTATTTAACAGGAAATGGGACAGTTATTGTCAGTGGCGAATGGACCATTTCTGGTTGCATTACATGAGAATGCATTCAGAGAAACAGCTGAAGGCAAAACTACACTAGCAGATAATATTATAACTGAACCTAATGAGAAAGGGAGAGGATAGATCCATAAATGTAACAGTAAAAAAAAAAAAAAAGGTGTTTCTTCTTTTAAAAAACCCAGACCTTAAAATGAAGGGCACTAGTCATACTCTGAAACTCATTTTCAAGCTTTACAGTCTCACTTGCATACCCATTTCACAAGGGCTATGAATCAATTTTACCTTGATGAATTAGACAGTCATTTTCCTTGTTCATAATATTGTACCAAAACCTTAACTTGAAGTGAAATGGAAAAACTATATGTCATGAGAATAGTTTGAAGGTTTAAAACCCCCACTCAAATAAAAAAATGCTGCCAATGAAATTTTTCTGTGAAAATTTTTGGGTTTTTTAACGTCATTATTTTAAGCTTAAGTGAAAAGACGTGTTTTAGGAGAAACTTAATGGAGGGCAAAAGAATCAGAAAGAGCTGTTAGGGAGCTACAGTTCTAGTTAGATATAACTATACAGATACATAACACACAAATTCATCTCTCATATTTTAGAATGGTACTGCCTCATGAAAAGAAGGCAATAAAACTAATATTACCTGATAAAAACATCTGTTTCTTTTAATACTATTACATTCCCAGAATTGTGCAGAAATTAGAGGATATTTTAGGATGGGTTGTAGCATCATGGACCTAATAAAGTTGCAGTTCTACCTGTTTCTTTCCATAAAGTGTTTTTCATCCAGGAATTTTCAGACACATAAAAAACTCAGAGAAAATTGGGAACTACAGAATACTGATGCTTTGTCATACAAGATGAAGCTCATTTTTTTCTGGCTGTAGCTGCCAGGTCTGCCCCCTCTCAAACCAACATGCTAATCTGTGCAGTAACTAGAAGTCACTCAAGGCTAAGGACATATTCAATAATAGCAAATAATGCATACAATATTTTAGAGGATCAGAGAAAAAAATAGGGCTGAGCAAAAGAAGTCAAGTTATTGGATGACCTCTTGGGATAAGGAATTGAGCTTTCAATAATTCCTGCAGCCAGTACTACAAGGGCAGCACACAAACCTGCCTCACACTGAGATAATGCAAGTCCCCAGGCTGTAGATATAAAACCAGCAGAGTGAATAATGTCAGAAACAAGGCTCATACTCACTGTTCTGGATCTGCAGAAGATGTCTTTCTGGCATCTTATTCTGGGGTGTGACAGTACTTTCACAGGGCTGCCTTATGATAGATATCATTGCATTTGTCAGTTTTAATGAATAAAATTAATTTTAAAAAAATGTGCAATCCCCTTGATCTTTCACTATCCACCCCAGCCTGTCTTGTTCCCCATATGTTCTTGGGGTGAACAGACCACTGAGATATTTGGTGGACCAGCCTACTACACCTTTATTATGTCTCTCTTGCCCTTCCCTCATTACCTGTTCTTTGTCCAGGTTGATCTGTTCTTTAAAAAACTTAAAGCCTTTTCCTAGCTGTCCCCTTGATTTTACTGTAAAGTTATTGCTAAATTATCTAGCTTGATTCATATGAGAAAGTGATTAATTTGCTTCAGACCTGAGCAAAAAATAAATGCAATGATAAAATAAGAAAATTTTTCTTATTATCACAAGAAACACTGATGAAAAAATTTATGTGAAAGCACAAAAACCATTTCTATGTACAATACAAAACCAGTCAGATGTTCTTGATAATTTCAATAGGTAAAAGTGAATTCTATATATTATTTCGGTCAGCTGGGACTTCTAGCGTGCAAAAGTCACTAGAGGATTGAGTTGCAACTCTATTTTCGGTCATATATTTTACCTTGATGAGGTCTAGTAAAACATAAAAACATTTAACATAGAAGATTATGTCCCACAAGTAGCTCACTAAGAAATACAGGAAATGAAGCTCTTCAAGTTCTAAGTGGTCTGTGCTGAAAACACAGAGTGTCTTTTGTTGTAATATGAGTCTTATTTGTAAAAAAGAGAATTGCTGCCACTTGCATTGAGAATTATTCAAATTTATACAGCAGACTAATTTAGCAGAAAAGGAAATATGGTTCTTCTGTATTAGGTACAGAGTTATATTATGCTTTTAAAATGTATAATCTCAGAGGAATATTATAATGTTAATTTGGATAGTATTTAAAAGGTAATTACTTTTATACAATAAAATAAGAAGTCTCCTGAATACTAATCTCTGTGTCATGTGCTTTCTTTGAATTAATGCTACATAAAATAGAGAATTCATTTGTATAAGTGATTTTAATTTAGATTCATGGAAGACATTCTCATCTACAAAAACGTCTGGTTTTTTCAGCTCAAGCAATTTAAAATCCTTACTGTATTAAAATCAATGTTAAAGAAAGCTATCTACATTTGTTGAATAGCCCTGAACTGAAAGAAAGAGAGATAGGAAATGTTAATGACTCTCTTAAAGAAAGGGTGGTTTGGTGTGCTCAGCACAGGCACTGTTACAAGGAGCACTGGCACAGGCCATACTGAGCAGGTCGAGACTGATTGCCCCTAAACGGAAGCTGATTTCATCTATTCAATCCCTTTTAGGGAATGGGAAAGGCTCAGAAATTTTATTTGCATTTCAGTCCAGAGAAGGTTGAAAGATATTGAAAGATAGAAAGCATATTTTGTCCAATTTCTTGAATTACATGAACATCTAATCTCATCTCTGATAATCTCTTCAATGTGCAGAGGGCATCAATCTTGGGACATCCTCAGAAAACAATGTTCAGATATTTTTTAATATATTTAATTTATGCAAGCATTTTCTTCTTTTTTCTCTGTTGAATCAATGGTTGTTTCTTTAGCCAACAACTTCTCCTATAGTTGACTACCTATCTGAATTATTTTGTTAAAAATACCAGGTATCTAAGTGGGGTATTTTAGTCAAATAAGCAGAGGTTATTTCCATATGAGTTACAATAAACTGATAGATGAGACAGCACAGATGATAATTTGATTACTTTTTTCAACATATCACAAAAGAGGTTTTTAGAAGACAGGGTATTTTGAAACTGCTCTCAAAAAAATCAGTTTTGCATGTAGCCATTTGAGTTGTTCTGAGCAAACTTCCTCTCTTACAATTTTAATTACCAGATTCAGGAAAAATGAAAGACACAAACAGCACCACAAACCATGATGAGAAATCACATCAGAGAAAAGCCAGTGCAAGATATATTTGAGACAGTCAGCAGGTATACGCAGGTCTCCAGGACAAATGGAAACCAAACAAGCAGGTTATACCTGTGTCCTCAGTCTGGGGTTACTTCCCATTGCCTGAATCCAGATGTGT